>NC_137801.1:77995595-78520595 GCF_963383645.1 Muscardinus avellanarius | reverse complement strand
ATAATTATAATGATTCTTACTGTTACTATTTATAATATATGTAGCATAATGCACATATTCATACAATCCCTGAAGTTGCTCAGGGATGGGGTAGCACGGGGAGGGAGGGGACTTTAGGATGCCCTGTGCCCAAGCAGGCAACCCCGCATCCTCCGGTGGCCTCCAGTGGCCCTGTCTGCCCCACCTTCCCTGTCTCTTTACCTTGCTCCTTTAGGATGCTTGACAAGTTTGGACCAAACAGAGATGTTCCTCTCCTAGCCTCTCCTCTCACCCTGTGCAAGGCAGCCTCTTTCCTCGGGCACTGGCCTCTGTCTCCCTCTTCCCTGAGCCAGGCGGCTTTTCTGCTTAGATTGCTTCCTTCAGAGCAGAGGCTTCTTAGTCTTCAGACCCCTCCTCGATCACGGATCTTCAGAGCCAGCCTCAGCACTCTGGGAGCTGATATGTTCCAGTTGCCATATATGTCCGTTTAGAGCCAAAGTCAGTCTCTTTTGGGGTGACGTTTATAATCAATAAAAATATATCAGTTAAGATGGGGAGGCAGAGAGTGCAGTACAACCCTGAAGTCTCCGTGGCTCAAAACAGCCAACATCTGTGTGCTGTGCCCGCTCCTACCCATGTGGGCAGCTGGATGGAGGCTGATAGGAAGACATCACACAAGGCCACTCAGAACACAGGGCTGGTGCCACCGTGCCTCCTCGGAGCCCAGAGGGAGCAGTAAGGTCTCCTCTTAGGGTAAGATCTCCTGGTCTCCTGGGAGCTTGGGGAGCAGGAATGGACTCGTCCATGTGCTTGCTGATGGCACTTAATTTCTCTGCCACTTGGAGCTGGCTGATGGCCGGAGCTGCCTCTGAAGAGTATCGTAGCCTCTAGCCTTTTGGACAGCCTGGCCTGCAGGAGGCGATCCCTGGAGATGAGACCCACAATTCCACCAGACAAAATAAATTAAAAGGGGACTCGCCAGAGTGGGGTGGGGCATGCTAGTCAACTCCAGCCTGAATTGGAAACCAAATGATCTGATCTCCTGAAAAAAAATTTTTTTTAACCACACTGAAGCTGAGGCACTTGGGAAGAGATTCTCCAGGCCTTGACAGGGTGGTTCAAAGCCTTGAATGAAAGGCCTCTGTGTGCTTCTGAGTGAACTCAGGATGCCCACATGCAGGCAAGGACTGGCCCCCAAAGCACAGAGACGGATGATGTTCAGTTTGATCATGAGGACTGCTTGGTTTTAGCACAAGACTTTGCCTTCAGCTGAATCAATCTCTCTCTCTCTCTCTCTCTCTAGATAGATAGATAGATAGATAGATAGATTTCCAGTACTGGGATGGAACCCAGGGGCATTCTACCTCCGAGCTATACCCCCAGCCCTATTTTTTATTCTTCATTTTGAAACAGGTTCTCACTTAGTTGCAGCAGGCCTCACTAAGTAGCTGAGGCTGGCGATCCTCCCGTCTCAGCCTCCCAAGTACTGGGACTACAAGCGTGCGCCACCATACCCAGCTTGTCCTTTTATATTTAAGATGTTCTCTCTGTAGCCTCGTTTACTGTGGAACACTAAGAATGATGGAACCTTCTAAAAATATTTCCAGGCCTAGGACCTGGCGCCCAGTAAAGTCTGGTGGATTAGAGCTAGTTCCTCTATCCTCCGAGCCTCAAGGAAAGAGGCTCCCCTCAGAGTCACGGGAGCTAGAGAGACGGCGCCGGTGCTCAGGCTGCGGGAGCCAGGGAGGCACAGAGTGGAGCCGCAGCCTTGGGGACCACCACACCCTCCGTTGTGTTTTGTTGTTTGGGTTTGGTTTGGTTTTAAGGCACTTTATGTAGTATGATTGGCGTATAAAAATCCGTACATATGTAAATGATACATCTCTGTTACTTTGGGAATAAATATATAACAAGAAACCGATATCATCATTGAGGCCGTAAACATATTTCATCGCCTCCCCAAATTTTCTTTCTTCTCCTGTTATCATTAGTAGTAGTATTTGTAGTAGTAGTATTGGTTTTTAAAGTGAGATCACCTATTTACCCTTCTGGAAATTTTAAGTATACACTGCAGTATTGTTGGTATAGTGGCACTGCTCTACCATAGATCTCCGGGCTTATTCATCTTACAAAACTCAGTTTTGTACTCTGCACCCAGCACCTCCCCATTTCGCACTCCCACCCCCTGGAAAACACCATTCGACTCTGCACTCCCGTGACTTTGACTGGGTTAGAACCACATGCAGTTGGGCCTGGCTCAGCTCACTTGGCATGGCCTGCTCCGGGTTCACCCATCTATCACAAATGGCAGGATGGTCTTCGTCCTTAGGGGCCAGTTGCCCCATGGTGTCTGCTGTGGGCTCTGGCTCCTGTCTTTGGACCTGCTTCCTGAGTCCCCTCTCCCCAGCCCCAGGGTTCAGTGGCATGGCTTGGGCTTTGCAAGACCAGTTAGCTCAACTTCTCATCTCCCACGAGCACTGCCTTTGGTCTTCTGAGTTCAGACTCCTTAATTCAAGCAATTCACGTTTGAATGAAATGACATGAAATTGGATATATTTAAGCATTCGGTTTCCTAGCCTCACTCTTCAGTGCTCAATCGCTTGGGAACAGAGTCTGGGAGGTGAGGGCACACAGGCCGGGTAGCCGGCACTCCCACCCCAACCCCAAGAGCGGCTGTGAAATGCTAGACAGCCAGGAGACGGTGGAGCCAAGAGCCTCTCGGGAGAAAATGGGGGGCTCAGCGTGACACTCTGAGGAGACGCCGTGGAGACCAAGAGGCAGCGCTCGGAGTGGTTTCCAGCCCAGCTGTAACGTCAGCATCCTTATAAATCGGAAGGTCGTATGTTCATCACCTGATTTGTCTCGTTGCCTGGTTCCTTCCCAGGCCTTGGGTGCAGTGTGATGCTCCATCTAATGCGTTGTGAGTCCACGCAGTGAAATTATTTCCTAAGATATTTTTGACTATTTTGATGATATCAGTCTCCTAGGAAGGAGCCCACCAGATAGGGGTATGTGGACCTACTGGATTAATCGCCAGGGTTGAGACATTCTTATATATTTGATCTTCAGCTACTTGCAACCTGTTGACTGATTCTTCCTCAGCTGCTCAGTGGTTCATAAAAAAGTGGAAGTCTTTTTAAATACACACACACACACACACACACACACACACACATTAAGGGGTACATGTGACATTTGATTATGTGTATATGATACTGAGGATTGAACAGAGATGCTCTACCTCTGAGCTGAACTCTAAGCCCTTTGTATTTTTGTGTGTGTGGTACCGGGGTTCTTGGAAACCCTTCTACCTCCAGGCTACACGCCCCGACCCATTTTTATATTTTTACTTGGAAACAGGGTATCCTAAGCCAGCGCAGCTGGCTTCAAACCTGCGCGATCCTCCTGACTCTGCCTCCCAAGTGCGGGGAATACAAGCGCGCGCCACCACGCCCGGCTGTATTTTTTATCTTGAAACAAGAGTCTCGCTAAGTTCCTGAGGGTCTTGCTAAGGTGACAAAACTGGCCTTGAACTTGCGATCCTCCGATCTCAGCCTCCCAAGTGTTGGGATTACAGGTGTGGGCCACCAACTCAGAGTGTAAAACAAGAAGTTAATGTGTAGTGATCAGATCAGGATCATTACCATATTGAAAACCTCTGACACAGAATTTCTTTGTGTTGAGAACATTAAATCCTCTCTACCAACTTCTTAGAAATATTCAGTTCATTGCTGTCAACTGCAGTTACCCTGTTGTGTGATAGAACATCAGAAAAGATTCCTGGTATCCAACTGTTCCCTGTAAGGTGGGCGTGCTTTGCCCAAGGCAGCTCCCAGAGGTTCTCCCCACTGTGCCCACAATGAGGAGCCTTCTCTGCTCTTCGCCTCCCAACAGGGGGCGCTACCTTCCCCTCTCCTGACTCTTCCTCAGGAAGTCGGGCACATTCAGAAGTCAACAAACAGTTCTTTCCTTACTTAGGGGCCAAGGGAATAGAGATTTTCTTTTGAAATTTACAAACACTAAATTTTTTGCCTGAAATGTTCAAGGTTAAAAAAAAAACAAACAAGGATGTAGTCATCAAAGAGAAGGGGTATGTGCTGGGCCATAGTTGGAAACCCTCTTCTGTTGGAGTATTACCCTGTGCCTCGCTGGTGGAAACCAAGAAAATCAGTACCATGCAGGTTTCTCTTCTCTATCATTCTTGATATTGAAAAGAAAGCACTCCAAAAAAACTCCAGACAGTAAGTACCTTGTCTTGCTGAGATTAAACTAGCAAAATAAGCAACCACTGGCATTTCAAAGAAGGGAGAAAAATGAAATGGACTTGCCTACAAGAGATGGCTGACTTAGCATAATGGTGACCTAAATGAGGGGATGGGAAAGGGAAGAGGGAAATTCTCTAATGCACGTGATGTGACGTACTTTAACAAACATATCAAAGTCAATCACTAGCCGGGCGTGGTGGCACACGCTTGTTATCCCCGCACTTGGGAGGCGGAGACAGGAGGATCGCGCAGGTTCAGAGCCAGCCACACTGGCTTAAGAGACCCTGTTTCCAAATAAGCATAAAAATAGGTCTGGGAGTGTAGCCCGAAAATAGAAGGGTTTCCAGGAACCCCGGTACCACAAAAAAAAAAAAAAAAAAAAAAAGTCAATCACTAAGCCAAACGTGAGAAGGAGGGAGGGGAGAAAGTGGGGTGGGAACTGGGTAAGAGCTAATTGAGTGACGTGTGCATGTATGTCTCCACCATCTTGCATCCCATTAAGATGTATGAATATAATTCACCAATAAAAAATTTTTAAAAAGATGGCTGAGCAGAATTGTATTTAATGATGATTGAAATCTGTCCCTTCCGTGTCCTCTCAGTTGAATATAAATCCCTGCAAAGTCCTTATTGTGCTTTGATTAGGAAAAACACATTTTCTTTAAAAAACTTTCCAAGTCTGCCCATTCCTCCTTTTTTTTTAAAAAAAAATTTTTTTGGTGCATTGTAGTCATACATCTTAATGGGGTACAAGATGGTGGAGGCATACACGCACACACCACTCAATTAGCCCTTACCCATCTCTACCCCATTCCCCTCCCTGACTTTCATGTTTGGCTTAGTGATTGACTTTGATAAGCTTATGAATGTACATCATGTACTTTAGGGAATTTCCCTCTTCCTCTCTCCCATCCCCCCTAGTTAGGTCTCCTTATTTTCTCATGTATGGTTTCTCCTTCTTTGTCTAGAGTTCCTCCTATGACACTTTTTTCCCTACCTTCCGCCTATTAGGGAGAATCCCTGATTTTTATTTTTTGGACTGACTAATCTCACTTAACATAATGTTCTCCACTTCCATCCATTTTTCTGCAAATGACATAATTTTGATTTTCTTTATGGGTGAGTAAAATTCCGTTGTGTACATATCCCGTAGTTTGTAATCCATTCATCTGCCGATGGGCATCTTGGCTTATTCCATAGTTTGGCGGCTGTCAATTGTGTGACTATGAACATAGATACACATGCATCAGTTCCATTCCCCTCCTTTTAAGAGGAGAAATAGAATGCTGGGTGTGGTGGCGCACGCTTGTAATCCCCGCGCTTGGAGGCGGAGACAGGAGGATCACACAGGTTCGAAGCCAGCCGCGCTGGCGTAAGAGACCCTGTTTCCAAAATTAGAAAATATATAAAATAGGTCTGGGAGTGTAGCCTGGAGGTAGAAGGGTTTCCAGGAACCCCAGTACCACCAAAGAGAGAGAGAGAGAGAGAGAGAGAGAGAGAGAGAGGGAGGGAGGGAGGGAGGGAGGGAGGGAGGGGAAGGGAAGGGAAGGGGAGAGGAGAGGAGAGGAGAGGAGAGGAGAGGAGAGGAGAGGAGAGGAGAGGAGAGGAGAGGAGAGGAGAGGAGAGGAGAAGAGAGGAGAGAAGAGGGAGAAATAGTTATAGTTACACACACATTTCCTGATTCCACCTTTTTTGATGCAGCAGACACAGCGGCCAGCCAAAAGTCCTTTGGGCTTAAAGAACCATCAAGGTCAGCTTTGTAGCCCATCCCCTCACTAGAAGCACTTCAGAATGAGGCAGTTCATTCAGAGCAGTGTTAAAGTTGCCCAGGGGCTGGAAGGGAGGCTCAAAGACCCCACTGATCTAACCCCAGCCTGGGGCGCTCTTGCTATCCCCACTGGCTCACCATGACACCGCAGGACACTGGCTAGCATTAAGAGACCAGGATACTTAAAAGTGAGCGTGTGCCCCAGTCCAAGAGGTATAGGCCACGACTGTCCAGGCAGACCGGGATGTGCGGTCACTCCTGTTCAGCAAGGCAGCCTGGGCCACGCACACATCCAACTCCTTTGTCTGTGGTCCCTCCCCAAACCTGGCACTGAGAAGACGGGCAGAGCACAGCATTCCTGGCAGCTGCCTGGCACTGGAGCCCACCCGGGATCTGTGCTTCCTTCCTCTGCACCGGGTGTGCCGGCATCCTCTTACGGAGTTTGGCTGAATCTGAGGGTGGCAGCAGGACAGGCACCCGAGGCCAGCTCTCCTTGTTTTGTGTGTTCCTGTGACAACGTCGTGCACATATTGTACAGCAGATGCATTGCATCAGATGTTGAGATTAGGTACTGTTAGCGTGGAGTTCTCTAGTGAGTCGCTTCTGGACAGCTTTTCTGTGCCCAGACAGGGAAGACTGGGGCAAGACAGAGACAGCGGTAAAGAAACTTTCACAGAAGGCTTAGAATGAGGCTGACCACAGCATGTATAAAAATGACGGTGATCCCCTAAGAAGGACTTTCTTGCAAGTCCTCTTGGAAGCTTCCTCCAGCCTTGCCTCTGCGTGAACCATAGGAGTGTCTAGCCTCCTTGGCCATTCTTACTGCTGATTGGCTCTGAGATCAAGGTCTAAATGAGAGTCTAATGTTTGGGCACCAGTGAGCCCCGGCTGTGTGCAGGATTCACTCAATTCCAGCGGGTACCCCCACTTCTCACTCCTTCCCGTAGCTTGGTCTTTTAAAAGGGAAGGATGAAAATCCCAAGCAGGGCTCCCTGGGCCCTGTGAGAAGACGTGGAACTTGTTGGAGGTCGTCTTCGAGGCCAGGGCTGCTCAGTAGCCCTCATTGCACAAGGACATGTGACAGAACAGAAAGAAATCCACCTAGATCCCGTTTGTGAGACTGGTGCTGCTCTGAGCATGGCCGCTGGGGCTGTTCCTCCAGCTGTCTGTTTCTTCTTCATTCCGCACAGTATTTATGGGGTGCAATAGACCCAGGTGTTGCAGAGCTAAGGGCAACCTCGGGGGCGGTTTGCTGCCTTCTGATAGGTTCACCTGATCGCTGCGGGATGTGTTAGGGCTATAGCTCTCGCCCCATCTCATCAGCAGGAAGCAGATACCATAGTGTTGATATATTGGTTATAGAGAAGAACCACTCCTGGCAATATCCATTAAAATGCCTAGAGCGGACCATCTTTTAGAAGAGAGGTAAAGTCAGCAAAATATCATCCCTAGGAGAGCGAGTTGTAGGCTGGGACAAAGGAGCGGTGCAGTGGTGCCCCTGCAAGCACACTTGCATTCCTCTCCTGCAAAGCTGTCCTGACCACCAAGTGCCCCTGCCTTTTGACCCTGTGCTCCTGCAGCACCCGGAAGACTTTCTTGCAAGTCCTCTTGGAAGCTTCCTGCGCCTCTGTCTCCAGCCTTGCCTCTGCGTGCACCATAGGAGTGGGCAGGAGCAGCCACTAGCCACCTCTGCTCCTACAGAGGCCAGGTCTCCCGTCTATGCATCTTTGATCTGTCCCCATGGACGCCGATTCTCTGACTTCATGTGGAGGCTGCTGGTGTTTGTTCTCCAAACAGGAAGCTGTGAGCTTTCACTCTGACCCACTGTACTGTAAGGACTTGGAAAGACTTCAGTGCAGGTAACAATTGACTCAAACACCCCCATAACCCAGCACGTTATTTAAGACAAACCCAGCCTGGAATTTCAGGATCACATTTCTTGCTGTTTGGTGACTTCATTGTGTGTGTTGGGGTGGGGGGGATATCCAGGAAGAAATGTAAAGATTGCATGGCTGCTTGATAGACCGGTTGAATATATGTCTCCTGGCTGGCTTGATTGGAGTGTATAGGGAATAAATCCCAGGCGGGCCTAAGCCTGGCCCACAGTATGTACCACCCGCCATGTGCAATGGCTTTTACAACTTGGCTATGAGTTCTTTGCTGGGTTGTTTTCTGTTTGGTACGTACGGCTTAGGTAATGTAATTGAAGGCATATGTGATTACTGTAGTACAGTTTACTTTATAAATGTGAGACTTTAAATGTGTATTTCTCAATTCTCTAGGTAATCAACAGAAGTTCTTAAAGTGGCTTGAAATAGAAAAAAAATACCTGTTCTTGTACTGTTCTTGAAGTAGGGCTCACGTTTCGTTTCCACCGCAGGAAGATGCGCGTTTAGAAATTGACTGTGCATAAGTACTTTTCACAATTGAACTTTTGATATAGTCGATGACTCGACGTGTAAATCTGCATTCTAATTCATGCTGCCGAAGATGGTCCTCTAACATCATGATAGGAGGCCCAGCCAGGCTTCATCCTTGCCCACAGCCACACAGCTGTGAGAGGATGATCTGGCGGGCTGGTCAAGCTGAGCATCCACAAAAGAGGCAAAGAGAACTTCTGGAGTTGAGTAGAGACGGATTCCCTGGGCTCACAGGATGGAAGCGTTCTCCAGGGGGAAGCATTTGCTTTTGGGTCTGAAAGATGCTTTGAGTTTATTTGTAGAGATGGGAGTTGGTGGCTTCATGGACTGGTGGCAGCAGGAACAGAGCAAGGGGTGTTCTGGGGAGAGTGAGTGGGGGCCAGGCTGGGCGGTGAGAATTGTGAAGAGAGAGTTGAGTAGGTGCTGAGGACCTTGTATGTAGGTGAGGTGTCGGAGCAGTTCTGTGAGGCACGAGAGACAGTGGAAGGCTTTGGAGCCAAAGAACAAGGTGACCAGAAGGAATATCAAGGTCATGGGGCACTGGGCAGAAAAAAGATAGGAGGAAGACATGGAGGGAGGGAGGGCCCATGAGTACTGGGCCAGTGTGCATTTGGGGGACACCGCAGTATCAGAAAGTAGCAGGCCAGTCGGGCGTGGTGGCGCACGCTTGTAACCCCCGCGCTTGGGAGGCGGAGACAGGAGGATCACACAGGTTCAAAGCCAGCCGTGCGCGCTGGCTTAGGAGACCCTGTTTCCAAATAAAAATGTAAAAATAGGTCTGAGAGTGTAGCCCGGAGGTAGAAGGGCTTCCAGGAACCCCAGTACCACAAAAAAAAGAAGAAGAAGAAGAAGAAGAAGAAGAAGAAGAGAAAGTAGCAGGCCTGAGCAGTTTCCTAAAAAACGGCTGTAAGACTGAGGTACCACTGTGCTGTGAACACAGGAGCAGCAGGGGTGCCCCTAAGATGGGAGCCGTGTGCTTAGGACTGGCTCTGGGTCACATGTATGTAATGCAGCCTGTTTAAGAATGCAGGAGCTCGGAGTACATTTTAGAAGGATTTGCATTTTCTTGAAATTGTCCAACTGATAAATTCTTAATTACCTCAAAGGCTCGGTGTTCCAGAGAATACCGAGGTGAATCCTGTGGAGCTTGTGAGGGTAGTGGTAGCCACCATGCTGTGGCACAGCCAGAGGCCTGGGGGGCAGAGTGGGAAGCAGGACCCCACTGGAAAAGTGGGTCAGCTAAAACTTCCCCTCTCTGCAGGGGTGAATTGTTTCCACTGTCAGAATAAAACCATTAATGAATCCACTTGTATTATCTCTGCCACTTCATAAATAATATCTCCATCTTAATTTGCATGTGCCTGTCATTTCCACGGTCTTTAAAGGTTGTGTATAAATTTGTAAATTAGTCCTCCTTTACATGCATCAGGCAGAATTGCTCCTGAATGAAAGCTTTGATGAATCTTTTGAGAAGTGAATAATCTCCACCAGCCAGTTTCTTAGTCTGAAAATTCTTTTGCCACAGGATTTGGCTTAAGGTGGGGTATGATTGGCATCAAATTCTGGTCAGTGTGTAGGACAGTCAGACAATAAAACATCTGCAGGATCCCATATGCATTGACAGGAAGCCAGAGAGAGCTGAGAGGTCTCTGGTGACTACAAGAAACCCAGAAACTCCTCCACATGACAGTTAATCTCCACTAACAGCGTGTCTGTGTGTGTGTGTGTGTGTGTGTGTGTGTGTGTGTGTGTGTGCACGCAAAACTAGGAATTGTACTGAGGAGATTCTCTGAGCTACACCCTCAGCCCTGTTTTATTTTTTTATCCTGAAACAGTATGTTTCTAACTTACCATGTTCTGGCCTTGACCTACGATCCTCCTATCTCAGCCTCCCAAATAGTGGGATGGCACGTATGTACCACCTCACCATGCTCCGCTAACACTCAGGGGAGACCCCAGCACTCCTTCCAAAGCTGTGCCGTGCCAAGAGGTAACCATGAAGCATACCTGGTAATTAGATCTTCTTCTGAAGAGCTCAAATAAGGAACATCTCCAACAGCATGGGGCATGGTGATTTATTCTGTGGGGTTCCCCCTGTCAAGTGTGGGCCCCCAGGGTGAGAGGGGATACCAGTCCCTCTGTAATAATGCAAAAGCATCCATTGGGAAACATGTGGTGACCTGGGGCACTGGTCCCAACCCTGGCGTTAGGCTGTTAATGGAGCCCTACTAAGCCAGGAAAATGGCTTTCTTCCGAGTCTTACAGTACTGGCACAAAAACAGATGCATAGACCAAGGAAGCAGAGTAGAAGACTCAGAAATAAATCCGCACACTTACAGCCAATTGATTTTTGACAAAGGGGCCAAAAACATACACTGGAAAAAAGATAGCCTCTTCAACAAATGGTGTTGGCAAAAACTGGTTAACCACATGCAGAAAAATGATAATAAACCCCACTTTCTCACCCTGCACAAGAGTCAATTCAAGATGGATTAAAGACTTGGAGATTAGACCAGAGACCTTGAGGCTCCTTGAAGAGGGTAAAGTCCAACACTGTAACACATAGACACAGGTAAAAACTATCTTGGCACTTTTGATGGTAAAACACAAAGCCCGATAAACTCTGTCGCTGTCTCCATAGGACAGCTTTAAGAAACCATAGTTTACATCTTTGGAGGGCACTTGCATATATTAAGAGGAAGTGAGGAGACAGCTTAGCAAGAAAACATAAACTGCAAAAGCAAAAATAAGCCAGCTTTTGGTGTTCCAAGCAGTATGGTGAGGTGGCTGTCATAGAGACCTCAGGAACTATCTGTAACTCACAAGGACACGCACGCCAGGGTGTGCATGCATGTGGGTTTACCTGACAGCCCAGTACGAGCCAGCTCTGTCCTGTTGGAGCATCTCAGGCTCTTTTATATGGTGTCTGGCTCTCATGACACAGGAGATAGACATGAGAGTTTGATTTGATGCCTTGATGTGGAAGGGGCAGAAGTAGCTTTCTCGCCCTGGACCAGGTTGGGGGGCGAGGAGTGGCTCCCTTTTTATACATCAGGACTTGGCTTGAGTATCCAAAGCTACCAGCACCCAGAACCTTAACCATGTGACCAGAGCAGGTTTCCGTTTCTGTGTCATACGAAGGAATGTGGAGCCTTTTGAAATATGTTTGAAAGTTTTTTTGATCTAATCATGTGAGATTTTCTACAAATGTGTGTTTTTCGTCTATGTTGTCAAGATTTCCAATGTTTTCTCAGCATGCAGCCCAAAGCAAGAAAAAAGATGGAGTCTCAAGGAGGGATAGCCCAGCTAGAGGTGATGCTCAGAGCTGCTTTTGAACTAGTAAGCCAGAAGGAGGTTCTACCAACATCCTAGTACTTGGTTTCCCTCCCTTGCAGCAGGTCTGCACACCCCAGACTTGGTTGATGGTGGCATAGGGCCTCTGTCTAGAGGCTAGGTGAATCCCCAGAAGGGTGATGGAGGGAGAGGCATCATGTCATGGTGGCTGGCTCTATGCACTCTACTGATGGAGAGATACCTGCTCTGATCTAGCCTTATACCTGCTATAGGTGATATTTCCCTCTGGTCTAGCCTTATATCTGCTGTAGGTAACCACAAGTACAATGTCACTGCATACAGAACTTGAACAACCTATTCATGACATGAAGAACATTTGTCGTTCATCTGAGAGGTTCTCTCTGCTTATTTTCTTTTGAACATTTCATTAAAAATTTTCATCATTATTATGATTGCTGTTGTTGCAGTGCTGGCGATTGAACCCGGGACTTCGCACCCTTTCTACCACTGACTCCCAGTCCATGTTTTATGTTTTAGATCAGTTTTAGGCTCGCAGCAAGACTGGGCAGAAGGTACAGATTTCCCATATACTGTCTCTGTCTCCCCAACATTCACAGCCTACCCCCCTCGTACACCACCTCCCAACCAGAGTGCTTGATATATTAGAACCGTTAGACCTACATCCACCCATCGTCATCACCGGTCCACTCTTCATACCGTAGTACATTCTGTGGGTTTTGACAGGTGTATAATGACATGGATCCACCACGGTAGTATCATACCTTAAAAATCCTCTGTGCGAGCGGGCGTGGTGGCACACGCTTATAATCCCAACATTCAGGAGGCTGATTCCAGAGGATCGCAGTTTGCGGACAGCCTCAGCTACTTAGCGAGGCCCTTTGCAACTCAGTGAGACCCTCTTTCAAAATAAAGAATAAAAAATAGGGCTGAGAGTGTAGCTTGGAAGTTGAATGCCCTGGGTTCCATCCCTAGACCTACAAAAAGAAAAAACAATCCTCTGTGCTCTGCCAAGTCATCTCTCCCTGCAAACCCCTGACAACCATTGATCTTCTTACTGTCCCCAGCGTTTTACCTTTTCCAGAAGACACAGTATGCAGTCTTTTCAGGTTGGCGTTTTTTACTTAGCAACACATACATGTTAGGTTCCCTGTGTCTTTGCAAGGCTCAGGAGGTTCTCTTTGCCAGTGAATAAGAAAGACTCTGTTGTCTGGATGGACTAGGGCTTGGTTGCCCACCACCTGCAAAAGAATCTTGTTTGCTTCTGTGTTTTGGCAATGTATGAATGAGGCTTCTGGCCACTTCCCTGTGCAGGTTTCTGTGTGGATACGAGTGGATGTAAGTGTCCAGGCTCTTTTTGTGCCACCTGGATGCATCTCTTAAGTCTAGTGCTCGTTGTTCAGGAGCCGATGGTGTCAGGTTTTGGGCGAAGTCAGCTGTGTTCACACGGTGGCAGTGACACCTGTCCCCGAGGGACCTGTCTGTGCGCAGGTGGCCAGGCACCGCCCCTGCCCTGGAGAGTGAACCTGAGGAGAGAAGGGGCCGGGGGAGGAGAGCCCAGAAGTGTGGCTCTCTCTTTCCCACTGTTAGGAGTCAGCAAGGAAATTGCTCCCTGCAGCGTGGCTTCTGGCCCTGGCTCTTTGGGTCTGCCTTCTCTGTCCTGTCGCTCATCCATACGGGATGCTCGGAGCGCAGTTCAGCCCAAGGTACCGGATCTTCAGAGTGCAGCTCAGCCCGAGGTACGGGATGCTCAGAGTTCTCTTAGGTTTCTGTAAATCCTTGTATTGGGGACCAAAAAAAAAAAAAATGACTCAGATTCAAGTGACTGATATTAGTGCCCTCCATTTCCATACCACAGTATTACCATGAAGAAAGTACAGACAGAAGAAGAGGGGCGCCTCCCTTTGGGAAAGAAAGATCTCTCTGAATGGGCCTCTGCTTCTGAGCACTTTCCTGGTGGCCTGGTGCTAACTAGGAGACCTCTTCTGTGGCTTGGAGAACTAGCCCACCTATTTTGGGTTAGGTTTCTCCAAAAGGCACAGAGCTGACATCTCAGGCAAAAGGAGAGAGAGGGGCATGTGGCCAGTTAAGGTTCAATGGGCTTGACAGCCTGCCGAGAGCCTTGGGCAGCCCTGTACCTTTTCTGACCTGAAACACAGGGAAGGCAAGGGGAGCCCTTCATTTGCACAGAAGGCAGATATTTTTTTTTAAAGAGGGAGGGAGAGAAGAGAACTAATAGGAATCATTTCTCTTCTGCTGCTGCCCTAAGCTGCGGGCAATCTAGATTTCACTAGAGGGAAAAAAAAATCTCTTTAAGCAGGAAAAATAAATAAATAAATAAATAAAATAAAATAAAATAAAAACCATCCCAGTGATACTGCAAGAGAGTTGAAATCCTCGCCTAATTTCGGATTAAGCAAAACATAAGCATTTGGCAAATGCCAAGATTGTAAAATCACTTTGAAATGTGAAGCGCAGCCCCAGATGTTTGGGGGCATTTCCATTCGGCTGTTCCTCCTCCTCGCGTGACTGGCTGCAAACCTCCCAGACTCGAAACCCCAGCCCCGGCGTGTTTGCTCTCCACCAGCTTGCTGTGCATGCCTGGGGACAAGATGGAACGCCACCCAGCACCAGCTGATGGAGAGAGTGCTGTGTGGAGAGAAAGTCAGGATGACTCTCAATACATGCCCTGTCAGGGCGAGTGAATCAGTACAGCTGCTTAGGAATCTGTTGGACTGAGGATATTGCTGCATTGTGACTCGCTCTCTGGACTGTGTTGGTCCAAATGATGGGTGAATCTAACAGATTCCAATGGGAATCTTACTCATGCTTTTAGGCAGGACAGTACTTGTTCTTGTACCTCAGCTGGTAAGATGGGGTTGGGGTGGGGTGAAGCCAGATGGCCACTGGCTCATGTCCTGGCCAGAAGGTAGGGTAGCGCTGCTGTTGGATGTTACGCTAGGATCTAAAGACAAAGTCTAAGAGATAAGCCCCAATTAGCCTGGCCCGGGGCCACCTCTCCACTCAGAGACAGAGCTTGGCTTTGAAATGCAGGAGGAATGAACTTCTGGAACCAAACCCAGCTAGGATTTCTTCGCCTTTTGTGGGCAGAGCCAAGTGGATTAACTACGCTATGAAGCCTAACTTCAGGACTGAGGGCAGCCTTATGTAAAGTGTCTGTCCAAGACAGATCAAAGCACTTCTCTGAGGGAGACAGGAGATGGGAACTGAGTGGCTTTTCCTTCCCAGGGTGGGGCCGGGCCTGTTGTTTGTATCCTACTGGGAACAGCAGCTATTGACCCAGTGACTATCCTTATCCTGAGTGTCTACTGAAAAGGAATTTTTATCCTTGCCTAGAGGAGGTGTGGTTGGTGCTCCATCTAGGACGTTACTCTTGGCTGTCACCCCAGGGATGTTTACGAGTGTGAGCTGCGCGGTTTTGCAGGACCAAGTGTTAATGCTTGCTGCATTATTTGGAGTTGAGAAAGACTTGCTCCTTCTGGCACCTTGATTTAAACTCCACATTTATGTCTCCCTCTTCCTGAACCAGGGAAGGGCAGTTGACTGGAAAAAGACAAATGTCTTCAATGCTGTCGCCTGCAGGCTCAGCGGGGCCCAGGAGCAGCAGGGCTTCCCTTTCCCGTGCTGGGCCTGGAGCTTGGATTTACAGCTGCTTTGCCTTCTCATTCTCGCTGGGGCTGTGACAGTCAGACTCAAGTCAGTATGGATCCAGACCCCTGTGGCAGATGAAAGGGAGTCCTGGTGGCAGAAAGCAACACCCATGGGGCTCATTCTAGAATAGAAGGTCCTGCCTTCCCCCTCTTCCCTGTAGTTTTAAAACATAACCATGTATTTCCCCTTCCCCCAATTTTATTTTCCTGATACTGGGGATGGAACCCAGGGTCATTCTACCTCTGAGCTACACCCACAGTTCTATTTTTTATTCTTTATTTTGAAACAGGGTCTCATTGAGTTGCAAAGGGCCTCACTAAGTTGCTGAGGCTGGCTACAAACCACAATCCTCCTGTCTCAGCCTCCTGAATGCTGGGATTACAAGCGTGTGCCAGTCTGGCTGCGACATCTATCATCCCATTGATTGCCAGGGTGGATTCGGCTGATCTGGCTGGCTAGGTGGGTGTCCCCTTCCTCCCTCACCGCTCCATGTGCATCCCTACCGAAGCAGCGTGCTCGGTCAAAGAGGACAACCTTCCCTGAATAGAGGAGGACGGTCTTTAGTCAAGGATATACAAGTAGCTGCGCTCTCTTGCTAGAACCTCCAAATAAGCTCTCAAGGTCCCATCCCCTTTTAAGATGTGCTAACCTAAAAAATGCCCAGCAGAGCCAAAAGGTGTGGGCAGATACAGCCTGGTTCCTTTCCAGCCTGTCCTGGCCATCTGTGGTCACATTCTCCTTTTCTCCATCCCACCAGGAGCTTTTGCCAGCAATATAAAGTCTCACCTGTCCACTTGGAAGAGAGAGTGCCAGTAGTAAAATAGGTCTACTGCCCTGCATTTAGAATTTAGAAGTCACCAGTGGTTACACCTGGGGCTCCTCTTGGCAAGAAAGGTGAAGGAGCAGCTGTCCGGGAGGCAGATGAGTGAGAGAGGGTGCGGAAGGAATGTATTATTCTGGGGTTTCAGGCATGAACAGCTTCCATGCGAGAACTTCCAGAAGTTTCTGCCTCCTGGTTGCGAGATGGCCCCTTCTCAGCTTCACCTCTAGGCTTGAAGCCATGAATCTCTTGTGGGGAATGTACTTTTGCGCTAGTTTGAATTTCACCTGGCCAGCCACCTCCTCCGCAGGCAAGAAGGAGGAAAATCTTAGCCAGACTGCCAGCTTGGGTTTCATGGGCAGTTTGGAAGACTCAGCACAACTTCGCCATCCCAAATTTAGGTCAATATCCTTAGGATTGCCTAATTGATAAGTTGTTTTACCGAAATGGCCATGTTCACAGTTAAACAATACAGTCAGCCCGCTGTATCTTGTGGGTCCTACATCCACAGATTCGGCCTATTGTAGGTAAAAAATATATTGTTTTGTTTATTTGTTTGTTTGTTTGTTTGTTTGTTTGTTTTATGGGTCTGGGGATGGAACCCAGGGACATTTAACCTCCAACCTATGCCCCCTGCCCTATTTTTTATTCTTTATTTTGAAACAGGGTCTCACTGAGTTGCAAAGGGCCTCACTAAGTAGCTGAGGCTGTCCATGAACCACGATTATCCTGTCTCAGCCTCCCAAATGCTGGGATTAGAAGTGTGCACTACCATGTCCGGTCTAATACATTGTTTTAGAAAATTGCATCTTACTGAACATGGACAGACTTTTATCATTTTAGCCTATGTGATACAGTATATCAACTATTTATGTAGCATGTATAGTGTGTTTGGTATTATAAAACTTGAAGTATATATACCAAAGCATGTTTGTAGGGGCTAAGCAAAGACTGTGCCATTTTATATACAGGACTAGGACATCCATGGATTTTGGTTAGCTGGGAGGCGTTCTAGAACAATCCTCTGTAGATAACCAGAGATGATTGTATGTGATTCCTGGGGGACCCAGAGCAGTCCTGACTTCTTCTTTGCATACCTTCCTGTAATTCCATCTTTCATTCCCTTTATATCTCTGATGGTCAAGTTATTTCTTCTTCCCCATCCCTTCTCCTCCCTGCCTGGCAAACATCTGTTTGTTGTTAAGGACTTAAAACACCATGTGCTCTGTGAAGCCATCATTGATGCCTGCTTCTGCTTAGCTGTCTGCCTGCCCTTCCTTTTTTTTTTTTTTTTTTTTGGTGGTACTGGGGTTCCTGGAAGCCCTTCTACCTCGGGGCTACACTCCCAGACCTATTTTTACATTTTTATTTGGAAACAGGGTCTCCTAAGCCAGCGCGCGCGGCTGGCTTCGAACCTGCGCG
The DNA here is from genome assembly GCF_963383645.1 of Muscardinus avellanarius. NCBI lineage: Eukaryota > Metazoa > Chordata > Mammalia > Rodentia > Gliridae > Muscardinus > Muscardinus avellanarius. The sequence continues at coordinate 78,502,937 of NC_137801.1, read as the reverse complement.
ATCCTCCTATCTCTGCCTCCCAAGCGCGGGGATTACAAGCGTGTGGCCACCATGCCCGGCTGCCTGCCCTTCCTTTTAAGCCTGTCCTTGCCTTGGTCCCATCTCCATTAAAAAAAAAAATCATATTGCCTCAGCTGTCTCGTATGGGATTTTGACGAGGGCTAGAAAGCAGTAAACCCCTCATCAACTGTAAACTCCTCAAAGCCTAGAAGATGATTAAGTCTTTGGCAATAAATGGACTCTTCTCTCAGTCAGTTTTTATGACCATTGCAGTCTCAAGGTTGACCCTGGTTGTGTCTATTTCATTTTGGAGGGCTGGCTTCTGGGCAGAAGAGGATGGTAAGAACCATAAGGAGATATGTCCTTCCTGTTCATTGCACAGTGGTCCACAGCCACACTGCCTGGAGAGGGAAAGTATGGCGCTCTCTCCCTCCCAAACCCATTAGATGTTGGGTCTAACCACAGAGAACACAAAGCTGTCTTTGCTGCTCATTGAACCTACCTAGTTCCACATCCTCAGCCATGAGTCACAGCTTCCTCTTTGCATTTACTAATTCAGAGCCAGTTAAATCCTTTTCGTGTTAAAAGGGGGGTTGTGTGTCCTACATTAGACCCCTGTTTATTACCTGAGAGCATTTAAACTCTCCCGCTTTAACCATAATGTCTAAACTCTCCACTTACTAAGTCACTAGAATCCGTGATGGGTTGTAGTTCTGTAATATGCAGAACAACTTGTTTTTGTGAAATTATTGACATTCCTCTCCTGCAAAGACGCCAACCGAGGGACAAGTGTAACAGGTGAACAGGCAAGTGAAATTAACTGCTGGAGAAAATGGAAGCTCTGTGGGCACGGTGCTCTGCTTGTATAAGTGGACAGCAGAGCTACCCAATGGAATGACGTGGATTCGAACCCCTGCCCTGCTGCTATTCATTGCCTGTGTTTACCTTTCTGGACCACACACCTTGGATCTGCAAAGCGATAATAATCTTGCTTACCTTGCGGGGTTTTCAAATCCAGATTAGGATGTATGTCAAGCATCTGATATTGTTCTGGGAGAACTATAAAAGAGAAATGGCTGCTCCCACTGATAAACTCCAGGATTGTAAATGATGATTATTACTGATAGGTCTACGACAAACAGCAGTATTCATGGAGAAAAGACGGGGGCATGTGGACGTCAGGGTGCGTGAATACATTCCTCAGACACGTCTTTGTTCCTGGCATTCGTTGAGGTGTGCAGTCAGTAATAGAACTCAAACCTTATATCCTCAGATTCACTTTTAATTAGACTGTTCGCATCAGAACGCCGTTCCTTTATTATCTCACCACTTAATTTAGTAAATTGGTAGAGCAAATGTGGCATGCAAATTGCCTCTTCCTCACGCCGGAAGATCGTTCTTCACTGCCAAAGCCAACGTTGGATTAGGAGCATTTGAAGTGGAAATTAGTTGAGTCAGGGCACGTGGTTGTTGAATTTTGATTTTCTACTTATAGTATTTTAAAAATTAGATTATGCTTTGTTTCTGCTTAACAGAGGAAGATAAATGTTGTGGTTGGTGTTTTTATTAAAACAGAAATTAACACACTCTTCAATGACTAGATAGATTACAGGAGATGAGACCAATCAGTAGAGGATTAAATTTTTCAAAGCTGATTTAAGAGTCTTGTCTAGATAAAACCCTCTTGTGGCAACTTAGGAGGCTTGCCTAGATAAAGCTCTCTGGTAAATCTTAACAAATGGGTTGTAAATGTCACTCCTGGTGCCCTGCCGAGCAATTCAAGGAGGGACAGAGTTTTGGAGGGGACTCTACTTGGAGCTACTGCTTTGTCTGCTAAGGAGATGTATAAGGAAGAAACGGGTCACATGTTGACATCAAAGACTGTACATGGAAACCCTAACATCTGATAAAACACCAATGGGTTCCTGGGGCTCCCATAGAGATCTGGTATTCTCAGGACTTCAGGAATTCTATGATGAAGACAGGGGGCCATTTTCTGGCAGATCCCAGCTCTGAAAATGATCAGTTCTTATAAATCAGCCTGATAATTCAGCAAATGCCATATTTTAAAGAGCAAATGACTCTTTTTAAAAAAAAAAAAAAAAGAAAAGAAAATCACCCTGGCAACTGGAAGAAGCATCGAGGGGGAGAAAAAAAGTAAAGAAAAAGGAGGAGGAAGAGGAGGAGGAGGAGGAGGAGGGAGAATGAGAAAAAGGGAAGAGGAAGGGAGAGGGTGGGGAGAGGAAGAGAGAGAAAGACAGGGACAGATATACAGATGCTTAGCATGTTTTCAGCATCTGGGGGCCCCCAAATAGCTGCCCTCATTTTGCCTTCTTTGTAGACCTGTGAGTATGCTGTGTTTCCTGTAGAAGCCCTAAATCCAGATGCTGCTCTTTAAACCTCTTGACTCTGAGGACAACCTGGCTGAGTGGAGGCAGAGCCAGACCTGCCCAGATGTTCACCAGGGCAACCTTGGCCACAAAAAGATAGGGCAGAAGCCCAGGACCGTGTTCTAAGGAGTGAGTAGCTGCTTCTTGTCTCAGAGCTGCACATCATCCAGCCAATGAAATTGTCAGTCTTGAGGAAGGCTGGATTTCTAAATAAGTCTATAAATAATTTCACAAATGGGGCCTGTGCTGTATAATAGTGTGTGCTGATTTTGAGAGCTACTACAAGAATAAATTTGCTGAATGAATAAATCTGCAGTGGCTGCCAGTCGAATGTGAAAGGCTGGCCCAGGGCAGAAATAACCTTTTAACAAGGGCTCACTCACCGTGCACAAAGGCCACCACGTAAGTGTTTTCTAATTCATCAAGGAGTGGACTATCAGCTTGTTCTTGTGTGTTTCCAGCAGATGGGAATTCAAATGAGGACCCTTCTCCAACTCAGAAATCAGGCTGCCGGTGTCTGCCAATCTCCCTGCGTTGGGTTATGGGCAGACAGCTTTATTGCTATCAATTAAAGTTCCATGCACAAATCTTGTAATGTTAAGATGAGGCCAAGAGGTGGTTTTCCCCCACTAGATTGGAATTTAATGAGAGTAGGCAGGCATAAAACACCAAGCCTGGGAGGAGGACTTTCTGTTGAGCTGTGCTGCAGAGATACAAAGGCTTATACCAGTATCTTTTTTTTCCTTTTTTTTCTTTCTTTCTTTTTTTTTTTTTTTTTTTTTTTTTTTTTTTTTTTTTTTTTTTGCAGGTCTGGGGATGGAACCCAGGGACATTCAACCTCTGAGCTATACCCCCTGTCCAATTTTTTTATTCTTTTTGAGACAGGGTCTCACTGAGTTGCAGAGGGCCTCACTAAGTAGCTGAGGCTGTCCACGAACCGCGATCCTCCAGTCTCAGCCTCCCGAATGCTGAGATTTATAAGTATGCACCACCACTCCTGGCTCTTATACCAGTATCTTTAAACCCAAGATGGGTTCATGGAAATGTTATGACAGGAAGAAAAGAGGGAACTTGCAGATAGTGTGCTGTTTCTGCTTTGGTTGGCCATGCCAAGGCTACCAGCACAAGCCCCAGGGAGAGACTCTGACATTTATGGACCCAGCAAGGATGGAAAGAGGAAGGGTCTGCCTCTGAAGCAGGAAGGAAGGCAGAGGTTATCTGAACTCTCTGACCCATCGGGTCCTGGGCGAGGGACAGTCAGGTGGGTAGAAAGAGCTGGCATAGAGGCAGTAGCCTATGAAGTCAGAGATGTGGAAAGATGGACTGAGAACTCCAGCTGTTGGGCTCCACATTTTTTCCATGATGATTTCTGTGAATAGATAAATAAATAAATCACAGATGTGAAGAATGTCCAGTGGGATTTAACAAAGCTGACAACCCAAGTGCATTGTCTTCTAATAACTTGTAGCATGCACTCTTTTGAGGAAGAATAGTATACGTGGTGAAAGCCAAGGCATAAAATCCAAGCCTTTCCCCAAGGCAACGGGGGTTTGACTAAAACTGAAGGTTCCCAGAGTCTTGTGGGGCTTCAGGGGGCTGACCGTGTGCCCTCCGTAGTGCTCTAATCCTGTTCTTGAAGAAGATAAGACAAGTGGTACCCATACACCTGCCCTCCTACCAGTGGGGATGAAGACCAAGTGAGATAGCAGGTATACAGTTTCATCTGGCACATTAATATGTCCCATAGACATTAATTATTGTTGATATTTTAGGTCCCCACATATCTGAGTGTTGATCTTTTAGTTTTTAAAATTTATATTTTCTCTTTTCAATCTGGTTTTTAATATAGTTATAAAGTTGTACAAACACCACTATTAATTTCAGGACATTTTTATCATCCCCAAAAGAAATCCCTTATCCAACAGCAGTTGGTTCCCTTTCCCCTCCTTCCTCTGGCAGCCGCTAATCTACTCTTTGACTCCAAGATGTGTGTGTCTATTCTGTACATTTCATAAAAATAGAATCATATAATGTTTTAGTCATTTTTTTCTTGTTTTCTGTGACCAAAATCTCAACAAGAACAATTTAGAAGAAGGGTTTATTGGGGCTCACAGTTTTAGAGGTTCCCTCCATAGCCTACTCCAAGGCAAAAGGGGCAAGGCTTGGTGGAGGGTCTCTGCTTGCCTATCATGGCAACCAGAAGCAGAGAGGGCAAGACGAAGGGACAAGGGATGTATGTATATAGTCTCTAAAGCCACAACCTCATGATCCACTCCCTCCAGTTATGCCCTATCTCTGCAGCTTGCTGCACTGGGGACAGTGCTTTCAGCACATGAGCCTTTGGGGGAACATTTCAAACCCAAACCATAACGCAGTATGTGACCTTTTGTATCTGACTTCTTTGTCTTAGGAAAACATTTTCAAGTTTCATGGTGGTTGTGTCATGTGTCAGTGCTTCATTCTTTTTATGGCCTGTATTAGTCTGTTTTCTGTTACTATAATAAAATACCTGAGGCTGGGTAACTTCTAAAGAAAATTTATCTCACAGTTTGGGAGGCCGAAAGTCCAAACAAGTTCTGATAAGGACACTGGCCGTGCCACATCATGGTAGATGGCATTAAGGCAGAAAAATGTTCTAGAGGGATAGATCCCATGGAAAGACAGTAAGCCAGAGATAGCCGGAGTTTCATACTTACAGCGTTTGTTGATTTCTTCTAGGTTGATGCCTCCAATGGCCTAACAACCTCTTGCTAGGCCTCACCCTTCATGATCTTAACACTGTCTTACTGTAAAACAAGTTCCTAACAAATGAACCCATAGATAAAACACTCAAAACCAGCATGGTCAACCAGTAATCCATTATATGGCGAGACTACATTTTCTTCAGCTATCCATCAGCTGATGAACATGTGGAATACTTTCTTTCTTTCTTTTCTTTTTTTTTCTTTTTTTTTTTTTTTACTATTACAGGTAGTGTTGCAGCTCTGAATCTTCATGCACATGTTTTATGCAAATATATGTTAGCATTGCCCTAGGATGGAATTGCTGGCTCATCTGGCAGCTCTCTTTACCCTCCTGAGGAGCTGCCGGGCAGTTGTCTGAAGTGGCTGTAACACTCTTCATTCCCACCAGCAGAGAATTCCAGTTTCTCCACATCCTTGCCAACACATGTTATTGTCTGTCTTTGTATTATAGCCACCATAGTGAGTACAAAGCAATTTTGATTATCTTTTAGATTTTAAAATAATAATGAAAGTTAGATACCATCTCAGTGGAGTGGTAGAAAAACCAAATCGAGGGTCTATTAAGTAATATTTGTAGGGTGCTGGTGAGCTCTTTGAAGAAGGCCAAGTTGGTCCTTGTTCTGGAGCCCCATGGCCCATAAACCATGAGGCTGGAATTAGATGGCTGTGTCTGAGTGATTCTGAGAGGAAGAATGTGTGAGGACAGAGGCTGACTAGAAATCTGCTTTGACATCCGAAGAGCGGCATTTTCTTCCTCGTGGGGTTTGCGTGTTTAGGCTGTGTGTGTACGTGTGCATGTTGATGCACAGACTTCTAGAAGGAACAACGGAAATGTTGCTTCCCCAAACCCTCTCCGCTTCCCATTTCTAAGAGTAACAACTAATACAGAAAAATGTAATTGCTCAATGTTGGCAAGAAAAACAAACCGTGCTGGGGAGGGCTTTTGGCTGCAGAAGAAGTGCTTTTTGAGTGTGTGTGTGTGTGTGTGTGTGTGTGTGTGTGTGTGTGTGTGTGTGTGTGATTTTGTGTCTTGTTTTTCCTAGAGGCCTAAAGGGAAGATGCCATGATTCTTACCAGGCCCTAGGGGTCAGGGTGGGGCTCCTTGGCCACATTTCCTCTGCAGTGCTGGGAAACAACCCACTGATCTTTAATTTTCTCTAAAAATTAATGTCTCACTCCATCCTTCCAGCTGGCCTTGCTGGAGTTAGGGTGGGTCGGTTTACACAGCATAAGCCAAGAAATCCTAGAGTCTCAGGAGTAAAGTGGCTTTCAGGAAATGCGTCCTCCTCTCTTCCCCCTCCTCTGCCCCCCAGGGACTTGCCGGAATCTAGGTGGCCCCAGGCAATTATAGAGTCCACAACCTCCCAAGGCGGCCCATCCTATTCCCAATCCTAATCGCCAGAAGGTTCTTTTCTACATGGATCCAAAGTCTGCTGCCCAGTAACACCCACCTGGGGCCACTCCACACACATCTGTCCCAATCTTTTATACAGTGGCCCTTTGGTTAAAGTCCATAAGACAGCCATGACCCTCCCATACCCTGCACCTAGTTTCCAAGCCAGGTGTCCCCACTTGTCCCTCTGAGTATCTTGCAGATTCTGCCAGCCTGGAGCTGTGTAAGGACTGCAGGCGCCTACTGTTCTCTGCTCATTACACTTGGACAGCAGTAACACTGATCCAAGCATAAGCCATGTATTTTTTCATCCCTAATCTCTTATAGGAAAAAAAAAAATTTTGTACTGGGCTAGCTAAAAGTATACATGATGTTTGAATTAGAACTAAATAGTCCTTGTACTTTTTTTTAAAATTTATTTTGTGGTACTGGGGATGGAACCCAAAGGCGTTCTACCTCCGATCTACACCCCAGCCCTAGTTTTTATTCTTTCTTTTGAAACAGGGCCTCACTAAGCAGATGAGGCTGGCCGCAAGCCTATGATCCTCCTGTCTCAGCCTCCCAAATGCTTAGATTACAAGCATGCGCCACCATGCCCGGCTGCACTTTATTTTTAATGATATTTACCTCGTGAAAACACAGTATATATGCATGGTCTAAAGAGTAACAACACGCCGGGCGTGGTGGCGCATGCTTGTAATCCCAGCGCTTGGGAGGCTGAGACAGGAGGATCGCACAGGTTTGAAGCCAGCCTCAGCTACTGAGTGAGGCTCTCAGTAACTTAGTGAGACCCTGTTTCCAAATAAAGTATAAAATAGGTCTGGGAGTATAGCCCGGAAGTAGAAAAGCTCCTGGGTTCCACCCCTAGTACAATAAATAAATAAATAAATACAACACAAGAAGCACCAGAGTATTTACTTACTGTCCCAAGAAATATTGAGAGTAGAAGTCCATGGTGATGCCCTGTCTGTCTGTCACTCCCTGAGGGAACTGTTTGCCTGGTTGTCTTCACTGTGGTGAAGACATTTCAGGACTCTTACATACCTGTCTCCAATGGCTGACTTAGCTTTATTTACTTTTGCCTGGTGGGATGTACTTAGCATCAGAATGCGTTCTTCTATAACTTGCTCTTTCCACTCAGCCAGGAACCACATTAATTCACGTAGAGGTTGCTTGCTAGTTTTTCCTCACGTGTACAATTCTGTAATTCGAATACATCACATATCACCCACTTAACCATCGGTGAGCATATTCATTAGCTATTTCATCACTCACCATAATGGAAGTACCTGATAAGAACAAGTGAGAGGGGGAAAGATTGATTTTGCTTCCAATTTCAGAGGTTCGGTCCAGAGTTGGTCAGCTCCAAGGCATCCCAGCAGAAGGGCGTGGTAGAGGACAGCTCTTCAACTCATGGCAGCTGGTAAACAGACACAGAAAGGAAGCACCAGGGACAAAAAAAGAAAAGTACCTTGGCCATGCCTTCAGTGATGGCTGTCTCCTCCAGCCACACCCTACCTGCCTGCAGTTACCACCCAGGAAGTCCATTCAAAATAATCCATCAGTGGGTTAATCACTAAGATTAGAACCCGGACTCAAGCATTTCACCTCTGAACATTTCCACATTGCCAGCCTATGAGCTCTTCTGGGGGATATTGTGTATCCAACCATAACAGCGGGCATTTCCGTTGCTTTTATTTTTTGATACACAGATAAAAGTACACTCCTACTCTGGAGGTTAGCAGCTACATTGTAGGAGCTGGAGAGCTGACACAGCACTCCTGCAGCAGTGGGAACAGACATTGTTTTCTACACCCTTGCCAACACTTGCTATTGTCAGACTTTAATTTTTGTCAATCTGCTGGGTGTGAAATGGCATCTAATGTGGTTTAATTTGCAATTCCTTAATTACTAGTGCTGTTGAATAACTTTTCATGTCTTTAGGGCTCATCCATGTGTGTCTCTCATCCAATGCCCTTTAGAGTGAGAGTCAGCCTTCTGTAAGTTCCATGTTCACAGATTCAGCTAACCTCATGTTAAAAATCTGTGAGGCCAAAGATGCGCCAGGACTGAACACATACAGACTGTACTCGCCATTGTCAAGATAATATCTGCAACAGTGATTTACATATCATTCACATCATATCAAACGCAAGTAAGCCAGAGATTATTTAAATATGGGAGAATGTGCATAGGTTTTATGCAAATACTATGCATTTTATATAAGGGACTTGAGCATATGCAAGTCTCAGGAGTATCTAAAGTACCTCCTCTTAGGATCTACAGAGGTCCTGGGACTGATTCCCCATGGGTACTGAAGCATCATCACTCTATTTGTGTTTTTTGAAAGATACCCTTTTCTTGAAGATGAATAAATAATTCTTGTCTAAGGTTTACTCTATTGCCACAGTTCTAAGTAGAGATATTAACTATTTCTCTCCATCCCAATAAAGTTGGTTTCTTTGCAGTGATGGCTATTTATAGGTGAAGAAGCTGAGATACACATGAGGTGTTCGGTTAGTCTAGTCCTTGGGGGCATGAGCAGAGCAGGTGCAAGCCCCCAAGCATACTGTCTCCTCAGCTCGGCCAGGAGGGATTATTTATATATCCTGGGTGCTAACACCTTGTTTCAAAAACATGTTGTAAATATCGTCTCTCGGTTTATGAATTGTCTTTTTCTTCCTTTCTTTTCGAAGTCCACTAATGAATAGAAATTTTAAATTTTTACTGTTTTCAATGTAAAATTCTTTCAGAGTGCATATCTTATTTTAAAAATTGATTCCTACCCTGGAGCCATATATTAACTTCTAAAAATTTTATAGTTTTGCTTTTGAGGTTTAAAAATATAATTCAATTAGATATCATTCAGTGTATGGTGTGAGGTAGGGGACCATTTCTTCTTCAGCCAGATAATCTGTCTTGCCAACACACTTTATTAATAGCCTAAAGTTTCCCTGTGGGTCTGTGGTGGCCCCGTTTAGCAATCAAGTCATCTCTATGTGTTTTTGTTTCTAGACTGCAGTCAGTTCTGCTGTTTAATTTGTCTATTATTTCCCCAACTACCCTTTCACAATTACTGCAACTTATTTAAAACCTCAATATCCTGTAGAGTAAGAGCTTTCCCTCTTCATAACTTTTTTGACTTGATTTGTCAAGTACTTCAAAATCCTGTTGAGATTGACATTGTAAATGCATTTATACTATACCCTAAGTGGTAAGACTGAGACTGACACATCTTTTCTTAATCTTCCTGTTCAAGAGCATAATATTTTTTAATATATTTAGATTATCTTTAGTATCTTTCAATAAGATTGTGTAATACTCTCATAATACAAAAAGAATGCACATTTTTTCATTAAATGTGTTCCTAATACTATATATAATGCCAATAAAACATAATATCTTTTAGAAATTATATATTCTTTTTTTGGTGTTGGCAGTATATAAAAAGCAGTACAACTCACACCAGAATGGTCACTGGGGGTGCTTTTTTTGCCCTCCTCTGGTCCTTTGAATTTTCTTTCTTTTTTTTTTTTTTTTTTTTTTGGTGGTGGTACTGGGATTCCTGGAAACCCTTCTACCTCCGGGCTACACTCCAAGACCTATTTTTAATATTTTTATTTAGAAACAGGGTCTCTTAAACCAGCAAGGCTGGCTTCAAACCTGCGCGATCCTCCTGTCTCTGCCTCCCAAGCCCGGGGAATACAAGCATGCGCCACCACCCCTGGCTCCAGCCTGAATTTTCTAATGTTGCAACTTATCTGGAGAACACTGAGGCTGACAGGCCCTATTTCACTCTTGCTCCTGGAATCTTATAAGAATCTGGATGTGCTGAGCGTGGTGGCGCCAGCCTGGAATCCCAGTACTTAGGAAGCTAAGACTGGAGGATCACAGGTTTGAGGACAGCCTCAGCAGCTTAGACCCTCGGCAACTGTTTCAAACTGTAGCTTGGATGTAGAATGCCCTTGGTTTCAATTCCCAGCAAAACACACACACACACACACACACACACACACACACACACACACACTATGAATTTTAAAAGGAGAGATAGAAAATCTAATGGTTAGAAAATTTAACACCAGAGGAACCCACAGTATTAGAGTAACTCCCTCAGAGTGAATTAAAACAGCAGCTTTGCGGCACCAAACTAAAATAAGATGATGATGAGGGGGAACCGGTGGCAATTCTTAGCTGGCAACCAGGGGAAAACCTAAAACTCTGGTTTCTAGAACAGAAAGAAAATTAAGAGAGAAACAGATGGCAGCAGTGTCAGGCATAAGCTCCCCCCTGTTAGCCAAAAAACAATTTCCCTCAAGTTTAGAAAAGCCAAAGGCAACCAGCAAACCTGCAGCCTGGGCAGAGAATAGGTTCAGAGAAGCTGGGCTGGTTCTAGCCAGAAGATCCTGGAGCCTCCAGCTCAGGGATCCTGCATTCCCCAAGTGAAGGTCCTGGTTTCTGGGAAGCGCCCCGCAGAGCAGTATTGTCTTTCACAACTCTTTCTTTGTTTATTTTTCTTGTTCCTGATCTTTTTTTTCCCCTTCCTTTTATTTTTCTCCTTTTGCGTCAAAATGAGCATTCATTTAAAACGGACAATCTGACTTTTGGAATAGGGAGTGTGGCTGCCTGGGCTGGGGGACTGGGTCCCATCAAGACCTGAGGGGAAGCTGAAACTCTGCTGCTGCTTATCGCAAGCCCAGAAAGGACTGCAAGATAAACACATAAATTCCACATGCCTCACCCAGCACATGGGCAGGGAGTCCTGAAGAGAGGGTGCAGTTCAACCGGTCAGCCTTCAGATGGAGGAGCTGAGGGAGCTGGCCCCCAGTCTTGTCAGACTCCACTCTCAACTCACACTCTATGTTGAAGATGAAACATGCTCGGAAATAGACAATAACCCCTGCCCATCACCGAAGCCCAGTGGAGGTGGCCAGGAAAGAAGGGGGCTGACCTCAGGATACTGACCTGCCAAGCAAGTTTGGCCAGCGTAGGATCAGAGCTGAAAGCCACAAAGAACAAAACATTTTCATCACAGAACTTTTCTGTATTGTAAAGAATGCCTCAGTATCTCCAGATACAACATTTAGCATCAGTCTAATAAGAAATGCATAGATTGATTGATAGTAATGAATTCCCAATGTCCTACCCCAGCTACCCCAGCTTGTGTTTTGTTATTCCATCTAATATCTATGTATTTCATCAACTAATGAGATCCTCCAAGCACCTCTTTTTCAGTCTCATCTCAATTTCAACATCCTCTTCTACATCTCTTTTACTCCCAACATTTTAACTTGTCTTCCTTTCTTCCACCACCTTTTAAATTTCTTCTCTCCTTTTTCTCCTTTTTTTCTATTGTTCATTTTTTTCTTTGACTCTTTTTTTTTTTCTATTTTCATCTTTAAATTTAACCTACTGAACACCCATTAATTAACTTCTGCGGCTGCCCCTCTGTATCTTTGCTGTTTCCTCTCCACAAAGTGTTCTCATTTCTCCAGGATGCAGGAGCCATCTCTGACCAGGCCTCACAAACCTGGTGAATTGTCTCTAAATCGCTCTGTCTGAAAAGCATCCCAGAGATCTTTGGGGCCAGACAACGCATGAGAAGAAAGGGCTTTTGCAGTGAGAACAAGATCCCATGAGGAATCATTCTGACCCAAAGAATCAAGTAGAGCCACAGGGAGTGTGATACATTAAGATTCTTTCAGTAGGATCTAAATCACGGCCTTCAAGTGGTTCGGCCATTACTAGAGCTGTTGCCCTTACCTCTGGGCTGGCTGGAGAAGGGCAGAAGGTCGTCCCTCATTTCCCCACCTCGCCCCTCCACACCCCGCTCCTCCTGGCTCAGCCTCCCACTAGCAGATATCTGAGGATGGCCAGATGAGTGCAAATCTGACAGGCTTCCCCCCGGCGGAGGAAGCTTGAGTGGGAAACGGAGGAAGCTTGAGTGGGAAACTTGGCACACCTCCAGGGGCTGCAGGAGGCCGAGCTCAGCTGGTTTAGAGCCAAGGTTTAGAGTCAGGAAGCAGAGGCAGGTAACCTAAGCTGCAGGAGCGCACCGCCAACGAGGCAGTAGGCCCTTTATCTCACCATTGGCCCATTTTGAAATGTTCAGAACTAGACAAGAAAAGAAGAAAAGCAATCGGAACATGAATGATTTCCAGAGGTCTCTCTGAAGAACCTTTTAACTCGAGGTCTGGAATTCTCTGATGGGTTCTTGGGTCCGATTGTCTGGCATTGAGAAGGGGACTCTGTAAGGAGATAACATCCCCCCCCCCCATAATAGGTTTAATTGAAACTAGATGGAGTTAATGGTTAGAACATTTAAAAAGCTACCTAGGTCGCGACATGTATGTTGTATGTGCATGCTGTCTGCTTCCACAATGGTATTCCCAGTAAATGTGTTTTGGATAAAGGTTGTACGCTGACTGAGTTGGTGGTGGTCCAAGCTCGATATGAAAAGCCAGGCATTTGGAGTCTGTAGTATATGTTGTTGATTTGGGGCCAACCTTAAAAAAAAAAAAACCAGTGTCTTCTGCTTTTCCGTGAGCACAGACACATGTTCTTTGCAAGATGGCCAGAAGATAAGCTCAAAGCCAGCCTCTCACTTTTCTCCCCTGCCACGTGCCTGGATCTCCATTTCCTGGATCTCCATTTCCTGGCACATCAGGACATTGGTTATTTTGTTTTCAAGAAACTGAAAATCCCCTGAGAGGTGCCAGGCCCTAGGCAGCTCCTGTAGGGCTACGTGCCTGAGCAGGAATCAGAAAGTGGCCATCAAATGCCTTCCTCCTCTGCAGTCAGTGAACTGTCTTCCTTCCTCCCTTCCCTCAACCCTCTCTCCATTCCCTTCTTTTGTATCAGGAAGAACCTAATTTGCTGAGAACACTGGATCTTCAGCAGGTTTGCAGGTCTCCCTGCCTGGAACACTTTCCCCAGAATACCTGTTGGTTCCCACTCCTCCTTCAAGCTCGTCCCTACCCTCCTTAATTTAAAATTGTAAACCATACCCCAGGAATACTTCCCTTCCTCCTTTGCAGATATACTTCACCCCTAGAACTAAGGGTCTTTAGCCTCTTAAACTGTGAGCCAAAATAAACCTTTCTTATCTTTAAGTTGACTTATCTCAGGTATTTCTTATAGTAACAGAAAGCTGACTATCAAACCTGGAGATGCTTTGCCCCTGTTCCTGCAGCATTGTGTGAAGGGGTCCTCTTAGCCTCCCTGAAGGATTCACCTCCACCCAAGAGCTAGGTCCCATCCTCTAGCAGGCCCTTCTTGAGCTAGGACTGTTCGAATTTAGTCACAATGCCAGCTAAGCCTGGCAGCAGTAGGTCCTGGGATGCTGGCTTTCTGCTTTGGCTAAATAGAGAAGACATAAATTTTGCCAGTCCATTGGGTGCTTTTGTTTGGTGTAGAAGTTGCAAAGGCTGACTCTCAGCAGTGGCAGAAGAGATATTTTACCTAGGAGAAGGAAGCTGCTTTGGCCTTGAGTCTCCTTTGGACTGCCCATGTCTCACCCCCAAGAGATCTCGCTGGCCTCTGTGAGCCCCAAAGATTATCTGCCTCTCCTTCTGCTGCCCCAGCTGGTCCTGTTTCTGATTCTATGTGTGGGCCAGGTGTCACCAGCTCTACCTCCACCCAGGGCCCTTCCCCTTCCTTCCCTCTGGCCTGTGGCTCATATCTAAGCCCAGCAACTTCCCAGCCCTGCTGTGCAGTAGGGGATCTTCCTGGACAGTGGTGGGGCCTTGGTGGAGTGGAAGCAGTCACAATGGCCCTTTGCTGCTTCTGACTGTTCCTACGATGGTGTGGGGCAAACCTTCTCCTGTGCCCCGTGAACCCCAAAGGCTGAGCTCCCCAGCCCTCAGCCTGCTTAGATAGTGATTACTGTGTCTCTGCCATTCTTAGCTCTCCTCGCAGTGCTGAGGAGATTGGGGCCGCACGTGGGCAGAACATGCTGCAATTTGTCAGGCAGAAACAGCAGGTGTTAACATCACTCGGCCTTGCGGTTCCTACAGAGCTCGCAGAAGCTGGGTCTCCTCCCCACCCTGGGCGATTACAAGTTCTGTGTAGGCAGCAAAGAGAAAAAGGACCAGGAACACCCTCTTGGATTTGCATACTGGTTTTTTTTTTTTTGCATACTGTTAATTGTGTCCTTACAAATGTATTGAAGTGCTTCTTGCCACACTGAAAATAATGATCAGAAACTTACAGATTCCTTTGAGCGCCTCTGATGGGTGGAAATGAGCTGTGCCAGCATGAAGCATTGGCAGCCCCTGACATCAGCAGGCCACAGAAGGCAAATGCAAAGTGCAGCCCCCCCCCCCACCCAGGGGCTGGGCCTACGGAGGGGATGGAGCCCCTGCGGCGGCCCTGCCCTGGAGCTCTTAGCAGAGACCTCGGTTCCAGCTCTGGTCCACTTCCCAAGCTGGCATTGCCTGCAGCCACAGAGGCAGGCACCGGGCCTGTGCCCGTGGGAGGGAGGATGGATGGGTTTGCCTGTATTTGTCAGGCTGAAGCATTTCACTGTCTGAGGTTGAGAATTCAAGTTCAGGGTGATTCGTTTTACCTTTAACAAGCCCCTAGCATATCCTTGTGGGACATTTTTTCCTATCTCCTTCTATTGATGAAAGGCATAAGAAACTGGATATTGCCACATTGATATATGGATTTGAGTATCGGATTTAAGAAAGTCAAACTGCTGGATCTCTTGCTTTAAAAACACAAGATAAAATAAGCCTAGCCCAATTTTCCATGATTACGGACTTGAGAACACAGTTTGCAGGATACAAACTAAAGCAACACACGTAGCACTAATCAGGGAAGGGTGTACCCCAGTCGGTAGGCTAAATCTACCCAGCTACTTGCTTTTGCAAATAAAGTTTTATTGAAACACATTCACACCCATTCAATTGCATATAACTATGGGTCTGCAGCTGTGGAAATGACAAAGTTGTAGTCAAACCAGCCAAACCCCTATGGCTTCCAAAGTCTAAACTATTTTTCTCTTTTACAAAAAGAGTTGGCTGATCCCTGGCATAAAAGATAAGGACACAAAATATGGAACTAGACTTATAGGGTTTGACTGCAGCTCTGTCTCTTGTAGGTTGTAACCTTGAACCAGGGACCCAACTTCTTTGTGTCTTGATTTCCTCAGGTACGAAAATGGACACACTATCTCCATTCTATCACAGTTAGTAGTAATTGCAGTAATTATTTTATGTAGTAACGGTAATGACATCAGTAAGAATACTTGCCCCCTCAGGTGGCTGTGAAGACCTGAAGAATTAAAAATTGGAACATGCTTAGAATAATTTCTGATGGACGGCAATGTATTAGGTTTCCAAGACTGGAGGAAAGTCCAAGCACTTTGTCAAGACTCGGACACGTCCTCATTGACTCACTGTTAGGGCACCTGTTGCAAAAAATGTCATGGCTTCCTGTTTGCCAAGGCCCCTGGATTAATGTTCTCTGGAAATAAGGTCACAGACTTGATTGGATAGGAAAGGATACCAGCTTGCGAACATGGAGAGCCCTCTGCCAGCTTCCAGGGAAGACAGGCAGGGAGTGAGGAGCCCTGGTTTCCAGTGGTCTGGGATTCCGGCCAGAGAGGGAGGCGCCATGCCAGGGGACAGAGGCCTGACAGGAGCAAGACACACTTCAGTGAGATAGTGCAACAGACAAGAGGAAGAATAGACATTGGGAGAATCAGTTGCAAAATCACTCCCTTCAACCGATTAGAACAGTAGGTGCCAGGGGACGGAGGGTGCAGAGTACCTTCATTCTTCCTCTCACTTTTTTCTGCTTCGGATCCTAGAACGTGCTATATCACCTGCTCCCCAAAGAGCTCTGGAGCAGGCGCAGTGTTGGGAGAGAAGGTCACTGCCTATGGGGAAAACCCAACATTTTTACTTAGGAGGATCTGGGTCCCTTTTCTCCTCTCTGCTTTTTAGGCCGAGTTTTCTGGAAAGGTTCCACTTTAATTATTTGTATGCCTTCTCACGCCAAATGTCCTGACTTGACGCTCTGAGAAGATGTTTTCTATCCCAGCCTTGTTGACCATTCAAACAACAGCTGTGCTTCTGCATAGGGTAGCAATTATGATACCACTGCACGCTTCAAAACTAGAATTTGCAGGTTCCCGGTGCAAATTCGTATGAATGTTTCACAGCATTCTTCAGTGGTATACCATTCCTCCCTCCTGGTTTTCAAGACCCAAGACTTCAGCCTCTCAGAGAAGGAGTGTTGGGTACCTGCGATGGCACAGCCTGTCACCGCCCCACACGGGGAAAAAGTGTTTTCCTCACATATTTTCGAGAAAAAGGAATCTCTTAATGTCTGTCCTTATCTTGTACCTTGGTTTCTACATTGAAACTCCCAGTTGCATTTATCTTATTCTGAGTCCTCACTGGGATGTTTAAGCCCTACCCCAAACCCAGGGCCTTCCCCCAGGCTCCCTTCTGCGCCTCATCACCCCAGGCCCACCTCCTGTCCAGGTGTTGTTCACAGTTACCTTCTCAGTGACTTGTCCCAAGACTTCAGCCTGTCCCCTGCCCCTGGCTTACTTGTCCTCTTGTCAATTACCACTTCTTGGTCATTTTACCTATGGTGCATGTCTTTGCCGAAACTTTAACTAGAACATAAACTCCACAAGGATGGGAACTTTTGAGTGTTGTGCTCACTGCCAAACCCCCAGGGCCGGAACAGAGCCTAGCAAATAATGGGCACTCGTTTTGATGGGTATAATTAGTGCATAAATGCGCTAAAACTACTCCTTACCTTACAGGGTTGTTGGGAAGAATGAAGATTAATAAGACCTGTGAAAAAATGCTTAGAAAAGTTTGAAAGGATGAATGAATATGAAAGGTGTACTTATTAATGAGGCAACTTGACGGCAACAAAGGAAGCTCTTTAGTAGGCCAGGAGAGGATGGTTTGGGTCAGACTGGTGCATGATGTCATTGAAACCCAGAGGCTGACTGAGTGGCAAGCAGAGCCCGGGACCCATCAGAAAACGTTTAAGAGAAGGCATCCCCATCCCTAAGTTTTCAAAATTCAGGCAAGCCTAGTAAACTCTTAAGTATTATAGGAAGTTGAAATATATTTACTATTTTGGGGGAAAAAACTCATTTTAGGAAGTTAAAAAGAAATGGCCCCAAAAGTTGGCCAGCAGGAGAAAGACCCTCTCCTACCCAAGGGAACCAGTTCCATGCTGTTAACAAATCTTATTTTCTGGCCCTGGGTGAAAGGACAACCAAAGAACCCATTTTTTTTTTTTTCCTTTAAAATGGGCTTAGAGAGTTGAATTAAAGCATGAGAGCTTCAAGAAAGAATTCCTTGTAGACAAAACAAAACATAACAGGATTGAATCACCAGTGTACAAAGCACATCTTGAAGCTTCAAGACAGCCACCAGGGAGTTTCTCCCTCACAAAAGAGCACAAAGAAATTCACCAGAGAGCCGGCGGGCTGCTACGGGCCAAGGTCTCTGGAAGCCCCGTTCAGGCAGAAAGCTGCTGCTGAATGAACCAGCCACCCCACAACGGTGGCGGTGCCAGCCCGGGCACCGTGCCCGCCGCACTGGCTCGAGACAGCATTTGTTTCTCTGTGGTGAGGATGGTTGTATGAATAACTAGCTTACGAAGTTCACCGAAAGTCTATAAAAATGACCGAGACATCTAATTTTGTGGTCATTTTCATGGCAAAGCTGGCAAAGCAAAGAGCTCTTGTAAACAAACATCTGGAGCGAAGGATTTCTGTAAATCAACGCGGACATTAAGCACCAAGTCATCCGCTCCTGCTCTACATGCAGCCATCAGCACCTGGCGTGGGAGAAATTTGGCCTCAATTTCTACCATCCCAGGCCAAAGGGTGGGCTGGGTCCCACACGGCCAGACCGTCACCCTCCCCCTGAACTGCAAATTACAGAATTAGCATAAAGCTGGTAAATTTAATACATGTATGAAGTGAGCCCAACATTAGGTATACTTTGATTTAGGTATACATTGATTCAGGCTTATTTTGTTAACACAGTAACTAACCCTGTTCATTACACCAGATGTTGTTTATGGCTTGGAGTTCTCATGATTTTTAACCAGCTCCATCCCCCTAAAAAAAAATTAAATATATATAGTGGAAAATTCCAGAAATAAACAATTCAAAAGATGTCAGTTGTACACCATTCTTAGCATCATGTTGGAACCTCATGCTGACCCTCTTCCTGAGACATGACTCGTCCCACCTCATCTAAGGTGGGTGGAGTTTCCAGTCCACTCTGCGAGGCCCTTTGGACCTGAGGCCACCCTAGAAGTAGTCTGTGGTGAACATGCTGTCCACCGTAGTGTGGGAAGAGGTGTGAGAAGGGACTGGCTGGGCTGAGACCCTGGACAGTGTATGGGAGGGTTCGTAGAGGTTGCAGGTAATGAGACCTTAGTCTCCTGGGAGGGATGTCAGGAACCTGGAGAACCAGGCAGAGACCCCTTCTCCACGCCTGCTGGGGACTCGCTCAGTTGCTCCTCTGGGTTCACAAGGTCAGAACGTGTTCAAGAACAGTGCCAATGCTAGTTCACTCTGCGGGTGCCATCTTCCACGAATG
Organism: Muscardinus avellanarius; assembly: GCF_963383645.1. Classification (NCBI taxonomy): domain Eukaryota; kingdom Metazoa; phylum Chordata; class Mammalia; order Rodentia; family Gliridae; genus Muscardinus; species Muscardinus avellanarius. Next base: position 78,483,820 of record NC_137801.1, on the reverse strand, counting down.
TAGGAAACTGAGCAGCGCTTCTTGAAGCTGGATAAATGTAATCATGAATCTGGATCCTCCTAACATAGCAGAGAAGAGATCCAACCTTCCCTTTCCTGCCCAAATTAAACAGTTATCCAAGCTCTACAGGCATCCCCTCGCCCTTGGGGGAGCAAGAAAGAGGCAGAGTGGTGGGTAAGACTTGAAATATGGCTCCCTTTTTTAAGGACTATAATGTAGAAGAACTTTCTTGCTTTTCTGAGTTTTTCTCACTTATAAAACAGCTATTATAATTCCCACGTTACAGGGGTCTCTTGAACAATAATCAGGTTACCTGGACTGCACAGCACAGGGAAGCAGCTACATGCATACTGGCCATATAATTTTAAGAGACAACTATCTAACGGGCAGTGCACGGGCTTGGAGGTGAAGCTGCCTCATTCCAGTCCTGTCTTCTTGGACCTTGGGCAGTTAGTAACTTCCCTGTACCTCTGTTTCCTGTCTGCAAGGTGTGGATGATACTAGACTAACCTCCCAGGGCTGTGTAAGGATCTGTGGTCATGGGGTTAATGTAGGAAATGACACCCAGGAGCTGGGGATGGGGAAGGTCAGGATGACGGCACCCTTTGGGAAGCCAGGTGGTCAGTGCTGCTGAAGCCCCAGCAGGGAGACACGAGAGAGTGGGGGAAAGGGTTTATAACCAAGGAGGACATGTCAGTGCCTTGCTGATTTTACTCTTATTCCATGCATTTATTGATCAGATGCTGGGGATATGATCCTCACTTCATCCACCTGACATTTCCTCTGGTGCAAGGTTAGAGGTCCCTATTGGTTGTTTTTCACACTTAGAAACATGTGCCCCCTCTGGCCCAGCAACCAGGTTCCTGAAACATCTGTTTGCCTCAGCAAACAGTCTATGATCATCATTTTTATAGCACCTTCTTCATTAAGAGACAAAAACTCGTTACGTATCATCAGTTTTATTCTCTTGACATTACTAGGAACTGTGGAAGGACAGATTTGATTATCTCCAGCGTATGGAAAAATGAAGTCTCTGAGAACAAAGGTACTTTGTCAAAAGGCACCTGGTAAGGCTGCCACTGATCCCCAAATGGCTGCTTTGACACACCCTGTGCTCACACACAGGGGCCTGTGGCCACCCCCTGACATCCCATTCCAGGCTTTGTAGACATTTCCTCTGAAGGGCCAGGTAGCAGGTGTTTTTATCTCTGTGGCCCGTGTGGTCTCTGATGCAAGTGCTCTGTGTAGCCAGTGTGCAGACAAATGTGTGAGCTGTTCCATTAAATCTCGATTTGCAACCACAGGAGGCAGAGTGGATTTGGCCCTGGACTTAGCTTGCTGATTCCTAATCTCTACCAAAACTAGACATTTCCTCCTCCCCCTCCTCCCCCTCCCCCTCCTCCTCCTCCTCCTCCTCCTCCTCCTCCTCCTCCTCCTCCTCCTTCTCCTCCTTCTTTTGGTAATGGAGCTTAAACCCATGATCTACCTGTGAAATACAACCTCAGCCCCGTTTTATTTTATTTTATTGTGAAAAGGTTCTCATTAAGTTTCCAAAGCTGACTTCAAACCTGTAATCCTCTTGTCCCATCCTCCCATATTCTGGGATTGTGTGTGTTAGGACACCTGGTTTTCCTCCTCTTCCACCTCCTCCTCCTCTACCTTCTCCTCCTTCTCTTCCTCCTCCTCTTCCTTCTCTTTTCTTTCTCCTCTTCCTCTTCCTCTTCTTTTTGTATTACTGAGGATTGAACCCAGGGGCATTCTGCTTCTGAGCTACACCCCCACCCCTATTTTATGTTTTATTTTATTTTATGTTTTACATTTCAGAGTGCCTCACTAAATTGTTAAGGCTGTTGTTGAACCTGTGATCCCCCTGTCTCAGCCTTCCAAGTACTGGGATTACATACCTTCCTCTTCTTCATGATTTCAGAACAATCTGTGTTGGTTGGATTGCATTATTGAGAGTATGTGTACATGTACGTACATGAGCATGCACCTGTGCACACATAGGCACACAAACCATGTGTGCCCTTTCCCGTGCAGTGTAAGGGGGGCCCAGGGGCCCGGAGGAGCCATTCTGGGCTCAGAACAAACTCTTACTAATAATGATCCACATCAGGAGCGCCGACCCTGCGTTAACACTTCTCCAATTGTGATACCTCGTTTCTGTGTGCGTCCCAACAGGATTGGTTCTGATTCCCTTTATGAAGTAGTCGTTGAAGAGCTGGCTTTGCGCTTTGGGATAGGTTCATGAGACAAAGCACAGGAAAATGGGGTGGCCTATCTGCTCCCAGGGTAAGGAACAGACTGAGTACTTCAGAGCGCAGAGGCAGGTGGTGAGGAGAGTAGCCATGTGTGAGGCTGAGGAGGGTCCAGGAGCTGCTGGGACAGAGTCTGACAAGATGAGGTGAGCGTGTGGAGCAGCAGGTGCTGCTGGGCCAGAAACCTCATTTGTTCTTTGGTGTTTCCTCTCATGCTCTTACTTGGAGATTTGTTGTTCTGTTCATGGTGACCAGGACTCAGGAAAGACCCTGTGACTCGTCAACCAGGGCTGCCAATGAGGACATACACTGTTGTGATGGACCCAGCCAGCTCTAGCTGCCATTTCTCATGAGATAAGGAAATGGGACTTAGATATAAGGCTGAGGTCAAGAGGATGGAGTGTCTCACTTGAGCACTCTGCCTCATTCCCCTCCAGTATGGCACTTTACTTTTTCTTTGCAATCAACCTTCTAGCATTGCAAGTAGGTTTTTCAGCTCTTTATTTCTATACTGGGCTGAGAAAAGGGCCCACGGTGAATCCCAAATCACAACACTATTATGAAGATAAAAGAGAGCAGAATGGAAGTGCTGCGCGTGGGGGCTGGAAGTGCAGGCCCCCACTGTAGCATCACCTCATCCCAAGCTCTAGACCTCCTGCCTTGGAAACCACAGGGCTACAGCAAAGTCTGCTGCCCATGGGACATCCTGGCCCTTAGCTGCCCTTGTGCACAGAGACTTCTCCTTCCACTTGGGAATGATTCCAGCATGCATATGCATGTATATTTTAATTTCAGTATAAAGACTGGTGCCATTCCATATACTTTAAGGTCTTCATCACACTGTCCAGGCCATCTCTTGCTTTATGTTGGCCTTGCTTGAAGCTCTCATGAAGCATCTTGCCTTCTGCTTAGAGGAGAAGGAGCAGGAGGAGGAAAGCAGATGGGGCTCCCACTCTTGTGCACAAATGGTAACAGCCATCATCTCATTCAGTATACTGTGTGTCCCAAGGAGGCAGGTACAGAGAAACACAGTAAAGAGGGCTGAAACCTGTGTCCACATTCAGAGCTGAGAAATTCTACACCCATCCACAGTGTAGCTGTCAGCACTGGGTATCACCAGCACTCCAGGGAGCTTGAAGCAGGGCATCTTTATCTTTGTTAGCCAGTGATAAAGAGGTTGCTAATAAACTAGGAGCCCCAAGAAGCTGCATTTGACCAGCATGCAGCAGTGTGCAGCGGCCGCCCTCTAGACCCTGAAGACGCCATGTACACCTCTAAGTCCAAGCCTCTGCTCAGGCCGACCTCTTGAGCTGGGATGCCCTGCTCCTCAGCAATCTGTCGCTGGAATTTCCCGCATTCATCCAAACCCAGACACTATTAGCAATGGGTCTTTATCTACATGGTCCCCAAGCCTCCCTTTGGGAGATAAAATAATAGATAGGGGATATCCCTGAGTCCAAGTCCCAATCCCAAAGTATTGGTTTACTAGTCCATGTATTAATAACACCTAAATAACAACCATAGAGAGATTCTCCAAAAAACAACAAATGATCTTTATTTAGAAATAACAGAGCATTGCAACTGGAATATGTGTGCCATAGTAAACTTTGGGTATATGCAAGGAAGTGGAGGCAAAGGGAGGTTTTCAAAGGCAAAATAAGAAGGACTGCACAGTTGTTGGGGGTGGGTGCTTAGGATTGAACCCAGAGGCATTGTACCTCCAAGTATACCCTCAGCCCAATTTTATTTCTTATTTTTGAAACAGAGTCTCACTAGGTTGCTGAGAGCCTCACTAAGTTGGTGAGCCTGGCTTTGAACCTGTGATCCTCCTGTCTCAGCCTCCCAAGTACTGGGATTATAAGCATGCTTCACAACACCCAGCTACACAAAATATTTTTAAACAAAAATCCTTGGCTCCAAGGATCAATAACAATGATAACGCAAGTCCAAAATTGAACCAACAGTGGCTAGGCAGATTTCCTTACAGAAGTTTCTTGGTTTGGAGTTTTTTGTTTGTTTGTTTGTTTGTTTTGGGTTTTTTTTGTTTTTGTTTTTGCATGAGGCTACTGTACTCTTTGCGCAAGGTCATGATTATTCTGGCAGGGTCTTTTGTGACAGCTCTTGTCATCAGACACTCAGGCATGACATCCCTCCCTTACAACCTGCTGGCTTTGTTTGTCTGTTCATTGGTGGTTAGGACTTAACAAAAGTGACTCCATTTTTTTTTGTGTGTGGTACTAGGTATGGAACCCAGGGGATTATACCTCTGAGCTACACCCCCAGCCCTATTTTTTAGTCTATTTATTTATTTATTTATTTATTTATTTTTGCAGTACTTAGTATGGAACCCAGGGGCATTCTACCTCCAAGCCACACCCCCAGACCTATATTTCATTCTTTATTTTGAAACAGGGTCTCACTGAGTTGCAAAAGACCTCTCTAAGTAATAGCTGAAGCTGGCCATGAACCACAATCCTCTGGTCTCAAGCCTCCCAAATGCCGGCATTACAAGCGTGTGCCACCACACCTGGCAAAAGTGACTCCATTTTAATTCTGACAACTCTCATATTTTCACTGAGTTCTTATCTTGAGTCCAGGACCTATGTCAGGCCAGGAGTCCTAATGGGGCTGATGGTGGACAGGGAACCCCCCCCCCACTTGAGAACAGTCACCTAGAACCACAGGTTGCAAGCACTACATACAGAAGGCACTAGATAAATGAGATCAGAGGGAGTCCTCGGGACTGTAAAGTCGAGGTGCTCCGGGTCCATGCTAACTGGAGGACACATCTGGGCCATATCCCTCCCCTGAGCTGCAGGTGACCATGGAGCCTGCTGGCTCAGGGACCTGCCTGAGGGTCCCTATAACAGCAGGGGCATAATGGACGCCCATTCGTCAAAGCTGCTGCCTTTGATCCTAGAAGCCGGTGACGAGCTGTCGTGCGTGCATGAACAGTCTGTCTCCGCGGGGTAGGACATTATGCCAGAGGAAGGTTTGCGTGCCACATCTGAGTAATGAGCCGTGAAATCAACATTATAAGTTTTAATTATTATTAATGTCTTGCAGGGGTGGTGGGTGTTAATTGTGCTATAGGCATTCCAGATGTATTTCCCCCTTTTCCTTTCATTTCTTCTCTATAACGTCTTCAGCCCATATACTGGAGGCTTCCTGACAGTGTTTGCATTCAGTTCTCCCACAGGGGACACCTGGATGAATGAGAGAGGTTGTCCCTGAACACATCTGTGGTCGGAAAGGGAATGAGATCAGAGCGACCCGCTCAACCTCCTCGGGCCAGGGCGTGGAGGGCATGAATCTTAAAGGTCTTCAGGTTGGCACAGTGAAATTTGCAGAAGTCTCTTTACCACTCCCCACAGAATTTACCTGCCTCTAGGCCCTTCCATGGACTAATTAGTTAATCTTCTAAAGGGCTTTGAAGATGAAAGACTGGGGAGGTGCCATGTGTCACCATTTCTGAGCATTTTGTGACAGCAAGAACCAGTTTCTGGTTCTTCTGCCCCCTACAAAACCACGTCTCAGCATCATTTCTGATTTTTTTTTTTAATTTTTACTCTCAGAAATGTGTCCTGTAGCCCGGCGTAGTGGCACATGCTTTTAATCTCAGCATTTGAGAGGCTGAGACAGGAGGATTGCAGTTTGTGGACAGCCTCAGCTACTAATTAGTGCTAGGCCCTTTGCAACTCAGTGAAACCCTGTTTCAAAATAAAGAATAAAAGGCCGGGCGTGGTGGCGCACGCTTGTAATCTCCGCGCTTGGGAGGCAGAGACAGGAGGATCGCGCAGGTTCGAAGCCAGCCGTGTGTGCTGGCTTAGGAGACCCTGTTTCCAAATAAAAATGTAAAAATAGGTCTGGGAGTGTAGCCCGGAGGTAGAAGGGCTTCCAGGAACCCCAGTACCACCAAAAAAAAAAAAAAAAGAATAAAAAACAGGGCTGGGGGTATAGCTCGGAATTAGATAGAATGCCCCTCAGTTCCATTCCCAGTACCAAAAAAAGAAAAAAGAAAAGAAAGAAAGACAGAAAGGAAGAAAAGAAAGGAAGGAAGGAAGGTAGGAAGGAAGGAAGGAAAGAAATGTGTCCTGCATCTCAAAAAAATTTATTGCGCCTTTGAGGTTTCCTCTATCAAGAGCTATCTAGGCCTTTGGGAGGGCTGAGCAAGTGGACTCCCTCTGGCCCCCTCTCCCTCTGCTGTTGGGCCCCACCTTTACCCACGTCCCCATTCTCCTCCCTCCCTCTACTGGGAGCTCCAGGACAAAACCTGGAACTTTCAAGCTTTCAACCAGCGCCATCCAGAGTTCCCACCTTGAGGTCAGCAGGTCCTCCCCTTCCCCCAAGGTCTGGGCCAGTTGCAGAGCTTTGGTCAGGGGCTGCAGGGTCTCCTGCTTGCCTGGTTCACATACTAGGGGAGCTTCTCCCAAGGCAGTCAAGGCTGCACCCTTTCTCTCCATCTTTGTGGTGCATGGACTTACTGCTATTGATTGTGACACCTTCCTTTACTAACATTCCCCACCCCATCTTCATCCAGGCCTGACTAGGAGCAACCCAATTTTCTTGAACTAATTAAGTGCAGCAGTTGTGTGCCCGGGACTCTCCTAGATCCTGCTTGTCAGGATGAACACAGCACCCTGTGTCAGGAGACTTGGCTGAATGGAGTCAGTACAGCGGGCCAGGAGCCCCAGGCCTTTGGAGACCAGCCAGGGTGCCATGGGTCTGGAATGGGAAAGGTAGGGGCAGGGAGGGCATTCTGCAAAGCTCACAGGCTCCAGAAGCACAAGATGGGGGGCTACCCACCATGGCTGGAAAGGTGTCCCAGTGCCAGCTGCAAGGGAGATGGTGGTAACAGAGCTGCCATGCTGAAGACTTCAGGTCCTCCAAATGCTGTAGGGAGCTCCCGGAAGTTCATAAGCAGCAGGAGGTGGCTCAGGCCTGTGGGTCTGCATGGTGGGTTGGCTTGGTTTGGCCTGGGCCAGCAGTGGGCGTGGAAGAGACATGATGTCTCCAAGACCCAAAAGTAAAGCCAACAGGATTTGAGGAGGAATGCCACGGCCAAGGGGAGGGGGTTGCGGGGATAATCCCTTACTTGGCAGATGGGTGGAGATCTGTGGCCAAGATAAGGTGACATGGTGGGGGTGGGCTCAGATGGGTGGGGGGATCAGTGGCCCATCTGGGCAATCAGTGGAAGCTCAGGAATGCATGCCTTCTAGGACTAGGAAGAAGGTTACGTGAGCACCCCTGTCTGCAGCCCCAGCCCTGGTGGGCGATGCCTCGGTCTCCCTGTCCCTACACCCCAGCCCTCCCAGCCCCGCTGGCTAAGTCAGGGCCACAGTTGTACATTGTGAGCGTGAATGGTGCTTGCCAGTGGCCTCCCTGTCAACTGTTAGAGAAAGCTAGTGGTGGGGAAGCCAGAATGGAGTCTGCCCTGTAGGGGAAATTTGAAGAGACCTGTGTTCAACAGCATGAGAGCCACTGGAGGAAGCAGAACCCTGATGCCTTTCCCTCTCACTGTTGTGATCTACGGTAGCAAAAGCTACCAAATAGTCACTGAGGCTGTGGCTCTTAGAATATTGTGTTGGGCATCTGTGTCACTCATCATTCTTGTCAATATAAAAGATTGACCACATAACTTAGAGGAAAGAAAATTTATTTTCTAACGATTTTGAGCTCAGTCCATGTGAGGCTGGGAGCCATGGATCTCAGGGCAGGGCAGCAAGACTCAGAGAGAGGAGAGTACATGGCTGAGCTCCTCACAACATGGAGGCCGGAAGCAGGAGAGAGAACAGGGTTAGTGGAGCCATGTGTAATCTCCAAGGCTGCACCCCCAAGGGTCCATCCCTCCCAGCCACACCCTAAATAAATCCATTAAAATGAATTCATCCATCGCTGGGATTACAGCCCTCGTGACTCAACTCTATCAACTCTGGTTATTAATAAGTGAGTTCTTTAGTGGACATTTTATATCTAAATATAACAGCACCCCCTCATAGTTGGGGATTTTGAGGAGAGGGATTCAGTCCATGTCACGGTGAGGTTGTCTTTTGTGAAGCTGATAGAGGCCGGTTTTCCATCTTAATGGCGAGTTTTTATTTATTTATTTATTTATTTATTTATTTATTTATTTAATTTTAGTTTTCTTACTATCCCTTTACAAATCTCTTCCCTGAATGGAAATACTCTCACATCATAAAGATCGATATGGTGAATGGGAACAAATTTACCATTTGATCCAGCAATACCACTTCTGGGTATCTACCCAAAAGAAAGTAAACCAAACTACCAAACTAATGCATGTGTATCTATGTTCATAGCTGCACAATTCACCATAGCCAAACTATGGAACCAGCCAAGATCTCCATCAATAGACGAATGGATTACAAAACTGTGGGATATGTACACAATGGAATTTTACTCAGCCATTGAAAAAAAACTCAGTTACATCATTTTCAGGGAAATGGATGGAACTGGAGGACATTATGCTAAGTGAGATTAGTCAGTCACAAAAAATAAGAAATCAGATGCTTTCCCTAATGTGTGAAAGCTAAGGAGAAATGGGTAATAGGAGGAACTCTAGATGAAAAAGGAAATCCTATAGAGGAGCAAACAAGACAACCTAAATGAGGGGATGGGAGGGGGGAAGAAATTCTCCAAAACACACAATGTACTTAAACATATCCAAGTCAACCACTAAGCTGAGCAAGGGAAGGAGGGATGGGAAGGGAATAGGGTGGGAATTAGGTAGGGGTTAAATCGGTGATATGTACATGTATGTACACACAAGTTTTTTTTACCCCAATATGATGTTTGAATATAATGCACCAATAAAAAATTTAAAAATAAAATAAATTTTAAAAAAAAGATCAATATGGTCTTTACTTTTAAAGTAGTAGTAAGCTCAACCGAAATAGAACAAGAAAACTATTCTTTTCACAAATGCAACCTACAGGCTTTTTCAACCTGTTGGCATCCAGGGCCGGGGAATTCTTTGCTGGTGTGAATATCCTGTGAACTGGACACTGTTTCATGGTACCCCTGGACTCTACTCCTCAGATGCCCAAAGTACTGTATCTCCCAGTTGTGACAAGCAAAAATGTCTTGAGACAAAATTGTCCCTGACTGAGCATCCCTGGGCCAGGGGCTTGGCTGGCCGTTGTGTGGTAGTGGAATTCTTCTGGTGAAAGCCTCTTCCAGTCTTTTCTGAGCACACTGCTTATATTGCAAATTACCCTTTGCCTCCGCTTTCTAAAATCAGGGCGTCTTACAATCCATTGTGCTTCCTTACAAAGCTATCCAGAATGAGCATTATTGGACACAAGCTGTTTTTTTTTTTTCCGCTTCAAGTTCTGTAATGAAAAATCCTCTGGTGTTACTATTTAATTGGGGAGTGGTGGCTGTTTGTCACTCTGCCAGCAGGTCTCTCTTAACTGCTGTCGCCTGACGTTCTGAGACATAAATGTAGGATGATTGAGTTGCAACATGCTATTAAGTCCTCTACAAAGAGTTTTTGATGTCTTGCTGCTTCGGGCTTTTGTGCTGGTATTGATTGATTCAAATACTACAGAAACCCTTGGCAAAGCCAGCCCGGGTGAGAAAATGCAGCTTTTGGTAGGAAAAGTGTTGGGTATTGACACCGGGACAATGGTAAGGCTTTCTTTGGGCACGAATGGACTTTCAGCAAAGCTCACTCCGTTGAGCAGGTATTGGCCACTCATAAGGAAAAGGAAGAGAAACTCGTGTAGCCAATTGGTCTTTAAGAAACAGGGCCAGTTTAGAAAAGCCCAGGGGGTGGACAGCAAGATCAAATCAAGCCTCAGGATTGAGTAATAGGTTCCTCATTGCTAGGGGGAACACGATTGGCAAGATTTCTGTTTGCATTTCCAAGCTGGTCACTGTTTGAAACTGAAGATGGCAGATCCCTTTTGGGTGGGTTGGCCAACTTTGGACAGGATGTCAGAGACATCTCCTGATAAGAAGATGGGATTTTATGCCCCTGAAATTATACTTCTAGACCATACTACTAGATGTAGCAGAATGTTGACTGTCATGGTAGGGATGGTCTGACCAGGGACCAAGGACCTGGGAGTGGCCTCTGAATTCCTCAACCAGGTTTTCTCTCAGACCGGGTTGATTGAGTACCGGAGTGGAGTAGCATGATGTGACCAGTACAAGGTAGGCCAGCCCGCTCCACTCAAAAATCCCATTGAACCTATCTTGTGTGGCTGCAAGGGTCCAATAGACAAGGTAAAGAAAGTTTCATTGGGCACTAACTGTTGAAAATCTGGAAGCTTTTTAAACAGAAGTCTCTGAGGGACAGCACCTAATGGAAAGTGATTCAGTACCAAGTAATGGGTCAGAGTGTCCTAGAAGAGGCCATGGAGGCTCTGATTGCACCTGCTGCTCCCTCAGGGGGGCTTTGGACAAGTTGCCTTCTCTCTCTCTCTCTCTCTCTCTCTCTCTCTCTCTCTCTGTGTGCCTCAGTCCCCTCATCTGTAAAAGAAGATGGATTACCAGTTCCTTCAGAGGCTCTCAGTGCAGAGTGAGTTGGTTTGTGTAGAAGGCCCAGAACTGCACCTGACCATCATGGGTACTAGACGGATTCCGGTGACAGTATCCTCTTGCCTTGCTGGGATCAGGGAGCTTGCATGTTCCTATGACAGGCTGTCTCTTTCTTTAGAATATTTTCCATGTTTTCTTCACACTCCCAAGATGTAAAAAGCCCCTTGGGATCTCAGGTGGCCTAGGCAATCCCCCTATGAATGACATAGGGAAAGGTCATAGGGAAAGACCATTTCCCTATGGAATGACATAGGAAAAGGTCATTCCAAGCCAACATATATTTCTTTCTGCTTTCAGAATCTATCCCAGCTTCCCTACGGCAAGGCCCTATACAGCTACGAGGGGAAGGAACCTGGCGACCTCAAGTTTAACAAGGGGGACATCATCATCCTGCGACGCAAGGTGGACGAGAACTGGTACCATGGCGAGCTACACGGCACACATGGCTTCCTGCCCGCCAGCTACATCCAGTGCGTCCGGCCCTTGCCCCAGGCCCCGCCCCAGGGCAAGGCACTTTATGATTTCGAGATGAAGGATAGAGACCAAGACAAGGACTGTCTAACCTTCACCAAGGTAAGGTGAGCCCAGCTATGGACCTCTGTGTCCGCTCAGATCCCTTCCCAGGGCACAGCCCCCAGCCTGAGCTGCACCTTCCTACCTGGTTTAGATCTTGGCTCCATTTTGAGTCCCTGAACAATGTGGATCTGGCCTTCCTCCCCGTGCCTTCATGGGGAAGGGTAGCAGCTGCATCTACTGCACAAGTTTTTATTGAATGATATGAGATGCTGCAGGCTGTCATATGTACCACTCAGGTCTGACATGGGAACATGAGACCATGTGAGCTACCCATAACATCACTAGCAGGACTCCTGTTTCCCCAAGTCATGGCTTTAAGCATTGATTCTGGTGCACAGATGTGCTTCAGCTCACGAGGACATGGTGACTGGCCTCAGAGCCTGCGGGACAGCAGAGGTGGACCGGGCCAAGCATGGCGGGCCATTTAAATTGGCTTAGCCAGAGAACTTAGTAGCAAACTAAATAGTATTTGCCAGTGGAGTCATCTAGGACAGCCAGCGAAATGCAGAGCTGGTTTCTGGCTACCTTGGAGTTCCCGTTGGTTATCTGCACCGAGTACCTGACCAGTGCACGCATGTTTAATCTGTACAAGGCTTTCAGGGAAAGAGTGGGAGCCTTTCTCTCCACGTTAATCCTCTCTCCCCCTGGCCTTCCACTGTCTGCTGGCTCTTCCTCCCTCCTGCTTGCCCATCACAGAGTTGTAAATACCAGAGCTAGAGCTCAGGTTTGGTGTCATCCTTTAATGCCCATGTTCTTCCTGCATCCTAGAGGCCCTTGTAAGTCTCCCTACCTCCCACCCACCCATGTGCCTGAGCAGAACTTGGCTGCGACACTGTACCTCCCGGGAGGGCTGCAGGAGCGCTGTGCACACCACTTTTGAACAAAATTGGCATGTCCTGCGCCCAGCCGCTATTTATGTCTTGTTCTATTGTTCAGCCTGACAGTGAATAATCTATTTTTCATTCAGGGATCCAACTCTTTCTTCCTTTCTTTTATCAAGGTGTTCAGATGCTAATTCCCATTGTCATCTGACTGGTGCAGCTTCCCAGGAAGCCAGCATGGAACCCCCCTCGCTCCCTCCCTCACTCTCTTTTTCTCAGAGTTCAAGAGTGGCAGGATTTCCAGGGTGTCTTCTTGCTTTTCTCCTCCATAGACTCTGGAAAGTCCATTGAGAGTTTGTCCAGGGAGAGGACCCTTGGAGGCTACTGGTGCTTTTTGCTGTCACTTGTGACCAACCACTTGGGGTTTGGTCAGAGCCTTGCCAAGCAGAATAACCCCAGAATAGCTTCAAGCTCAGCTGGCCCCAGTAACAGAGCCAACCTTTGGTCCTTTGCCTAGAACTCTCAACCTGACCCATGCACTCATGTTTAATCTGCACAAACGTGCCAAGACTCCCAGGGAAGGCGTGAGAGCCTCTCTTTCTACATTGCTCCTCTTTCCCCCTGCCTTCCACTGTCTGCTGGCTTTTCCTCCCTCCTGCTTGCCGTCACACAGTTAAAGATGAAGACCGGAGCCCTCTGGACAAGGAGTCAAAGGGGAATTTGCCCATTTATTCCATAAAACGTACAGGGCCTGACTCCCTGCTGGGCACTGTGCTGTGTCTAGGGATGAGGCAAATTTCACTGACCACCCAGGGCCCTGGAGTCTAGTGGGGATATGGGCAGCAGGCAAGCCAGGAGAAATAAGTGTGCAAAAGACCATTTTGGAGGATGAAGATCTGGGTTGGATTACCCAGGAGAAAGACGAGGTGTGCAGAGAACATTCTAAAATAGTCAAGGATACAGCATTGCATAGCTGCTATTCTAAGAGAATCATTGAATTCATTCTGCGGACAAATTTGAGCTCTGTTCATCTTGGACTCATTCTACGGCTCACCTATTTGAAGGTGCATAGCTGCACCAGCCCCAGTGTGTCCCCAAGGTGGGTTTTGTCATGCAGGGCTCCCTGGAAGTTGACCTTGAGTAGAGATGGAGAGGCAGAGGTGCCATTTGTGTGAGGGCCAGCCCTCCTGTTATGGAAGGTGGTGGGTACTCCTCCAGGAGCCAAATGGGATGTGTCGTGTCATGGCATCTTTGGCTGAGGACCTACTTTTGTTGAATCTGTGGGTTCCTATGGAAAATTTGAGACCACCGTGTGTGATTCCCCAAAAAAATTCATGCTCTGATACCTGCTATGTGCCACATCATCTTTTTACCACTCCCTCGGCCCTCTGCCCTCCAAGGCCCAGGAGAGGGAACAGCCTCTTGCTCCACAGGCATCTAAGTTCTAAATGTTGCCAAGTCAAGGTCTCAGAGGCCAAGGACAACTCCTTAGGACTCTCTGCTTGACCCTGTTTCTGCTTCCTGAAAATCCCAAATGTGCTCTCTCAAACTCTTCTGCTGGGCATCTGTCCTGAAACGGTACTAAGATGACATCCTACCCACCTCCTCTTACCTTGCACCCAGGTTATAGCATGGATACGTTACATTCTGGCATCTGCAAGGGTGGAGGGGGAATCTGTACAAACCATGGATGGTGCTAACTTCCCCTGAAAACACACCATACAGCGTCATGAAGCAGATGGATCATGCTAGCTATATATATTTTTTACCTTCGCATTGGCTTTTGAACAATCTTGTTAAAACGGCATTAATTAAAGTTGTTCTAAAACCAGTCTTTGTTTTATTTAAGAAGAGAAAGAATAATTACTTTTTTGTAAAGCAGCTTTTAAAAAGCATATTTTATAACTTCTCAGTAAGTTCACTCCTAAAAGCCAGGCATGCATAAATTCAAAGACTACATGCAGGAAGGGCACTGTCCTGTGCCCTCCTGGTGGGTTTGAGCGCTCCCTGGGGCTCCTCACCTGTGGCCCCTGAATCCACAGGGGGGTGGAGGCTGGTGGGCAGGCACTTAGGCAGATGTCGGCCCAATGGCTAGCTCTGTGGCTTCAGGAAGACACTGAACCTTTCTGGTCCACAGCAACTCATCTTATGGATAGGACGCCAATGCCCACTCTGCAGGGTCTACAAGTACAGGATGTACTTGTAGTTTGCTGTGCTGTGTCAGCCAAACCACTTCCCTGTGGAAGAGACACAGGACACAGAGGACACAGCTGATGCTTGGTTCTGATCCCCATCTCACACCCTCTTTCCCACTCTGAGCCCTCCAGAGCTGAAAGGATGCTTTTAGTTGGCAAAAGCCCTATATAATATACTTGGGAGGCTGAGACAGACAGGAGGATTGCAGGTTCAAGGCCAGCCTTGGCAACTTAGACCCTATTTCAATAAAAAAAAAAAAATCTTTTAAAGGCTGGTAGTGTAGCATGGAATGTTCCTGGGTTCAATTCCCAGTCCAAAAAAGAAAAAGAAGAGAAAAGAACTTTACCAACACTGTCAGGCTTTCTTTGCAAACACTGTCATAATTTGTCCTGACTCACCCAAGCTTTTGTTCTGTTAATGTCTCCACAGTCCCTTACATGCGACCTTCTTAAGGTCACGCTTAGTATTTCATCATTATTTCTCAAAAGCAGGGGAGCTCTCTCCTTTGTGAATCAACACAGCATGAATCCCAGACGTTGCTCTTTCCCCCCAGAGGATAGGCTTTGATGAGTAAAAATCAAATGCAGGCAGAGTTTGGGGTCTGGAGTCAAACGTGGATTCAAATCTCTTTTCTTTGTCATAGAGTGACTTTGGACACTTACCTCATCTTTGAGGCTTTTTTTTTTTTTACTATAAAATGAAGTGATATTGGGATTGCATGAGCCAAGGCATTTGAAGAACGAAGCTCAATATAGAAAGTCTCCTGAATATTTGCTCTCTGTCCTTTCCTTTCTTCCCAGTTCAAGAAAAGTTGTAGTTCCATCAGATAGTGCATATTTGGCCATTAGCCCAGAATACTCACAGAACATAAATGTCCTTCCCAAGAAACATACTGCATGGAGAGCTAAAGATTTCTAGGGCAGGTGTGCTACACTCCATTTCCCTGCTGACTGAATCTTGGAGGGATTTGCCCACAGTGTTAAATGACCCTGCCTTTTATGTTGCTACCACCACCCATGGCCAGCACAGTCAGCCACCTGGGCCAACCTCAGGGCCATCCTGTCATCTCTGCTTCCTACTGAGTAAGAATTGGAACATTTTGGGGGCTGGAAGATTCAGGAACACTTTGCTTTCTGCTTTTCCTGCATCCATTACCCAAAGCAAGATAATCCCAAAGAGCGGAAAGTTAATGATCACTCTCTCCTTCCTCCTGAGGCTACTTTATCCTGAGGAAGTTTCCAAGGATATTCCGAGGGGCCCAGCTCTTCTTCCTGGGCTCCTGGCATGGTGAGGTCTTCCTTCTGGGCTCAGCACCTGCCCTGCAGCCTCTTCTGTGTGCAGACTGTGCCTTTCGCCAAGGAGATGCTTTTAACAAGGTGCTCCACAACAAAGGATGGGAGAGGTGGGACCTAGCAGCAGACAGGGCAGCCTTGGGTGCTGCTGGAGAATGCCCGGGCCTCGCCCAACCCCTTCTTTTGACATCGAGGTGGGATTCAGAGAAACTGGACAGTTTCAGTTTGCAGACAACATTTAGGCTAAATCTGAAGCTTTGTCAGAAAATATCAAGCATGCAGAAGGTGAGCCCTTCTCTCCATTGACGTGCCAGGCACCCTGGGCCTGGCCCAGTGTTATCCCTGCAGGTGCCCCAGCCTGGTCTCCAAGGGTGGATGGGATGACTTTTCAAAGCTTTGTCAGACAGTTCCTCTTATCACAACCAACCAATTGTTTCTCATCTCCCCTCAAGTCAGTGGCAAAACTGCCTCTAAGACTCTACCTGCCCCAGCACCTGTGCCCTCTTAGACATCATTTTACTGCTGGCCTTTGGCTTAGCCTCCACCCAGGGCACCTGGGAGGGATGGTGGAGATGTATCAGATAATGACGCATGCTCTGCATGGCCCCGGGGTGGGGACAGAGTCAGTGGGTCTTACTCTTAAATGTTCATTTCTTCTCAACCAGTCTCAGCCTATTCATTACTCTCCAAACATAACCCTGGACTGTGTTCCGGGCACCAGCCTTGGTGGCAGGGAAGCAATGTAAAGACCGCAGAGTCCCACCCACAAGTGTTCATGATTGACTACAGGTGGACTACAGTCTACCATGCGCATCCGTGGTCTAGTGTGTGTGTCGGGGTGGGGAGGGGGCTCCAAGCACCGAGAGTGGCTGACTTCTAACCTCTTCCCTCCACCCTGGGCCCACCATGCAACTGCAGGTTCCCCTCAATTCCAGACTCCCCCGAGAGGTCTGACTCTGCCTGGCTTGGAGGCGCCCCAGTCCCCGGGAGACTCTGGAGTTCAGACAAGTGAGCAAAACAATTTGGCCACTCAGAGCTGTTGAAGCCCCGGCAGGACCAAGACCAGGACTAGAACCAAGACCACAGGGCCAGCTTGTTCTCTGGGGGCCAATGGCACCCAACCATACCAGTAGGATTCTTCCCACAACAGTCAGCAGCTACCAGAGACACGATTCTCTGCCACTTTTGGAGGGAAGCAAGGCTCAGGGTATCTGAGCCTCATGGTTTCTGAGCCTCACAGCCAGGCTGCAGCTGAGGGTGGGGCTCGCAGAAGCCTGGACTCAGGTGGGAAAGGAGGCGACTGGCAGCCCCGTGGCACTGAAGACAGTTCATAGCCATCTCTGAGCTCTGGGTTGTCTGGCTTCTTAGAAGCGCCTTGACTTTAGGAGAGAGAAAGAGAAAGGAAACTTTTATGGCTTCCAGGAAAGCAGGGCTGGGGGTATCGTGGCCCTTGGGGTACTATCTCTAGGGGTTGTCCACGTGATACTGACATGGAGCTCATTTAGGAGAGTAAAATATTAGTCACTTGGATTCTGCTGAAGGACTCTCCGGGGTTTCTGCGATCATGGTATTTCAGGTTAAGCCCTAAAATGTGGTGTCAAAGGGTGGGGTGCTCTGCCAGCCACCCTCAGTGGGCTCAGAAGGGGCAGGGAGGTTGAGTGTCTGTGCCCCGACCCTCAGCTGCTGTTCTTGACAGAGGCCCAACCGTGTGTGCAACGTTCCTTTACCCCAGGTGAGAATGAATGCACAAACCTGGGAAACAAATGAATTTAAAATGCTGTTGAAAAGCCCCATTTGATGGCCCATCTGACCCTGTCACCTGAATCTCTTGCAGATTTATTACCCACTGAGCCTTGGGAAGAAATGTGATATGGTTTTTTAATAAACACTTTGTGTTCATAGCCCAAACTTACACTCATTCAGAACCACCTGGAGACCACCTGAATGCCAAAAAAAGGCATAACCATATGGCACTGGCATTTGGTGTGTTTTCAAAACTTGGAAATATCAGGGAATAGGGAAAATAGCATATGGAAGTCTACTGGCCCACAGTGAGTAATGAGTCCTTGACTGAAACCTATAAATGAAATTGAATTTTGCATCTGAAAGGGATATCCACAGTAGATGCTGTGGAAACAAGTTTCATTCATAAAATATTTGAAGGCTGCCATACCAGCCCGGGAACATGTCTACCTTACCCGATTATCAGTAACGTCTTTGGCATCTGGTTTGGTTTAGTCTACTCGTCACATCAGGCAAAGATTTATCAATTAGGATGCACTGGTCAAATCCTACCTGTCACCTATCTTTTGTAAATAAAGTTTTATTGGCACACAGCCATGCTCATTCATCTACACGTTGAGCTGTTCATCACATTTCAGTAGCAGAGTTGAGAGGCTGGCTTGCAAATCCCAAAATGTTTACTTTATGGCCCTTTTCTAGAAGACGTTTGCCAACCTGTGGCATAGAGCATGACTCTCTAGAGGCCAAGTGAACAGGATGTTCCTGCATATTCCCCAGAATGCTTGTGGTCGTCAGAGGCCACCATTTTGGGAGGAAGCTGTGAAGGAAGAGTGAGGGGGCATCACCTTCTCCATGAAACAGAAGCTGAAAACTCTCAGCCAACCCTTACTGTCTTCACATACAAAGCCCGCCTAGTGTTTTAAGGATAGGGTATTTCTCCACATACCAAAGTGTCTACAGAACAGTATCCCTTTCTTCCTTGTCTTTCGGAACACACTGGCTCCAGGTGTTTGAAACACTGCACAAAGCAGAGACCTGATGTGATCCGGCCAATGAAAAATTGGCCACTTTTTGTGGCATTGCACTGGGGGCTGGAGGAGTCATCATTGATTCCAGAACACACCAGAGTCCCTGCCAGTAGCTCTAACATATTAGAGTGAGTTTTCTCATTGCCAACACTCAAGTATTCCTCATTGAGGGTTGTCCCCATTGTGCGAGTTTGGGTTAGAGGCAGAGCTGTGCGGAACCTTTCTCAGTGTTATTAGGCAAAGTCATTTTTATGTCTGAAGAGCTGGCTGGTTCCCTGTACCCTGGTGTTCCCCCAGCTCAGTCTCTACAACAGAGTAGGTGCCAACTGAACAGGAGCATTCTAGATCCTTGCCCTCAGTGATATTTGAGCCAGAGTGGACACTTGTCACAATGTTCTGCTGAAGCACAGCTGGGTCTACCTTGGACTTGCACGTCCTAGAAAATGGACCCATGCAGCTTCCCCTACTCCCTCACAGAAGCACACTTCACATGAGTGGGTTTTGGACCCCCTATGTTGTATTATGATGAGATCAAACCATATGTATGTTATGTTGCATGGTGATAACGCTCTACAAGCAGGCCTCCTTACACCTTCTTGGAAGGGATGCTTCTCTCCTTGGCTTTAAGCCCCCTTCTAGGGCATGACACCTAGAGGATGTCATTTGTATTGGTGGCTCCATGAGGAACAGGTTGACCCAGCTGAACACTGGGAGTGGTGATAAATTCCCTAACCTAAGAGGTGGTGCCCATCTTTGGAGCAGAGTCTACCTCTCAGTAACTCGTGGGCCTTTATGCTGATCCCACATTCCCAGGTCACCTGGGAGGTGGTTGGCATGGTAACGATGCCAAAGCTCAGGGGCACAAGTTTGGTCCCATGGCAGCTCATTCCCAGGCTCAGTGCTCCCACCTTCTTCCTGTCTTTCCACCAACCAGGTTCCAGACTGTTGACCTGATCGCTATCTTCCTACATATAGGATATCTCGTGTGTTCAGAACACATACAATATTTAAGGTGCTCCATGACTAGTCCACAGTGTTGGACTATTGCCTTCCCCCACCTCAGGAGAGGAAAAAAACAATCTTTCTGTCTAACCAAAAAATTTCACTAATCAGAATCATGCAGCCTGATGATCATCACAAGAAGAAAATATCCTTATAATCATTACCTAGTCAAAAAGTCATGTAATACCAGCCCATGGAGGACATCAGTGCCTCCACCCGTCACCATCCCCCACTGCATCTGCTAACCCCACACATGAGCTGTATTTGGTCTTGAACTTCAAATAAATGGAACCAAACATAGCAGGGCTTTGTTTATAGCTTGTCCAGCTTTGTTTTCTCTCCTAATTCTATTTGTGAGCCACGCCCATGTTGGGGTAGCATGCCATTGTTTATTCATTTTTATTGTTCTAGGATGCTATGAGCTATTTTTAAAAATAAGTTTGTTTTTTTAGAGTAGTTTTAGGTTCATGGCAAAATGGAGGAAGGTAGAGATTTCCCATATACCTCCCCGTAGCCCCTAGATACAGCCTCCTCCATGATCAACAAAGCCTACCACTGGTCTACAGTTCTAACCTTTGACAAACCTATCTTGACATACGATCACCCAGTGCCCACTGTTGATACGAGGGTTCACTCCCGGTGCCGTACATTCTGTGGGTCTAGACTGGTGGACAATGACATGAGCCACTTTGATAGTAGCATCTTACTGGGTAGTTTTACTGCCCTAAAAAAAAATCCTTCTACTCTACCTATTCATCCTTCCCTTTCTCCTAACCCTTAGCAACTACTGATCTTTTTACTGTCATTATAGTTTGGGATTTTCCAGAATGTCATAGAGTTGGAATCATACTACAGGTAGTTATTTCAGATTGACTTCTTTCTGAAGAAGTAATGTGCACTTAAGTCTCTTCATAGCTCAGTAGATCACTTCTCTCTCTCTTTTTCTAAATAGTAATCTATCTATCATCTGGGTACCCCCCAGTTTATTTACCCATTTGCTTACTGGAGAACACCTGGGTCGCTTCTGAGTTTGGGTAATTATGGATAAAGCTGCTCTACACATCCATGTGGGGTTTTCTTGTGCATATGAATTTTCATCTCCTTTGAGTAATTGTTGGATTATATGAGAAAAGTATGTTTGGTTTTGTAATAAACCAGCAAACTGTTTTCCAACGTGGCTGTACAATCTTGCGTTTTCACCAGTCATGATTGAGAGTTTCTACCATGCCTCATCCTTGCTGGCATTTGGTGTTGTCAATGTTCCGGATTTTGGCCGTTCTGAGAGGTGTTCTGAGAGTTGTCTCATTGTTTAATTTTCATTTGCTGGATGACATGTGACATGGAGAATATTTTTATATATTTTATTTGCAGTCTGTATATTTTGGTGACATGCCTGTGTGACTTTGGCACATTTTAAAATCAGATTGTTTTCTTGAGGTTTGAGTTTTGTTTTTGTTTTTGTTTTGTGGTACTGAGGATGGAACCCAGGGGCATTCTACCTTCGAGCTACACCCCCAGCCCTATTTTTAATTTTTATTTTTGAAACAGGGTCTCACTGAGTTGCAAAGGGCCTCACTAAGCAGCTGAGGCTGTGCACGAACCCAGATCCTCCTGTCTCAGCCTCCCGAATGCTGAGATTACAGGTGCACCACCACGCCCGGCTCTATCTTTGTATGTTTTTGTTTGTTTGTTTGTTTATATGTTTTTTTATATTAAACATTTTTATTTACTACTACATGTTGGTAATACAGAATATTGAGTTTCATCATGGTATATATGCAGATACATATAATATACTTTGAACATGTCCATGTTCCACTCCCTTTATTAACCTTTCTTTTAAAAAAATTTTTTTATTGGTGCATTGTATTCATACATCATATTGGGGTAAAAAACTTGTGTGTACATACATGTACACATTGCCCATTTAACCCCTACCCAATTCCCACCCCATTCCCTCCCCGTCCTTCCCTCCCTTGCTCGGCCTAGTGGTTGACTTCGATATGTTTAAGTACATTGTTGTACTTTAGAGAATTCCCTTCTCCCCCCTCCCATCCCCTCCTTTAGGTTGTCTTGTTTGCTTCTCTATAGGATTTCCTTTTTCTTTTTTTTTCTCCTTTTAACAATTTTTTTATTGAACATAAATAGTATACATTTAAACTATATTTGGTGCCCTCTCCCCCCCGCCCCCATTTTCCCTTCCCCCCTCCCACCAATGGTTGTCCAGGTTAACCATGTCATATTCATAATTTTACACATATTCAGATGTAGACCCTCATTAATCAAGATCAGCCTTCCTCCTCTCCTATCTTTCCATTCAAACTTTGCTGATATTCCCCCTCCATTATCTGGAGTCCCACTGGTATCCTCTAATATGCCCAAACTAGGATTTCCTTTTTCATCTAGAGTTCCTCCTATGACCCATTTCTCCTTAGCTTTCACATTCTTTGTATGTTTTGAATGATAGTCCTTATTTGTGTCATTGGCAACTATTTCTCTCCCAGTCTGTGGTCTGTCTTCTCATTCTCTTGATGGTGTCTTTTGCAAAGCACAAGGTATCAATTTTAGTGAAGTCCAGCTTAACAATTTTTTCTTTCTTGGATAGTCTTTTTCTTGTTGCATACAAAAAGTTATTGCCAAACCCAAGGTCATCTAGATTTCCTCCCATGGTATCATCTAGGAGGTTTATCATTTTGCATGCTACATTTAGGTCTGTGATCCATTTTGCGTTAGCTTTTGTGAAAGGTGTAGGAGCTGTGTTTGGGCTCGTTCTTTTCTTCCAGGATGTCCAATTTTTTCAGCAATTTTTGTAATTCCATGTTCTCTCCTTTCTTAGCATGTCAGTTGTACTTCTTTTATTATTCTTTTTGGAAATTGCCCTGGGATTTGTAATATACATTTGGAACTAATCTAAGCCCACTTTCAAATAACCCTATACTGCTTCACAGGTTGTATGAGTACCTATAATAACAAAATAATCATTGTTTTCCTCCCATTCTTTCTATCATTACTGTCATTTTTCTAACAGCTATACATTGTATATATATATATATATATACATATATATATGTATATATATATGTATATATATATATATGCATGTGTGTGTGTGTGTGCGTGTGTGTGGGTGTGTGTGTGTGTGTGTATGGAGAGAGAAACACAAGTTTACAAAATCAAATGCATTGTTTCTATCATTTTGAACAAACCCTTATTTGTTAAATCAATTAAAAATAAGAAAAAGCTGGGCTGGGGGTGTCGCTGAGTGGTAGAGCCCTTGCCCAGCATGCCTGAGGCCTTGGGTTCCAGCCCAGGCTCTGCTATATTATTGTCATGTGGTCCCTCTCTGAGGCCCTTAGACACTTCCTTTCATGTGTATATCTGAGCTTCTGACCTATATCATTTTCCTTCTCTCTAAAAAGTCTTCCTAAATAATATTTCTTGTAAGATAGATGTACCAGCAACACATCCCCTAAATTCTTATTTGACTGAGAAATATTAATTTCTCAGATTTTGTATTTTTTCCCTTCACTTTTGAAAAATAACTTTGGAGGCTGTTGAATTCTAGGTTGGTAGGGGTTTGGGTTTTTTTCTCTGAATATTTTATTTCACTCCATTCTCTTGTCACTTGCATGATTTGGGGAAGTCAAATGTAATTCTTATTTTTCCCTTTTTTATGGGCAAGTGTCTTCTTTTTCCTCTGCTTCTTTCCTGATTTTTCTCTATCCCTCATTTTCTATAGTTTGGAAATGATAATCCTAGGTGTAGTTTTCTGGCATTTATCTTGGGCGTTGTTTTCTGAGCCTCCCATGATATTAATATGCAGAAATTCCTCCTCATTATTTTTTCTTTCTTCTTAAGGTATTCTCAGTAAGTCTGCCATTGTCCCAACATTCTTGGCTATTCTGCTCTGTCTTTTTGGTTTTGTTTTATCTATATTCTCTCTCTCTCTCTCTCTCTCTCTCTCTCTCTCTCTCTCTCTCTCTGCTTTTCTGTTTTGGAGATTTGTATCAAGATATCCTTCAAGCTCACAGATTCTTCCTCAGAGCTGTCCTATCTCCTAAGCCCATCAAAGTCAGCCTTCATCTTTCATGGCTCTTAGAATATCCACCTCTCTGTTTACATTCCCCATCTGTTCTCACATGCTGTCTACTGTGTCCCAAAGAGCTTGCAGGATTTTAATCGCGATTGCTTGAAATCTCCAATATGTTCATTCCAACGTCAGTGGCTGGATCAGAATCTGGGTCTGGTGCTTGCTCTTCAAGCACCATATTTTTTTCACCTCTTAGTGTGTCTTGACTTTTTCTCTTGATAGCCTGGACATGCTGTAGTGATGTGGTTGTCAGGTGCGTGGGGTACAGGTGTGGCGAGCATTCTATAGTCCAGTCCTGTGACTACTGAGGCTCATTCTTACTGAGTCTATGATCCATCGCCCTGCCCTTGCCCCTAGGTGGTCCAGGATGGCTGGCGTTGAGAATTTCTTATCCCTAGGTAAGTTAGGCTCTGATAAACTCTCTAGGTTAGACTTTCTTTAACTAGTTTTCTAGAGCAGATCTAGGTTAACACTAAGAGACAGAGCTCTGGAATACTTCAGAATGGCTCATCTTCCTGTCAATCCCCTACTAGAGGAAGGGTAGGGGGGATTTTTCTCTAATATTCACTGTGAAGACCTGATGGACCTCCTGGAGGTAAAGCTCACAGAGATGCAGGCTCCAGTGCCTGGGTCCCCTGGATATCTTTTCTTTCAAAGTTGTCCCTGCTGATTCCTCATTTAGAGTTCAGGTTCCCCTGCCTGGCAGTGGTTCCTGGGAATCTTGCAGCTCCTGCTCTGGGGAGTTGTGATTCTCTGTAATCATCTGTTGGTCTCTGCAGTTTCGTAAAGGTTTCCTGTGACCTCAGTTTCCCTACAGATCTGAGAATACCGTGTTATTGTTGTTTTAAATTTACTCTCAGTATGGAGGAGGGACTTCCAGCTTCTTAGGCCACATGTTGGAAGCCTCAAGTCACCCTACTGATTTTCTTCATTTAATGTTGCGTGTGTGGACGCTCCTTTTATAACCACTTCATAATAATGATAATCAGTGGGGAGAGTATATTTAACTAAAAGCCCCCCAAAGTCCTAATTGCTGTTTCGTTTCATCCATCTTATTAAGGAATATTTATATTATTTAATTTTTGACCTAACTGCAGGGATTTATGATTACCTGTCAAATTGAATGTTTTTGCTTATAGCTGTGGTCCCAGCCCTTGTCTATACTGAGAAACTCTCTATCTTGGCACCTTATGTGTTATTCAGCTCTTTCAGTGTTGCATTTTATACAAGTCAGTTTTTTCTTTATAAAAGCAAAGTTTTGCTATTGTTGTTGTTGTTATTGTTTTCAGTACTAGGGATCAAATCTAGGGCCTTGCACATCCTCTGCAAGTACTCTACCGCTGGGCTACATCATCAGTCCTTTCTAAATTTTATTTTGAGCCAAGGTCTTGCTAAAAACTGCCCAGGCTGGCCTCAAATTTGCAATCCTCCTGCCTCAGACTCCTGGGTAGCTGGGATACAGGCCAAAACAAGCTTTTGATATTGGATATCTCACCTCTCTTAAAGATTTAAAGGTATGTAGAAATATAGAATATCATCCAGAAACATAAAAATATCATATACCTCTTGTTTTCTTTCTGTTTGTTTTCTGGTTTACAAGGCAATTATATTATGAAATTTATTGATATTCATTGTAGAATATTTGGAAAAGAGCACAAAAGTTAAAGAAAAAGTATTCTACCTTCTTCTTCTAAAGTTACCCCCCTATAAAATTGGGCGTATACATTTTCACACTGTTTCTAGGTGTATATTTTAAATTATTTACTTCCAAATAGGGTCATGTTTGTAAAATTAATGATATGTTTGCTTAATACATGCTATGTAGATGGGTATAAATCTTATTTTTTTCATTTAAAATAAATACTGAGTTCATTAAATACATTATGGCATATGAGCATAATATAACGTTAGTATATCAGCTGTTAATGGAGCAGGGGTGGTCTACATGCACAGCCACTGAATATCCTCAGACCAAATTAAGTGGAAAAAGCAAAGTACAGAGTGGTGTGGAGAGTATGCTACCATTTACATATTTTGAAGGATGTGCGTGTACATTTGCATATGTGTATGCATGCGTGTATTTGCATGTATCTGGCAGGCTACCTGAGAAACTTAACAATTGCTTCTGAAGAAGGATAAACTAAAAGACTAGAGATTAGAACTGAATTTTTTTTAAAAAATTACACACAAATATTTGCCTTTAACTCCATTATTTCTCCTCTATATCATTTTGAGTGACTGAGTAAGCTCTACGCATAGACAGTGCCATCGTTTATTTAACCAATCCCCTTTTGCCATGCATCGGAATCTAGCTTTTCTCTAGTTTAACAAACACAGAAACAAACATCCTGAGAGCTAAGTCTTTCTGCACACTGGATTTTCTCAGGAAAAGACCACATGTTCAATTCAGAGGGTCCTGACACCTTCCAAAGCCTGGGTGACTGATAGGAGCCCCCCATTGCCTTCCCTAAATTTGCATATCCACCCAAAATGGAAATGTGCCCGTTCCCTACCTCCTGGCCACCAGCACGAATTGCCTTCATGTTCAACCGTGTTAATTTGACAGACAAGAAGAACAAAGCCAAAAAAAAAAAAAAAAGAGAGAGAGAGAGAGAAAGAGAGAATCTTCTTTAAAATTAAATTTGTTTGATTTTCAGTCGGGTACATTTTTAAATGTGTTTAATGGCAATTTGCTTTTCTTCTTTCATGAGTTCTCTGATTTTTTTTTTTTGCCTTTGGCCTATTTTATTTTTTCTTTAAAGTATTTGTCATTTTCCCCCACTGTCATTTTTTTTTCCTTTTTTTATGGCTTTATCGGTGCGTTTTAATTGTACATCCTAGGGAGGTGTGCAAATGTGCACACAGGCCTTGGTGTGCTCCCTTCGGGCAGGTCCTCCCTTGCCGTCCACCTCTCCATGTGCGTCATAGTAAGATTGACAGCGGCACTTTCATACATGAGCACAGCAGAATTTGAATTGCTTCAGCAGCTCTGTTTCCCCTCCGCAGGTCCCTCCTTCCTCCTGCTGTCCTCCCTCCTTCCTCCCTCCTTCCTCCCGCTCTCCTCCTGGCCGGGTGCGGTCCTCAGTTAT
The DNA here is from genome assembly GCF_963383645.1 of Muscardinus avellanarius. Lineage (NCBI taxonomy): Eukaryota > Metazoa > Chordata > Mammalia > Rodentia > Gliridae > Muscardinus > Muscardinus avellanarius. Next base: position 78,457,160 of record NC_137801.1, on the reverse strand, counting down.
CTAAACTCGCCTTTGTTTCCTCTGTTCTCTGTCCTTTTAAGTTTTTGCATAGTTATCTCTCTGCATCCTGCAAATATTATTCTAGCCTATTTGACTTTTTGTTTTGTGTCTGCTGTTTTTAACTTAAGGGATTTGGGTTTTCTTCAGACAAATCTTTGTTTTTTTTTTATACTTTGAGATAACTTCCCCAGCTCAAGATGAAACATCGATTCATATTTTCTTCTTAGATATTCAAGTTTTTTTTAACATGCCTTTAATCAAGAGGGAATTAACTTTGGTATATGCATATAACTACTTTTTAATGATTAGCCCTTTTTTGTGTTACTGGGGATTGAAGCCAGGGGCATTCTAACTCCAAGCTACACTCCCAGCCCTATTTTTTTATTCTTTACTTTGAAACAGGGTCTCACTAAGTTGCCCAGGGCCTCACTAAACAGCTGAGGCTGGCTGCCAACCCGGATCCTCCTTTCTCACCCTCCCAAGTACTGGGATTGCAAGCGTGTGCTACCACACCCGGCTTGATTAGTCCTTAATCACACTTTCTAACTGATCACTACTGGTATATGAGAAAACCAATGATTTTTTAAATTTATGTTTAAATTGGCAGTTTTTCTCAAATTCTTATTCTAACTTTTAGTTGCTACTCTATTTTTCCAAGTAGATAATTGTATAGCTATCGTTTCAATATTTGGACATTTTACTTTATTTTTTTATTTCTAGAACAGCATTAGATAATGGTATTTTTATATTTTCTTATCAAACACAATCTGGTATCTTCAAGCTTCTGTGTGCATCTTCACTCACACCAAACCCCCCATACTGACCTGAACGGTTGTCACACACTCAGGGCTGAGCATCTGCCGGAAGGAAGCCTTGTAAAACATCATGTTGGAGTCTGAGACCTGAGCACATGGCCCACAGGAAGGGCTTCATTTTCTTGAATGCCTGTCACATTTTGCCTATGATATCAATCGCAAAAAGAGGAACAGTCGTGCATCACTTAGTAACAGGGACGCTTCTGAACAACGTGTAACTTCGTCAATAGGCGATGTCATGATTGCAGACATAATCGAGTGGGCTTACACAGGCTGAGCTGGCAGTCCCCTCCCCACCTCACGTACATGGTGCACACGGAGGCACAGCCTGTTGCTGTGAGGGTTGTGACGGCAACATGACTTTAAACCAAGCTCAAGAGAGACTGACGCAGCCCAGCGTGATGGTGGCACACAGCCTGAGACTCCAGTACTTGCGGGAGTCTGAGACAGGAGGATCGTACGTGCAAGGCCAGAACATGGTAACTTAGTGAGACCCTGTTTCAAAATTTTAAAAAGGGCTGAGAGTGTAGCTCAGGGATAGAATAATCCCTAGGTTTAATAGTACCACACCAGGAGAGAGAGAGAGAGAGAGAGAGAGAGAGAGAGAGAGAGAGAGAAAAGAAGAAGAAGAAGAAGAAGAAGAAGAAGAAGAAGAAGAAGAAGAAGAAGAAGAAGAAGAAGAAGAAGGAAGAAGGAAGAGGAGGAGGAGGAGGAGGAAGGAGAGAGACAGAGAGAAAGAGAAACAGAGAGACAGAGACAGAAAGAGAGAAAGAGACAATATGATATAATCAAGAGACATAGTAGGGCGATTTAGTTCAGAGCACCCCCTCATGAGGCTGTAACTATCTTCTGTATTTCTATCTTTTAATAAACTTCTTTAAATCTTCAAATAAAAAAGAGGCATAGTAAATATGAGCTGTATAGAGCAGCTGCTGGTATTACCTAGCACATTGCTTACAGAAGCTTTCTTTTCAACAAATAGAAAACACACACTCTAAAATAATGATTAAAAAGCCAGGCATGGTGATGCACGCTTGTAATCCCAGCATTTGGGAGGCTGAGACAGGAGGATTCCGGTTCACAGACAGCCTCAGCTACTCTGTGAGGCCCTTTGCAACTCAGTGAGACCCTGTTTCAAAATTAAAGAATAAAAAGGAGGGCTGGGGGTGTAGCGCGGAAGTAGAATGCCCCTGGGTTCCATGCCCAGTACAACAACAACAACAACAAAAAAAAACCATAAAAAAATATGTACATAAACCAGTAGCAATCATTGATTATCATACCAAGTCTTATGTACTGTACATAATTGTATGTGCTGTATTTTTATACAGTTGATAGTGCAATAGGTGCTTTCACACCAACATATAAGAAATGTGTTGTGCTACAATGTAATGAAGGCTACAAGCTCACTAGGTGGTAGGAATTTTCCAGCTGCAGGATAACCTCATGGGACCACCATCATTATATCTATGTTTTTTGTTTTTTGTTTTGCGGGTCTGAGGATGAAACCCAGGGACATTCAACCTCCGAGCTACACCCCCTGCCCTAGTTTTTTATTCTTTATTTTGAAACAGGGTCTCACTAAGTTGTGGAGGGCCTCACTAAGTACCTTAGGCTGTCCACGAATTGCAATCCTCAGGTCTCAGCCTTCCAAATGCTAGGATTACAAGCGTGCACCACCACGCCTGGCTAACACTATCATATATCTGGTCCATCGTTAACTTACATGGCTTTATGACAGGCATGAGTGAGTTCTACACAGGTCATCTTGTGGCTTGGCATTGATGGAAGCTGGGAATTGGGGTGAGGACAGGGAACAGGAGGGTGTGATCTACCCTGCCCTCACACCCAAGGAAACTCTGGAAGAGAACTGGGAGGATGATCTCAGCGTAAAGCATCATCCTGCTGGTCCCTCTGAGTCCCCTTTGGGTGTGACCAGATCATTGTTTCTCCTTGGACAAGCACCACAGTGTGCAGCCCCTCGGCTCCCAGCATAGCACCTTCCATGATAACTAGTGGTCTGTCGACTAGCCCGAGACATCCCTCCCTCTGACCACAAGAGAGGCCACAAGGCCATTTTACTGCATCAGGTGACAGTACAGAAGCTCTTCAGGAAAGCAGGTGGCACCTTTGGATCTACTGGGGTTGCTCCTTCAGGCTGCCCTCGGCACATCCGCGTGCCAGCTGGGCCAGCTGGTCTCCTGGCAGATGCTCAAGGATGAGGGACAGGAAGGTTTCAATGTGGAAGGTTAGGCAGACGACCTGGTTGATGGTTCCAGAAGACTGAAGGGCTGACAGACACCCCCGTGGAGGCTTCAGACCTGCCCAGCCCCCTCCCATTCTCATGATCTGTGTGTCTTTATCTCCCAGGGCTCCTGGCCACGTACCCTGTCCATCCCCATCTCTTCTCAGGCCTTCCTTGTAACTCACAGACCTTCATTCTGTCTCCGGGGCTCCTGGCACCTGTAACAGCATCCTGAGTATTTCCTTCCTCATCAACAGCATGTCTCCCAGACTCAGCTGTCCCAGAGGCTCCTCTCCCTCCTCCTCCCGCCTCTCCCTTCCTCCTTCCATCTGTTTCTACTTTGTGCATTTCTACTTGGTATTGTCTGATATGCCAAAGAACTTAAGAGGGTTATTCAAAGCTTTATGTACTCACGGCTCTAAGTAAATGTAGTTGGATTGGGTTATTTTTCTTTTTGTTCTCTGATGGAGCCAGAAACGAAAAACAGTTTATACTTAGCTGGATTTATTTTTGTTCAAAATATTTTTATTTCATTAAATAAATGATAGAAGTGCATGCTTTAAAATGCTAACTGTATTGTAAGTTACCTTTTCCGTCTGAGCTTTGGAGCATTGCAGGTATGAGAGAAAGAGAGAGAGAGACGGAGAGGGAGAGGGAGAGGGAGAGAGAGAGAGAGAGAGAGAGAGAGAGAGAGAGAGAGAGAGAAATCAAAATCTCAAGTGAAATGGAAAGTGCCTTTCACATACCAGAGTATGAATGGACAGTACACCCTTCTTGGAATCCATTGTTGGCTCAGCAATGCTAACCCGTCTTGTTTCTTTCCTCTCATTTTTTTGCATTGACGTGTGTTATATCTGATGGGCTCCGGAAACTTCAGGATGAAGTTTTGACTGTGATCCGAAGAGTGGATGACAACTGGGCAGAAGGCATGCTGGGAGACAAAGTTGGGATCTTCCCCCTGCTCTACGTGGAGGTAAGCTCACGTACCCCTCCCTCCTGTATAACTGCTGGCCAGGGTTGGGACCCAGGCAGCCCTGGACTCAGCTCTACACTCTCCTGCCCGGCTGGTCTCCTACCAGTGACCTGTACTGGTCAGTGTGGCGCTCCCCAGCCCCACTTGGTACACAGCTGTGGGCTCAAGAGCTGGTGGAGGAGCTGGTGGGGGGCATGGTCAGCCTCGCCATCCCTGCCCAGAGGTGTATGGTTACTGGCAGGCCACCCTGAAAGACAGTTCCCGTTGTCTATAGGTGAAGTCCTAAGGTACCAGGACATTGGCATTTAAAGTCCTCTGCAGTGTGGCTCTTATCTATTTTTCCAATCTTATTTCTCGTCACTCTGTCCCCCACCCTCCTCTAAATATTATGAGCCAGTAGTTCTCTTGCATATAATTTTCATCAGCTGCCTAGGAGATTCTGAGACCCTCCTCATGACATTCTTTGTTTTTACCCACCAGCCTTTCCAGAAACTTGTGTAGAGATTGTGAGTAGCCCTGGCCACAGTCATGAAGGTTGATCTTACCCCATCTTCATTAGCCAGGCCATCCCTGATCACTAGGGTCCCCCACCTCGAACAGGGGCAATCATTGGGCCTGTGAATTCCCCTACAGAGCTGGAAGCTACACGAACAGATGCTAATTCAGGAACCTCAGCGCCCCTGGAACAACAGGCACCAGTCCTCAACACCTGACAAGTGTGCTCAGCCTGGGCCAGAGAGATGTTTGCACAGAAGTAGCCCAGCACGTCTGGTTTCTGTTTGCTTATTGTTTTCATTTTAGAAGAGTGACCAGATCCTGGTGTGGTAGCACACAACTGCAGTCCCAGTACTTGGGAGACTGAGACAGGAGGATCACAGACTTGAGACTCTCAGCAACTTAGGAAGACCCTGTTTCAAAAAAAAAAAAAAAAAAAAAGACTGGGGGCATAACTTGGTGGTAGAATGCTCCTGGTTCAAACCCAGGAGCAAAGAGAGAGAGAGAGAAAGCAGGGGTCTAGAAGGAATCAAGGAAAGGCTGTGCATCTTCAGGAGACTAGAAGGGGCTGAGAGCGCATCAGCCCTGGGCATCTGAGCGAGCAGGAGGCTGTTGGAAGGGGCCGGGGGCCTGCTGAGTGTGTGGCTTTTTACCTGGGGCTCTTGTTCTTTTTTTTTTTCCTTAATGTGACCTGACATTCAGAGAAACAATAGTAATCCACTAAGCCAAGTAGGCCAACGGTGGGGCTATTTTCCCCCCCCTGACTTGAGCTCCCGAGGCTGGCCTCAGTGTGTGTCTACGCTCACCAGTCATTCAGGCCTTTACCACCCAGAAGGCCACAGAGCCTGCGACCTGCCCTCCGTGGGAGTCCCGAGCCACCTGCTCCACCCATCCCACCCATTACCCTGACTACAGACATGGTGTCTCAACCCAGCTTCCCTCTGGAGGTCCCACATTTTGGTCTGGTCTTCTCATTTGAACCTTTTCTTGCCTGAGGGGCCCAAACTCACAAACTCAGTTAGTGTTAAAGTCACTTGGAAACCTCCATTTCCAGCCCTGAGGCCCGGGAGGCTGCTGGCCCACAGCACCCTGGGCAGTGCCTCCCCTCGCCTCTGCCCCCTTCCTGCCACCAGGCCCAGGGGCCTTTCCTCGACCCTCATCCTCTGAGCATCCACATCTAACACTTGCCCGTACCTCTTGCAGCTGTGTCCCTGGCCATATGACCTTGAAATCGTCCCCTGTAACCCCTGAGCACCTGCCTTGTCCCAGCTCCTATCTCTCACAAATGTCATTGTGTGTATTTAAGGTATACAACATGTTATACAGTGTGTATGTGTACAGATACAGAAATAGAAATGGTTACTATAGTAAAGCAAATTATCATATTCATCATCTCCCATAGTTACCCATTTTCTGTGGCTACACATCTAAGGTCCTATCTAGGACTTTCCTTTTAAATGCCAGGCCCCGTCATGTTTTCAGACACTCTCCATCCGCCGTCTAATCTGGGGGGACTGGACGTGGTCTTGTTCTCCTGGTGAGAAGCCCATAGACCAGCCCTACCCAGGGCCCGCAGCTGATAAATGGTTCCTGTCAGAATCTATATGAGATATTCCCAGCATTCCCGCTCTCAGGGATGCTAGTGCAGTAACATTCTGCCATCGGACCATAAGCCCCATCCAACTGACCTGCAACGTCCATCTCCTTGCACTGCCGCCGTCGGTGGATTACCATCACGACCACGTCTTCCAGGCCCAGGCTGAATTCATTCCAGCATCATTCTTAATCTGGAGATGAGCCCAGGGAAACATCACCCACAATTTTGAAAAGCAAATGTCATTGTGTGTATTTAAGGTACACAACATGTTATAAGATATATTTACACACGTCCATATATACATATATGCATATTTAGAGAGAAATGGCTATTATTAGAGTAGAACAAATTAGCATATCCGTCATCTTACACAGCTACCCGTTTTTCTCCGTGGCAAAAGCAGTTACAGTTTTACTCATGTAGCAGAAACTCAGAATACGATATACTGTTCACTATTATTATGGATAGTCCTCGTGCTGTATCTTAGATGGAGCCCAGGGGCATTCAATGTCCGAGCTACACCCCTGCCCTGTTTTTTATTCTTTATTTTGAAACCGGGTCTCACTGAGTTGCAGAGGGCCTCACTAAGTAGCTGAGGCTGTCCGCGAACCGCGATCCTCCAGGTCTCAGCCTCCTGAATGCTGGGATTACAAGCGTGCACCACCACGCCCAAGCTGTATCTTACCTCTTTCTACCAGAATGGAAGACATAGTGAGGTCCTGCCTCAGAAAAAGTAAAATAAGCCTGGCATGGTGGCACACAACTTGTAATCCTAGTACTTGGGAGGCTGAGCCTGGAGGATCACGGGTTCAGGGCCAGCCTCAGCTACTTAGTGAGGTCCTCCACAACTTAGTGAGATCCTGTTTCAAATTAAAGAATAAAAAATAGGGCTGGGGGTATAGCTCAGAGGTAGAATGCCCCCAGGTTCAATCCCCAGTACTTCAAAAAAAAAAAAGTAAAAGTAAAAGAATTAATCAACTCAATTTTGAAATATGAAGAGTTAGAGAGATTTCCCTCAGCCTCCAGGATGGACCGTGGAGTGGGAACTACACACTTCCCACCGACCCAAGCCTGAGGCCAGTGCTGTTCTTGAGCGGCCTTGTGGACGGCAGCAGGCTTTCAGACGTGGAAGTAGAAACCTCATTAGCCATGGAGAGCTTTGGCCCTGTCACCTACGAGGTAACAGCGGAGCCCTTATCGGGTGAGGTCAGGGCTGTGTTTGATGCAAAAGGAATGGCATGCCTGATTTTGCAGCTGGGGCTAAACACACCCATATGGAGTCCCTGGGGGTCCTGGGGGGTCTCCAGGCATGCTCGCTCCACCGCAGAACAGCCTTTGTGATGAGCGCTGAGCTGCGGTTGGAAGCTACTGCCTCGCTGCAGGTTCTAAGGCTGAGCAGGGATGATTACAAAATTAACACCCCAGGCCAGTGGGGGAAATGCCTCTCCGGCCTTTATACTTCTCCTGTGTTGCCTTTTGTTAGCACTTGCTGTTCAGAAGGGAGAGCAGGCAGGTCCCGGGTGGCCGGGGGCGGGGGGAAGGGGGGAGACCCCTTTAAGATTCAGCTAAAATGCTGGGCTCTGTGCCGGAGACTTTCTATGGCCGCCTCAATTCAACCAGTTTGCTGTGAAATGAGAAAAGGCAGCTAATTCTGGCTTCGTCTTGTTCCTGCTCAGCCCACTCAGAGGAACTGAAAGCAACTCTCCTCTCGGTCGCTTTCTCATCTTTCACATCCCTCAAAGTGAGAGCAATTAAGAGCTCTATTTGAAGCTACAGAGAACTCATTTGCTGTCAGGGAAGCAAAGGCCGGTGTTTGGTTTATCACCGAATTTTCCAAATGTCTTGTTTTCAGCAGGTTTTCCCCTTACCTCCTGCTCCTAGACACTTCAGCGCCCTCTGGAGCTCTGCCCAGCTATTTGGGAAACTGGATGAAGACCCTGGAGGCTTTCTTTTTTTTTTTTTTTTTTGGTACTGGGGATGGGACCCAGGGCCATTCTACCTCTGAGCAGCCCTATTTTTTATTCTTTATTTTGAAACAGGGTCTCACTGAGTTGTAAAGGGCCTAAGTAGCTGAGGCTGTCTGTGAACTGTGATCCTCCTGTCTCAGCCTCCCAAATGCTGCTGGGGTTCTCTAGGAGACCCCTCAGCCTGATTTCAACTAGGGAACACAGAAATATACTTGCTGCTAACACCAGGCCACTGTCCTCAGCTCAGATATCTGCTTGCTTTGTTTGTTTTGGGTTTCTCTGGGTGGCTCAGCCCACACCTGGAAGAACAAGTTTCCATTGTTATGGTATACCCACCACGCTGTCCCTTTTCAGGTGATATGGGAGATTTATGTATTTGTCCACCCATTCATTCATTAATTTTACTCATTCATTTCTTGAACGAACCGGCAGGGTGCCAGGTGCCACTGTGAACTAGACATAAGAGAACTGTTTTGCAGCTAGCAAGGAAGAAGACAAACAATAAAGAAAAGAAATGCTGGAGGGTGTTATGATCTCCATACAAAAAAAAAAAAATAAGAATGGGGAAGCAGTGTGGGCATGCTGGGGAAGAGGGAGCCAGCCATGGGCAGTATCCCTTTGTCCCTATATTATCTGATTCCTTCTAGCCACATCCTCATCATTTCTGAGCCCGCCCCACCTGTGCCTAGGCAAGCTTTGATAGTGTAAAATGAATGCAACGAGAACCTTCTATGCTAAATATTTCCAAGCCGTGGTCATACAAAACCTCCAGGATGTTGGGCCCCGCTGGCGTGGACTGGTGGCCTCAGGGTGGTCCGGGCCCCTAGCTGATCGGTACCCATCCCAGCGCCCATAGTTCATCTCATGCATCAGCAGATCCATCCCTACAAACTTGGGTAACCTTCCTCCTGCTGAAAAGGTCCAGTGGAGCCCGTCCCTCTTGGAGCAAGAGGATTCCCTGCTACAATCCTCCCCTTGGGAGGACTACCTTGCTGGCATTCCTCTGTCCTTCCTGTGGCCCTTTGACAGGACAGGACAGGACAGGACAGGCCCTGGCTTAGCATGGGAGCACAGAGCAGAGGTCTCCCCAGGCTCCCGTCCAGCTACGTCACTCACTAGACTCCAGGTGTACCATTCGGTGTCACCATACTGCAGTCTCCCCACATGATAATTTGGGGAACAACCTACCTCAGAGGGATCCCTGAGGGTTAAACCAGTTACCTAGGTGAAGTGCCCGGAAGCACCTGGCACAGTGAGACTGATGTGTTAGAAATTATCACTCCCTTCACCGCCATTTTTTGGTCCTCCACAAACTCTAGTGTCCCCTAGGTCACCTCTCTGTATCCCTCCGAACCCCAGGCATGATATAAAAATCACATTTCAGTGCTAGAGCGTTGTCTTGGGGCTGTAATGTGAAGAAGAAAAGTTTTCTTTTACAAGAAACTATTTGGAATAAACTTAATGTTTTGTTCCATGTAAAGGAAAATAGTCACTTGGAGAATGAGCTTTTACACACTGTGCAGGACAAGGGAGCTTGTTAGAAACAGTCAGAATTTTCAGGACAGGACATGATGGGGCGGGCTCCAGCATGGGGAGGCAGGTGAGCAGCCCCTACGGTGCTCCACATCTTTATTGAGGCCTGGGCCTCTGAGTGCAGTTCCCCCATGATGGGGCCAGGTGTTCAGGTGCAATGTCACCCTGCGCATCAGGAACAGGATCCTGAAGCTACCTGAGGCTAGGGACAGAAGAATAAACCCAGGTCATATTTATTCATCTGTAATCCTTTTTGTGTTTAAAAGGAGATGGTTGAGCTGAGCGTGAAAGCACATGCCTGTAATTCCAGTAACTGGGAGGCTGAAATAGGAGGATTACAGTTTGGAGGCTGGCCTCAGCAACTTAGTGAGACCTTATTTCCTTATTTCAAAATAAATTAGGGGCTGGATAGTGGTGGGGGTTTAACTTTGAGGTAGAGTGCCCCTGGGTTCACTCTCCAGTAACATACACACACACACACACACACACACACACACACACACACACACACACACACCAAAAAAGCTTGGGGGTATATCTCAGAGGAAAAACACCCTGATTTAAACCTCTATATCCCCTTACACTTACATGCACACACACACGCACACACACACACACACACACACACACACACACACGAGATGGTTGTGTAGCTAAAATTCTTTTGCTCTAATTCATATTTTTATATTCTTTATTATATTTTCAACATAGCTCATGGGCTCCTGTTGTTAAATATGTAGCTTTAGGGAAAATGTACTGTTGTAGCTTAGCCCTTCCATATCCATCAAGCCCTGTTCTTGGGTCCAACTGAGAAAAGAGATGGGTCTCTGAGAGATGGAAACGGAATCGTGAGGTGGTGATGGCTTAATGGCAATAGAACACATCCAGTCAGACCTGAAAGCAAAGAACCAGCCAGCTCTCACCCTCCCTCCGTAGACTCTGGGACTTTCCCACCGAAAGAGGGTCCTGGCTTCTCTTTGTCAACCCGGCAGCCTGAACTGGGCTGGGAGAGGGGAAGGGAAAATGTCCCCCAAGGCTTCCGGCGTCTTCCCTGTCGCCACAGGTGGGTGGGTGACGTGGATCCCACCACTTGTTAGCTAGCGAGAGATACACATGGAGTGGTTACAGGTGGAATCATATGGTTTCTGCAGTTTGCTTTGAAACACTGCAGGAAAACAGCGGAGGAGGCTGGGCAGCAGATGAGCCAGAGCCTCGCAGGCTGCAGAGGCTGGGGGCGGGCTTCTTCTTCCATGTCTATTACCAGCAGCTGAGAGTTCTATTGGCCACTGGGTGTCACAGCTTCCCTCACACGGTCAGAGGGCCGGTGGGGAACGTGCAGGAATGCAAGGCGGGCAGCTGCTTCTTACCTCTCCCCTCCCGTGGCATGTGCTCCCAAACTACCCCCAACAACCTCATCCACAGAAGGGGCATCAGCCGGGTCTGCATGGCAGAACCCGGCTCAGCTCTCTGGGCTTCTCTTTTCAGTCCCAGGTTCATTCTGGGTCTGGTTAATCCCTGCTCACCTCTTGGGAAGCACAATTCTGGAGAAGCTCCTTGATTCTCAAGGTCTGTGCTTCTGCTTAGCTGGTGGCTGTCACCTGGGGCTCAAAATCAAACCAGCCCAAGGGCTGGGGGTGTAGCTCAGTGGCAGAACATTTGCTTAACAAGTGTGAACCCTGGATTCTATCCCCAACATCAAAACAAACAAAAAGCCTAGGAAACTTGCTAGACCTTGCCTGAAACATCATGCTCTTAAAAAAAAAAAAAAAAAAAAACAAACACTTGCAAGCCAGGCATTGGTGGCGCACACTTGTAATCCCCGCGCTTGGGAGGCGGAGACAGGAGGACTGGAGGATCACGCAGGTTCGAAGCCAGCCGCGTGCACTGGCTTAGGAGACCCTGTTTCCAAATAAAAATGTAAAAATGGGTCTGGGAGTGTAGCCCAGAGGTAGAAGGGCTTCCAGGAACCCCAGTACCACCAAAAAAAAAAAAAAAAAAAATCACTTGCAAGCCGGGCGTGGTGGCGCACACTTGTAATCCCAGCGCTTGAAAGGCTGAGACAGGAGGATTGCACAGGTTCAAAGCCAGCCTCAGCTACTTAGTGAGGCTCTCAGCAACTTAGTGAGACCCTGTTTCCAAATAAAGTATAAAATAGGTCTGGGAGTATAGCCCAGAGGTAGAAAAGCCCCTGGGTTCCACCCCCAGAACCACCAAAAATTAAAAATATAAAACACTTGCATTCTCACAAAATTGAATGTAAAGAGGCTTTGGGGGTCACAGAAAGGGAAGGGTCATCTGTTTTCTCTCATCTACAGAGGCTCAGGAAGAATCAGGATACCAGAGGGACTTTAGAGAACTGACTAGAATCCCCAGTGAAGCCCGGGAGGTGGCCTAGGGGCAGGGGAAAGGGAGAGGGAGGATCCATGAGGAAATTACTTCCATCGATATTATGTACCTATGTGAAAATACCGATGTCAGTCTCCATAACCTCTATGGGCAAAAAGGGCGCAGGACTGGGGAGGGAGCCGGGGGAAAGCCCCCCAAGTGCTGTGTGTATGGATGTCACTATCAAGACCATGATACACCAATAAAAGTATAGAAAAAATAAGCATGACCAGTATTAAGAAAGGATGGATGGATGGATGGATGGATGGATGGATGGAGACTTTCATAACACGCAGGCTTAGTACAGAATGGAAACAAATTACATCACTGCCGGGACTCTGGAGGTCTCCCCATACAAATAACCCAGCCTAAGCTTCTCTTGTTTTGTTTTGTTTTTTAATGACTTTTTCTGATTATATAAGTAATATCTGGCTATTATTCAAAATAGGGAAATTCAGAGAAGTATAAAGAAGAAAATTAAAGTCGCTCATAATCCTAACCAGTAAATATGAACCTATGTGTAGGTAGAGAAACAAGTGTTGTTGGCAGAGTGTTCTATTTCCTTTGTTCTTTCCTGTGTATAAATTTACATATATTGGGAGGAAATTGGGGACCGACCGCGCAGTCCCAGTGTTTCTAGCTTGCTTTCCTCATTAAACTGAGTGTGTCCCAGTGACATTACCGTAATGGCTTCAAAGATCCTCACCCCCTACGGTCTTTTCTCAGCACAGTATTTGGGATCTTTTCATTTAGACATTCCCATCTCAATCCATAGAAAACTAGAGGCCCCAAAGCCCCAGCCTGACCCGATTTATGCCCCAGGTACCCTGGTATCCTTCCGCCCCCTCAGGTGCCCTAACACACATGGCAACCAACCTCCCCTCCCTGGCACACGTCCCCTTCATACACTTTCTCTATTCAACATACTATATATGATGGAATGTCTGCTTGCTTCTTATCTGCTTGTCTGGGTCTCCATCAGACCAGGCAATTTGTCTGATTTTCTTCTCACTAATGTACCCGCAGTGCCAAGCAGAGCCTCTGGTTTGCAGTAGGTGTCTAAGGCCCGTGTGCTTGGTAATCAGACCCCCTTTTCCTCCTGAATCACTGGCCTCGGGTGGTCTGTAGGGGATCGCTCTTCTGAAGACAGCTCACACTGATACAGGACTCCCTGAGAACCCCCAAGTCTTCCTTCTCCAACTCCCAGGAGCTTATCAGCCCCCTGTTCAGGAGTCGGCAGAGGCTTCCTGTCTCCTGGCATCCTGAGTCCTGGGCAGCTCTCATGACCTGAGTCTGTTTATTTCAGACACATCACACACACACACACACACACCCATACACCCATGTGCATGTCCATGGCTCCTGCCCATGCCTCTCCACTGCCTTGAAATATTCATCTCATTTTTGGCCCCCGTTCATAACTGTTGAGAGTAGGTCTCTTCCCTCTTTCGCCCAGCCTTTCTTGAACGGAGCTTTGGTTTGAGCTAATGAGTTAGTTATGTTAGGAACATTCTGAAGCTCCTGTGTAACCATGAAATACATCCCCAACAAAAGCCCTTTCTGTAAAAAGCTTCACCAGCCACCTGTTCCCCAGCACACAGCTCGCAGCAGGCAGCAGGTGCTCAGTAAACAGATGCGATGAAGCGGACGCTCTCTGACTCAGGGCTCTGCCCTGCCAGTATCTACCGCATCCTCCCCAGCCAGGCTGCCTACCTGCTGCTGGCCATGGGACCCAAGTGCGCAAAGTGGGACGCGAGTTACAGCTCTGCAAGAAGCACCGAGCGCTGTATTTAGAATATACCCAATAAACAGACCTTGTGGCACGCACAGGCAAATGTTGACTACATTCATGTGTTGAACAGGTGTCCATTGAGTTTCTACCAAGCGCCCAGGACTAAGCTCTTTAACATTCTAGAGTGAGATGATTATTTGAGAGAGGATGAAGTCGACTCTAATTCTTATGGCTCTAATGATCAGCTCTCAGGTCCTGATGGCTCTGTTGATACAGAGGTTGCCCCTAGATGTCAGAGAGGGGTCGGGGGATGCTTGTCATCTGCAGGTTTTCTCCATCGTAGTGGATTATTTAAGTTTAAGTGTTGATGGAGTAGCGGGTGAGAAGGCAGTAGGCTTCAGTAGCAGAATCATTCAGGGATGGTCTGGCTGCTGTTCTCTACACCATGGCTGAGCGGTCACTGTCAGCCTCACCACTGTGCAGGCCTGGGCTAAGCTCAGGCCCCACTCACAGACCTTGGGAGCGGATTCCTGCCCTCGACGTGCTACCTGTCGAGGCGGCCCTGCGCAGAGGCACGGGTGTTGCATCCCTTCCCAGGTGCCTGGCTTCTGTGTACAGAAAGCACGCCAGGAGCTCCCCACTCCCCGCGGTCCTCAGCAAGGTCCCCTCAGCCAGCACGGGGCAGCCCAGGGCCCTGCTCCCGGCTGCATCTGAGCCACTCAACCTGTGCACATTAGAAAAGGACTATTTACTTCTGATGGAGAAATGTCTCTCTTCTCCCAGCCTCTGACCACTACTTTCAGTCTTTTTGGATTGAGACTCACGATGATGAGAAGCGCATTGTGCAGTGGGACCAGGGCACACATGTGTTTGAAAACCACTGCTCTAAGCCAGAAGTTTCCACAGTGAGGTGCATGGAAACAGGCAAGAAAAACAACAGTAGGACTTCTTTTTTCCTGTTTTTTTGTTTTGTTTTGCTGTACTGGGGACGGAACCCAGGGCATTCTGCCTCTGAGCTATATCCTCAGCCCTATTTTTTAGTCTTCATTATTATTATTATTTATTGTTGTTGTTGTTGTTGTTGTTGTTGTTGTTGTACTGGAGATGGAACCCTTCTACCTCCAGGCTACACTCCCAGACCTATTTTATATTTTTTTATTTGGAAACAGGGTCTCTTAAACCAGCAAGGCTGGCTTTGAACCTGCACGGTCCTCCTGTCTCCGCCTCCTAAGCGCGGGGATTACAAGCATGCGCCACCACGCCCGGCTAGTCTTTATTATTTTTGAAACAGGGTCTCACTGAGTTGTGAAGGGCCTCACTATGTAGCTAAGGCTGTCCGCGAACCATGATCCTCCAGTCTCCGCCTCCCAAATGCTGGGGTTACGAGTGTGTGCCACCACGCCTGGCCAGTAGAACGTCTGTTTAGCTTTATTATTGAAAACTTTTCAATTTGTTTGTTTATTTTGTCTGTGGTGCTAGAGATTGAACCTTGGGACATTCTACCTCTGAGTTATATCCCTCTTTTACTTTTTATTTAGAAACAGGATCTTGCTAAGTTGCTGAAAGCCTTACTAAATTGTTAAGGCTGGCTTCGAACCTGCGATCCTTCTGTCTCAGCCTCCCAAGTATTAGGATTACAAGCATGTGCCACGACATCTGGCCTTCACTTGTTAGTTTTAATTTCTAGATTGTGTGTGTGCTTATAACATTAATATAGATTTTGGCACTATATATGTAATATGCTATATAGTTTGTATAACATATACTATACAGTATGTATAAAATATAGACTTAGTATGCTAGATAAACATAACCAAAATATATACATTACATGTTTGTAATGTAAATAACATTTGGTATGCTAGAAAACATACGTAATTATTGGAGGCATATGCCCAGAAACGTCTCGCTGCCGGGAGTGGCCTGGCCCTGGGAATGCGTCGGGTGGAGCTGCCACCTGTCTCTGTCTGAATTCTGTGGCAGTCTCCTCTCTTTGCATGGCACTCTCGCTCCTCCTAAGCCACCTGAGATCGGGGACTTCCAAGGCAGAAGGGTCATGTGACGGTCTTCACTGCAACCCTCTGGTTTACAGAGACCGGAAGTGCACGTACAAAGCCCCCAATATGCACAGATGTAGCATCTCTGTGGAGCCCTGTGGTCCCCCACTGTGGATGCAGCCTGAGATCCCCGTGGCCTAGGGAAGCAGTCCTCCGCAGGGTGGCACACAGGGCCCCTCGGTGTCATTCTCCTTTGCTGAGAAACTTCCCTTTTGTCTCCTTTGACATTTGCCTTCAGGCAGGATCATCACAGGCTCCTTGTACTTATCTGGAAACCTCCAGCAAAGGGTCTCTCTGCTCACGGGGTCCACCCTGCTACAGTGCCAATCAGGCTCCTTTTGCTGCTTCTGGTCCTAAAAGGTTAGGAGTACCACACACTCACAGCCAACAGGGAAGTTATCATTTCTATCGGGCTACTCCTGGGGTCTTCTTTCCTGTGCCCTTGTTCAAGATGGAGGGCCTGGACAGCTACATTATTGTCATTTTGCTTGTCAGCTTGGATTGACCACGTGACGAGGGGGGGGGGGATATCGTGGCTGCTCCTAACAGGTCTGATCCAGGAGCCGCTGTCACGGGCAGGTGCTAGCAGGTGACCGTGTCCTGTAGTCCTGGGCCCAGGAGAACATGTGTGGCCAGCAAGAGAGAGTTCTGATAGGAACAGCACCAGATGCAGGTCCAGCTCTGCGACGTGCTGATTGGAACTCATCAGGAAGACAATGCCCACTCCTCTGGACCAAAAGTCAGTGCCCCAGGAAGAACTCAGAGCAGCCACAACAAGTCTCCGATTCTGCAGATCTATGAACACCCTGCTTGTCTCAGTCCAGCAAGCCCCAGACCCCAGCGATGGGTGGTACTTTGTCCATTAAGCCCTTGAGTGGAGAGAAAGATGTACATATGCTGAGAACCTCCAAATAAGTCTACCCAGGACCATCCGAAAGAGGATGGCAGGGCAGGAAGGAAGGAGCCCCACGATCTGTTGCCACAGAAGCAATGAGCGAGCAAGATACAACCAAACTGCTTCTCCCAATTCCAAGGACCCTTCGTGGCAGTTCCCGTGCCTATTGCGGGGATGCCAAGATGAAAACTCTGTTGCTGAAGAGTCGAGGGCTCATGGCTCATGATTTGGACATACGGGGGCTGTTACTTCTCTCGGAGGCCCTTGAAACCACCTCTGTTTAATGGAAGTCTCTTTGCTCTCACGTCTGGTCTCCACCGTGGGTGTAGATTAGGAAAAGCAATGGGGAGAAGGCATGCTGCCCCCGCCACCACTCGCCACCGTGTAGGGGACGCGTGCGGTTGTTTGTGAGGGTGGCACTGCCAAGTGGTGCCGTGGGTTGCTGTGGCCACCGAAGACAATGGAGAACCTGGAAATGCATGTCATCACTGGATGTGCCGCTGCCTGGATTTTCTGGTTCTGAAAATGGAGTTTTTAATTCCAGCTTCACAGACCCACTGGAGGAGCTAAGTGAGACAGGCTGCTCCAGGGATGGCCCAGCCCCGGGGTAACTGTTGCTGTTATTTACTACAGAGACACCTGGAAGGGGAGGGGGGCGTCTGATGCCCACAAAGAAGGAAAGGCATCCTGTGTGTTGCTCCCAGAGTCTCTCTCTTCCTCCGGGGCCCGACAGGGTCCAGGAGGCCAGCCTCGGGTTTTTGGGGCACCCCACCAAGGCCGTGTGCGCGTGGTGGGGAACAGACGCTGGTTCGTTCGTTGAGTAGCGTATCTGAGGAAGCAAATTCATAAAGCCATAAAATAGAGGAAAACAGCTGAGCCTGGTTAGAGGAGACATTTCAAAGGAAATAATCCTGGATTTAGATCACAGGTGTTTGGGAGCCTGGAGTGAGTTTCACATCCCTTTCCTCTGGAAGGCAGGTATTTGTAACGGAAATGCTGACCCGGCTGGTGTGAAGGCCACAGCAGGAGCGGTAGATTGAGAGGAGGAAGCTGTTGCCTTCCCTCCAGGCTGAGACAGGACTGTGGTGTTGCCCAGAGACACCTGGTTCTTCTCTCTTCATCTCAGGACCCAGGGGATGACCTAGACCAGGTTTGACATCAGACTCTGCTCCCAGAGGGAGGGTGACGCTGTGTGGTCCCATCCCAGGGCTTAACAGAAAGGCACGTATCACACCTAAGACATGCTGCTTCTGCACCTGTCCCGCTAGCCTTGGGAGTGGGCATGGCTCCTGCCCGCCGACCTGTGGGTCCACGCCTGGATCCCCACTGGCCTGCACTTCCGGCTTGATCTTTTCCCCTTTGTAGTCCTTCTCCCCTTTATTGCTCTCTACTTCTAGTTCCTGCCGGGCCTTGTTTTCCCCATAAAGGCTTCCCACTGCTCCAGCAGCCCTCTGCAGCCCCTGGAAAGCCATTGGGCTGAAACACCAAGCATCCTTCCTTGTTCCTGTGCCTCTAGGGTGACCCTTTGGTAGCACCTAGAGTCAGAGCCCCAAATAGTTATCCTGATAGATGAGCTGGAGCCTGGAACACCTCCATCACACACACACACACACACACACACACACACACACACACACACACACGTCAGTGGGGAGAAAGCAGAGATGCCTGCAGTTCCCGTGTTTAACTCTGTTTCTTTGGGTTTTCCCAGAGGACCAGACATTTTCTCAACATCTCCGGCTACTTCCAAACAGGTGAGGGAGAAGGAATGGAATGCTGCAGGCATTTACCTGGCCTGTGGTATTTATTTAACCTGTCTCATGGCAGTCATCCCAAGCTAATTCTAGCCTCACATCTTCTTCCTGGCCAACCCAGACGCACAAATAAAGAATTCCTTTCCCTCAATTCTTTTTTTTAATTAATTAATTTATTTTTTAAATTGGTGCATTGTAGTCATATATCAATCACATTGGAGTACAAGACTTGAGAGGATATACAAGCACACATCATCCAATTAGCCCTCCTCCAGCCCCCATCCCATTCCCTCCCCCTCCCTCAATCCCATGCTTCTTTGGTGATTAACTTTGATACGTTTGTTTATGTACCTCCTGCGTTTTAAAGAGGCTCTGTCTTCCACTATTCCATACCCTCTGATTGGTCACATTAGTTGCTTCACTATAGGGCCCTTTCTATAGCTCAACCTCTTCCTGTTGCCCCTTTCCTCCTAGTTATTGCTAATTAGGGGAAGCATCTGATTTATATTTTCTGCGATATTTCTCTGTGCATGCTGTGTTGCAAGTACCGATCCCACTCTTGACGGCCCCAGTAGTGGCCTGGCTACTCGGTGGACTGATCCAGACCTTGCTGGCTCAAGCAGCAGCCTTGCCTCATGGGAGGCCACGGTTCTGGTCTCACTGGCCCCCACACCGGCCTAACCCCTCAGTTGGCTTCGATCCTGACCTCGGAGGCCGCAGTAGTGGCCTTCCCTCACGGCAGGCTCCGATGCTGGCCATTGGCCCTGGCACCAGCCTAACCCCTTGGCAGGATTCCGATCCCGGCCTCGGAGGCCCCAGCACTGGCTGTACATCACGGCAGGCTCCGATGCTGGCCTCGCTGGCCCCAGCACCGGCCTAACCCCTCGGCAGGCTCTTACCCTGGCCTCGGAGGCCCCAGTACCGGCCTTACCTCACGGCAGACTCTGATACCGGCCTCACTGGCCCCAGCACCGGCCTAACCCCTCGGCAGGCTCTTATCCTGGCCTTGGAGGCCCCAGCACTGGCCTTGCCTTACATCAGGCTCCGATGCCGGCCTCGCTGGCCCCAGCACTGGCATAACCCCTCAGCAGACTCATTATCCTGGCCTCAGAGGCCCCAGTACCGGCCTTGCCTCATGGCAGGCTCCGATCCCAGCCTCGCTGGCCCCAGCACTGGCCTAACCCCTCGGCAGGCTCTGATCCTGGTCTCGGAGGCCCCAATACTGGCCTTGCCTCACGGCAGGCTCCGATGCCAGCCTCGCTGGCCCCAGTACTGGCCTAACCCCTTGGCAGGCTCTTATCCTGGCCTCGGAGGCCCCAGTACCGGCCTTGCCTCACGGCAGGCTCCAATGCTGGCCTCGCTGGCCCCAGCACCAGCCTAACCCCTCGGCAGGCTCTTATCCTGGCCTCAGAGGCCCCAGTACCGGCCTTGCCTCATGGCAGGCTCCGATGCCGGTCTCGCTGCCCCCAGCACCGGCCTAACCCCTCAGCAGGCTCCGATCCCGGCCTCGGAGGCCCCAGTACCAGCCTTGCCTCATGGCAGGCTTCGATGCCAGCCTTGCTGGCCCTAGCATCAGTCTAACCCCTCGGCAAGCTCCAAATGCATCAGATCTCTGCCTCCCCTGAGTACTGGCCACTGCCATTGCCACTGCCTCCACCATGTCAAACCTTTTACAAGCTCTTTTTCCACTCTGAATGTTGTCCAGTGTTCCTAAACATACGTGATGGTAGCATTCGACATTTGGTGTAATTTCTCCAAAAAAATAAGGTTGGTAGGATCCGGTTTCTGCTTCTCCTGAATACAAGTCTCCACTGCCATCGCGGAGACCTCTTTCAACACCGCCTTTCTCCTTGGTCTCCGCTAAACTCTCTCCTTACAGGTGATGTCTAAGATTCTTAACAATATAGAGAAATAGCAGTCCTCCTTCACGGGGAATTTTTCCATAAGTTCCAGTGCATTTAGATAAGTTTTGTCTGCATCTCCAGTGTCCTGGCATCCGCAACAGCTTTCTTAACTCCTCTCCGATATTTTTCTTTTTCTTTTTCATTTTCTTTTTTTTTTTTTTTTAATACGAGAAGACAGTATATGTGGTTTGAGGAGGTAGTGGGATTAGGCACTCACTCAGTAGCACTGTAACCCCGTCGGTTTCCCCATGGGTCCAGAGTGCTCCGCACTACTCCACCTGGGGCCCAGGGTCCCGCGACCCGGACCCCAGCTGGTGTGCCCCACGCAACCCCCGCCCGGAACCCAGGGTACTGAGCCCGGTTTCTCCAGGGGTCTGGCGTGCCACGCACAGTTCGGCCCGGGGCCCAGAGTCCTGTGACCCAGGCCCCGGCTGGCGTGCCCCACGTGACCCCCACCTGGGACCCAGCATCTTACTGGGCCCGGTTTCTCCAGGGGTCTGGCGTGCTACGCACAGTTCTGCCCGGGGCCCCGAGTCCCGCGACCCGGGCCCCAGCTGGCGTGCCCTGCACGACTCCTGCCTAGAACCCAGGATACTGGGCCTGGTTTCTCTGGGGGTCTGGCGTGCTAAGTGCAGAGTCCCGCGACCCGGCCCCAGCTGGCGTGCCCCGCCTGCTGTGCCCCACCTGACCCCCGCCCAGGTCCCAGGATACTGGGCCCGGTTTCTCCAGGGGTCTGGCGTGCTACGCGCAGTTTGGCCCAGGGCCCAGAGTCCCTCTCAATTCTTTTAACTCACTGTTAGGTGTGAACTTAGACTGAGCCAAATGCCCACTAAGAAGAAGAGGGCTCTGTCAGACTTGTCAGCAGAGAACATCCCCCGGGGGGAGGAGTCAGGGAACGCTGTCACTCATTGATGGGGAATTGACCATCAGCCAACTGGGGCTCCATCAGACACCCACACCAGAGCACGGGAGTGGGGTTCTTTCTTCTTCAACTGGGTTCCAACGGGGCAGCCTGCCTCACAGACCTGCCTCCAGGGCGTGTGCTAAGTTGATCCACTTAGGTGCCACGGGGTAACGGTACCTGAGAGAGAGTGGCCAGGCCTAGCCAGTCTGGAGTATTTATTCCTGGGCTGCTCCTGAGCTCCAGCCTTTAACCTATAATTCCAAATTCATACTACCCATGATCAGACTTTGTCAGAGGCACACTCTGCTGTAAGAAACATATATTTTTTTTATTTCTTTATTCTGTGGTATCCAGAACCCTTTTGGAATCACTCCACGTAATAGATGACTGGCTCCCGGTGGGGCGGTGCTCAGACCAGTCTCTGCAAATGGACAACAATCGGGGCCATCACTAGAGAGAGATTCCACGGCCACCATCCCCACAGCAGACTCCCAGCCACCATCACGAGGTCCAGTTCTCAGAGCAGTGAGCAGGTGTGGGGTGGTGGGCATCTGTTGTCATGGTACACGCAGGGCTGGCTGGGTCTGGCAGAGGCTGGCCTTCCTTTTCTCTCTGGTCTCTGCTCTCTGCAGGGCTGCACAGAGTGCCTGGAAATTAACAAGCCACGGAAGAGGTTGGTGGCCACTGAAGCGCCCAGCCCCTCGGGAACTCTCCCTCTGTCCTGAAGAGCCACTGCCCTCTGCCTTGTCTCCCTGGGGCTTTGAGCTGCTCCAGAAGCCACTCACTAGAATCCACAGACCTGAGCTGGGCTGTAGTGTAGTGGTAAAGCACTTACTTCCTATGCACAAGGCCCCGGGCTCAACTTCCAGTGCTGAAAATAAATACACCATTAACCCACAGACATCACTCCTGCCTCTTTCTGTTTTTCTGGTACCTCTCATGCTTGGAGCCACCATGGGAAACAGCTGACCGGTGGGAACACAGTGTTCATTTGTAAGTGGGATTGCAGCCCAGGAAAGTACAGAAAAGCTGGACATGGTGTGTGAGTTTTTCTGTGTTTTTTTTTTGTTGTTGTTGTTTGCTTTGTGTTTTTTTGTTTTTGTTTTTGTTTTTTTTTCCAATACCTGGGATGGAACCCAGTGGCATTCTACCTCTGAGCACACTGCCAGCTCTATTTTTTTATTCTTTATTTTGAAACAGGGTCTCACTGAGTTGCAAAGGGCCTCAGTAAGTAGCTGAGGCTGTCCACAAACTGCGATCCTCCTGTCTTAGCTTCCCAAGTGCTGGGATTACAAGCATGTACCACCATGCCTAGCTTCTGTTTTTTTTTTTTTTTTTGGTTGTGTGTGTGTGTGTGTGTGTGTGTGTGTGTGTGTGTGATGCTAGGAATTGAACCCAGAGGACTTCTACCTCCTAACTAAACCCCAGTCCTATTTTTTTTTTTTTTAATTTAGAAACAGGGTCTCCTTTAGTTTCTAAGAACCTACCTAAGTTGCCAAGGCTGGCTTTGAACCTGCAATTTTCCTGTCTCAGCCCCCCAAGTGCTGGGGTTACAGGCATGCACCACCAACACCTGGCTGTGTATGTTATTTAATGAGGCTCCTTCTCTCTCCCCCAGCTCAATGACTCCGCCAAACAGCTCATCGAGATGGACAAGCCATGTTCTGCTGCTGCTGCCGCAGCGGCTGCTGCTACTGCCGCTGCCACGGCACTGGGTGGTGACTCCCCCTTGCCCTCCGACCCTGTCACGGGGGCCAGCGTGGCCCCGGGCCCCACTCTAAGCAGCTCAGGGGCGGTCAGTGCCTTTCAGCGGCGTGCGGATGGCAAGAAGAACACCAAGAAACGGCACTCCTTCACGGCGCTCAGCGTGACACACAAGTCCTCGCAGGCCGCTAGCCACAGGCATTCCATGGAAATCAGCGCCCCGGTCCTGATCAGCTCCAGCGACCCCCGCGCCGCAGCCAGGATCGGGGAGCTTGCCCACCTGGCATGTGCTGCACCCGTCCAGGTAATGCCCCGTGGTCCAGGCCCCGCTCCATAGTTCTCTGAGGTTCCAGCCTCACCTCTGTGCCCGGCAGCCCCGGTTCCTGGACTAGCACAAAGAAGGGCACCCCAGAACTGCCTTGGGGGATTCTGGGGCTCCCTTCTTGCTGCCTGGCATGGGGTACCTGCAAACTTCCTATGAGCGTGTATAGTACCCTCTGTGTTTAAGCTGATCGGCAGTGGTGCAGGGGTGTGGCTCACCCTGGGAGGAAGTTCCTCGTCTTGTTGGCATCCCCTGTGAGTGGCTACCCCCTGGGGGAGTTGGGGCTTAGTCCTAGCATGCTCTGAGCATCTCTATGGGGCTTGTTCACATCTCTTCCAGCAGAGAAAGGGCCGGAGCTCAGAACCAGAATCAGCCTCATGGTTTGTTAATTTTATTACTGTTATTTCTACAGATTGCTTCTATTTACAAGTGTGACATTGATTTGCTTTCCAATAGTTTCTTTGTAGATTTCAGTAACCAAAGCAGGGTGCTGAGAGAATGGGATATAAGTGGTTTTCTGTAGCTCTGGCAAAAATGAGTCACTGTGGTATGTAAAGGGCAGAACTCGGGGAAGTTTCTTGTTTGTGAACACAGAGACTCAAGACCACCCCAGATGGGCCTCAGGGCGAACAAGGGCATCAGCCTATGGGTCAAACTTGAGGAAGTGCCTGTAAACACTGGCCAGGCGGGGAGGGGGAGCAGAGGTCTAGCTCAGGTCATGCTAAGCAGAGCGCTCGCCCCGTATTACAAAGCCCTGGGTTTAATCACCAGCACTGCAAAAACAAACAAACAAACAAACAAACAAACAAAAAAAAAAGCTTCTGCCTAAACGGGATGTTGTTCACCTCTGTGTACCTGACCTTAGGTGGTTTTCACACACATTAGTTTTCTTCCTGGCTGGGCTGCGTGACCGGTATTAGCAACATCGTACGCTGGATGGTCTCGCATATAAAATAATGTGGCCCCTGAAATACCGTGTGACCTTCTCCACCAGGCTGGCTCCCATCACTGCAGCCACCTCCCCCGACACTTGCACAGGCTCCAGACCCGTGTCAGTGGCTGTGAAGTGTGTACCTGGGTGCTCCCAAGGGCATGGAGTCAGATGCCTCTGCTCACATTTGCACCCTGAGGAGTTCTTTATTTTTTTTATTTTTATACTTACTTGTTTATGTGGATCATATTGAAAATGGCATACATCCAGACTGTGCTTGGTGCCCTCTCCTCCTCCCACTTCCCCCTCCCCCCTCCAACAATGAGTGTCCACACGATGGAATTCTATTCAGCTATAAAGAAGAACAAAATCATGTCATTCGCAAGAAGATGGAAAGACCAGGAGAACATTATGTTAAGTGAGATCAGCCAAGCACAGAAAGAGAAGGGACATATGTTTTCTCTAATATGCCCAAACTAGGGAGTATTAGGGATACCAGAGGGACTCAGATAATGGAGGGGAAACCTCAGCAAAGCTAGAAAGGAAGGGTAGGAGAGGAAGAAGGCTGAGGTTGATTAATGGAAGCGCTACATCCAAATATGTGTAAAAGTATGAATGTAGTATGGTCCGCCTGAGGAATTCTTTCTGTCTGTTCTCTGGAGAGGTCAGAGGGCAAGCTCAGCTCCTGGTGAATGAGTTCTCAGCTCCATTATAATCTTATGGGACCACCATCTTTTTTTTTTTTCTTTGCAGTAATGGGGATGGAATCTAGGTGCATCCTACCTCTGAGCTACACCCCCACCCCTATTTTTTATTCTTTATTTGAAACAGGGTCTCATTGAGTTGCAGCGGACCTAAGTGAGCCACGATCCTCCTGTCTCAGCCTCCCAAATGCTGGGATTACAAGTGTGCACCATCATGCCTGGCTTGGAACCACCATCTTATATATAGTACATCATTAGCCAAAACATCACTGTATACCACATGATTATATATACTTAAATTTTAGAATAGTTTCTTCATAAACCAAATAAGAAATCAAGCAGTGGAGCATGATGACACACACCTGTAATCCCAGTACTTGAGAGGCAGAGACAGGAGGAATGCAGCTTCGAAGACAGGCTGAGTAACAGGGAGACACTCAGTAACCTAGCAAAACTCTTTCAAAACAAAAGCAAAAGCCGGGCATGGTGGAGCACGCTGGTAATCCCAGTACTTAGGAGGTTGAGACAGGAGGATTGTGGTTCACAGGCAGCCTCAGCTACTTAGTGAGGCCCTTTGCAATTCAGTGAGACCCTGTTTCAAAATAAAGAATAAAAAATAGGGCTGGGGGTGTAGCTCAGAGGTAGAATACCCCTGGATTACATCCCCAGTACTGAAAAAAAAAAAAAAAGATGGAGGTCCCATAAGATTATAATGGAGCTGAGAAATTACTCACCAAGAGCTGAGCTTTCCCTCTGACCTCTCCAGAGAACAGATAGAAAGAATTCCTCAGGGTGCAAATGCGAGCAAAGAAAAAAAAAAAAAAAAACTAAACTAAACTAAACTAAAAAGGGCTAGGGATGTAGTTGGGAGGTGAGAGGTGGAATGCTGCTAGGTTCAATTCCTAGTACCAAAAAATAATGATAATAAAAATTAAGTACATGACTGAAGTGTCACCAAACTGCCTGAGTGGATGCAATTTGCTATGCTGCACCCTGCATTAGTCAGCAAGAGCAGGTGACGCCGTGTAACAAGCAGCCTGTCACTCTCAGAGACATAAAACAGCATGCTTGTTTCTTTCTTTCTTTTTTTTTTTTTTTTGAAAACAGGTCTCACTAAGTTGCTGAGAGCCTCACTACATAGCTGAGGCTGGCTTCCAACCTGTGCCATCCTCTTGTCAGCCTCCCAAGTGCTGGGATCACAAGCATGCGCCACCATGCCCGGCAGCATGCTTGTTTCTGGCTCACATTTTTGTGAGTTACAGACAGCTAAGAACCTAGCTCTACAGTGTCTTCACCCCTAAACACTTCCCAGTACCCTCAGGCTAAGTGCCCCGCTGCCTTTTATGGTAAATGAAAGCTTTATGGGAACACAATCATACCCACCCATTCGTTGATCAGTTGTAGCCATTTTTAGACCACTGCTGAGGTCCAGCGGGTCCCAAGGCTTCCTCACGGAGGGGCACACAGCATTTCTGCCCATATTTCATTAGGCTAGAGCAGTCCCACAGCCCCACCCTACTTGCAGGGTGTGACAAGTATTTGACAGGTTCTCAAGCAGGAAGACCCAGGTGCTAGTGACCAGTCTCTAAGACAGCACTTCCCCAAGCCCCGCATCTGTTCCTAAGTCTTTCTGCTCTTTGTGGGTGAAAAACTTTGAAGGGAAAAGCTAATACCTGTAAACACCCAGGCTGGTGCCACACTGATGGCTGCCCCTGGGCTGTGGGTACAGCACAGACAGCCCTGCACTGGGGAGGTCCTGGACAGGCCCGGAGTGTGGACCAACACAGGCCAACCCCTGTCCAGCTGGGCGCAGGCTCCTCCACCCAGCCTCGTCCACTTCTCGGCGTGGGATGGTTTACATGTCACCGGCCAAAAGGCAACCCTTTAGATGGCAAAAATGCCCTTTGAAATCAGCAGAAGGAAAGCACTTGAAAGGCAGCAGGGGAACATCAAAAGACTATTTCTCAAGACACTGAGAAGTAAATTAGAAGGGCTCTGCGTGGAAGCTCCTGGGCATCTTCAAAATGCATGGCCCCCTGCCGTTTGTGTACAGGTGCAGCTCCCCTTGTCATCCGGGTTTTATCTCTGTCGTGGGATGGACGGAGGCATGCTCCAAGTGGGAGAAAGTTCTGGAAAAACAAGGAAGAAACTGATGGGCTTGGCTGCCGCAGGTCTGGCCTCCGGAGGCTGTTTTGTGTCAGCTTCTTATCAGCTTTGCAGCCTCCTGGCTCCACACTCACCTGCAGGGCTCAAGCCGCCTGCGTGGGCAAGCACCCAAGCTTATTTTTATCATTTTTAGAAAGTTATGAATTTAATTACATGCCTTATAAGAAAGCAAAAAAAAAAAGTAACAAGAAAGCCTGCAATGAATAAAAAAATAATCCTGTGGTGAGGATCTGGCCCAAGAAGAAATTTTTCTGCAAATAAATCTGAAAGGAATCATGCCTGTGCTTGTGTGACCTACTATGGCCAGTAAGTTAGGACAGAGAAGCCATGGCTGCCTGTAACCTAGTGTCCTGACTTTCTTTTGGTTTAATGCTAAAACTTTTCATCCACAGCCTGGGATGCTGATGCTATTTTTGTGGTGGGGGGAGGTCTAGGGATGGAACCCAGGGGACTTCGAACTCCAAGCTACACCCCCTGCCCTATTTTTTATTCTTTATTTTCAAACAGGGTCTCACTAAGTCGCAGAGGGCCTCACTACGTAGATGAGGCTGTCTGCGAACCACGATCCTCCAGTCTCAGCCTCCTGAATGCTGGGATTACAAGTGTGCGCCACCATACCCGGCGTATTTCTTTTGCTATAATGACCAGATAGGAACCATATCTGCAGGTCTCTGCCTGTGCCTTGGGGCTGTCCATTGGTGTCCCATGGTGTCCATGGTCCTTGGTGTCCCGTGGTATGGGATGAGCAGCCAGGAGCCCTGGCTGGGCACATACTGGCCTGGGAATGCCAGGGGACTTGTTGGCTTTCTTGGGCTTTTGGCATCTCCTGTGTGGAAGCTACAGTCTATGGCAGATTCGGGGAGTAAGTCTTTATGGATCCCAACCCCTCGGGACATGCAGGGTCCACTTGGAGATGAAAATAGAATCCATGCCACAGAGAGTAGAAAGTAGGAATGGCCATGGATCTGCAGGAGAAAAATGGGAGAGAACCAAGTAAGAAAAGATACCAAGGGCTGCTGAGGTCAGCTTCCTCTGGGATTGCCCATGTCTCGGGGTTGGGGTCCAAAGATGCATGTTGTTCCGAGATAGAAGCATGATAAGGAGTTTAAAGACCCTCCCCATCTTGTGTTGGACCCCCGGGCTCTCTCTGCCTTCTCTGTCGCTGCCTTCCCTAAGTTTCTCCATGCCGAGCTCTGGGTCACCTGCCTCCCAACTCTCAGGCATCATCTAGAGGCAGTGTGGGGTGGCTGGGGAGGGGGCTGGAGTTTGGGGAGCTTTCCCTTGCACCATGTCCCCTCCCTGAGCTCCAGTGTCCAGGCTGGTATTAGCCATGGAATCCACTCTGTCATTGCCAGTCCGCCCAGTCAGCTTCTCTGAGTGGAAGGTGCTTCTGCATGCAGCCTGCCCACGGGGACCCCAGACAGGTGGCTAGGTAGACCAACACAGTGCATTAGAGTTGAGCAGCAGCTCCTCCTTCCTGCAGCCTCTCTCAGAATAGGAGATACTTTCTGTTTGAAGGTGGAACAGATAAGTCATTTGGATATAAATAAAAACCTTGCATTTTGTGCACAGCCAATGAAAATGCCTTTGTTCTTATGAACAGAGAAGAAGCCTATGGTCCTGATGCCTTCCACCCGGCAAGCTGGCTCTCGTACAGGGCGGCCAGTGAGGAAGGCCCAGCTCTGAATGGAGAACGATGACTCTTTGTCCCAGGGTAGAATCAATTGGTCCCAAGTTGAAACTCACAAAGCCCCAGATAGGTGAGAAATAGGTCCTCTTACTTCCCTTTCCTCTTCGGCATTTTGAGAGTTTTCGCCCCACAAGTTGGAGTAGTGGGTGGAATCTGTCCCCCCATAAGCTTCCCCTCTCTGGTTTGTTCTCTGTAATGATGTCGTGGGGGCACCTTGGTAAACCATTGGCCAAAGATGTGGCTTGTTGTCCAAATTTTTTTCCAGTAAGATGGGGGGTGGAAACCGGTGGTTTGCCCTCTTATGATAGACTCCTGAAGCAGGGTTTGACAAACGTTTTTGTGGTAAAGGGCCAAATAGCAAGTATCTTAGACTCTGCTGGCCATGTGAGCTCTGTCATGGCTATTCAGCCCAGTCCTTGCAGAGCCTAAGCCCGGGGCGACGTACACGGGCAGATGTGGCTAGCTACCGATAAAAATGTAATCTCAAAGTGGGAGCCAGAGCAGAGACACTGGGCCAGACCTGACCTGTGGTTGAGTTTGCTGGCACCTGTCCCAGACCATCCAGGTGGCAGCGGCTCCAGCACCATCCAGAGGCAAATCTAGAGCAGCCAGGGGGAGGAGATGGCCAATCCGGGCAGCGGTGGAGGCAAACTTAACCTCATCTTAGGTGGTGCAAGCTATGTGGGCAAAAAGCCAGACCAGCTTTCTCTCTCTGAACAGTCAGCTCTCTTGTTCGGTCAGGCTGCTGGACCTCTGCCCTGCTCCCGGGCCCTCTGGCTACACAAACCCAATCGCCATTCTTTGCAAAACCAAGCTGAAGACTCTGGCCATAAATGTGTTATCCCGAAGTTTTCTTTGGGAAGCAAGTTCCTAAGGGCCCGATTTACACTGCGCATAATGGAATAGTAGCAAGCGATGAATAAAACATGCTCATTCCGCTGTTCCTTGGGGTGATGACGGTGTTTTCTGGACTCACATTAAAAATTAAAATGGGGAAATGGTTCTTCTCTGGGTCTGTACCTCTATCGGTGTCAAAGACAGTGGCTTCAGCCCCCAAACCATCTTCCAACCTGCACACCCCCATTTGCCCCTCTTATTAATCCAAATTAATAAGCAAAATAAGATGACCTGGTTCCTGTGACTGCTTAGGGACCCGCTGAACTGCAACGAGGGGCCTCTAGTCCCCGCAGCACGGCCACCAGAAGCTGGTGCTGGCTTCCAAGTGGGGGAGGCTAGAATTCTCATGACGCAAGTCACTGTTACAAATGACAGCCCAGTTCTTACTGACTTGCAGGTCCAGGGCTATGTGCCCATTGGCCCTGCAGCCTTTCCTAGGAGGAGGAGGGAAGTGTAGAAGCCAGAGGCCTTTCTGGCTCTGGGGCATCACATACCCCACTCACTGGGAGCTCCATGGGGCTGGGAGGCTCCTCGGCACATTTTTCTTTGTTGCTGGCACTGCTGTTAAATTCCATCTGATAAGGGCATCCTCGCTGACCCATGACCCTGGCAGCTGATGCCGAGTGTCCTGGGGCTCGTGTTAAATGTCCTTGGCCTGTGTTTTTGACATCGGGCCCAAAAGGATTGCTGGATTGTTGTTCTATGGGGTCAGTGCATCTGACAGCTGAGCCCCCGCAGCCCTACAGGGTTGGCTGCACTCCAGGATACGTGTGTTCACCTGCCTGGGCAGAATCCCGACGTGCATCCCTTTTGGAATCATTTTAAAGGATATGATGCAGACCTACTTTATTACAGTCAGCGACCTTTCCTGCCAGGGAGCCAATCAGCGCAGCCCCATGGTGAACAGGGCTGGACTTGGCTTTGAAGTTGGAATAGAGATTCCCACCAGGTGATCCTGAGGCCAAGACATGTCTGTCCCAGGGTGGCATTCCCAACTGTTTTTATTCCAAAGCAACCAGAACCCCTTCTCTTCTCTTATTTTTAATCCCTGCTCGGCTTCCTCACTCCTGCCAAGTCCTCACTAATCCCTTAAGGCCCAGAAACATATAAATTAAGCTATTAGAAATCTAAGCAGCGTCAGAGAGGCCACTGCGGTTAAGAGGAAGCCAGGCTTGCGTCAGAGACCCAGGAAGCTGCACGGACCGCGGTCAGCCGGAGGGCGAGGGCCCCTGACACCCCGGTACTCTGTTTAGTTGATCTTGTAGCGGACTTTTTTTTTTTTTTTTTTTTACCCCTCGTATCCTACTCTGCTTCAGAGATGTCATTATAAATATCTCAGGAGAAAAGTTATTCATTAGGAGTGTGAAAGTGGACGGGGCAGTGCGATATCACATGCAGAAGGGGAGAGCAGAGGCTGCTGGTGACGCGGATCCCCTGCAGGACCTTGTTTGAGGAGTTTCTAATTAAAATCGTTTAATCCAAAGCTCTTTGTCCCTGCAGCAGGACCTGTAGTCCTGGCTGTCATGCTCTGCGTGAAGGGACCTCGGGTCCCCAGTAGACTACAGCCTAGCTGGTCAGTAGGAGGACCCTCCAGCCTCTGTCCCCAGAACTTTTCCTTTCGGGCATCAATCGTGACAAAGACGGCCTGATTCAGAGGGAGACAGACTATAAACCCTGTTTGCACAGGAATCCATGGCTGGCCTACCTCCAGCCCTGTGCACTTTTCCTCTCTGTATCCCCAAAGACAAAGCTATCGCCCAGCAGGCTGCCCGTGTCCATCCCACTCTGGGTACTAGTGCACAGTGGCTCCAGTGAGGCTGGTCTACGTTGAGCAACACCGAGTTCTTCCGGTTCTACATAATGCATGGCTGTGAAATCTCATTATATTTGGTTTATAACATTTGTTGGACAAAGTTCCCATTTAGGCCAGATTTCCAGCCAGACATCTCTCTCTCCTGAGCTGTCTTTAGGTTCAGCCAGTATCTTGACAGCCAAAGCCCATCCCCTAAATGGACTCTGTGGCTGCATCTGCCACTATGTCAGTGCCCCCTCTCGCTGAGCCCACCACCCCGGGTATCTTGAAACACCTAGCCTGTGGGGTGCTTGATGTCCACCCCACTCAGGGGAGTGTGCAGATGCTGGCGAAGATGGGATCATGAGCTTTAATAACACTACGGTGTGTGACACCCTCAAGCCACGTCCATGGTCTCAGCCAACATTTCTTCTCCTTATGCCCAGAAAATGAAAATCCATCATATCTCTCTCTCTCTCTCTCTCTCTCTCTCTCTCTCTCTCTCTCTCTCTCTCTCTCCTAGCAAAAGCATTATCCCTCCAGCGAGCCATGGCTGGCATAGCTCAAGGCCACTGGGTGCATTGGGAAAGTAGAGATTCATGAGTCAGGCTGGGAGTCATCCCCACCTCCACCCTGGCTGTTGCTTTGCAGATATCATGCTGTTTGGACTGAGGAAGGACTGTGGATTGGTTTGAGCCAATTTACTGTGTATATCCTTCTGCTCCTGCCCAGCACAACTCCCGCCACCATGCACTGCCCCAGACAGAGTCACCTGGGCCCCACCACAGGGATGCCGCCCCCCTGCTGATGCTGTGGGGTCGCCCCCAATCCTTCCTGTCAGCTCTCAGAATCGCCCACAAAGATGGCGCATGTGAATTAGAAAGACCAAGACTCACTATCGACTGGAGTTTGCTCAGGCCTCAGATAAGGTAACCCTGTAATTCTTTTGTATTACTTTGAATATGTTTGAGAAAATCATAGGCACTCGATTCCAGAAAGATGTAAAATTTGGACATCTATATCTTTAAAATAATGAAATTATTTTTAAGTCCCACCTCCTCAACAGGACCGTGTTAACGTTTGATATGTATGTTTCTAGACTTTTGCCATGAAATGTGCACACCGTTTATAGAATATATAAATGTGTATTACCTCCCTGCCACCAAATCCCAGGCCCAGCACAGCTATATGGTGTTCTGCGTTGTCGTGACCATCCAATCCGGTACCGTGGGACATTTGAGTTCTAGTAGCTCAAGTTGTTCATACTTATAAGCACTTCTGCAGTGAAACTCTGTCTGTTTTTCCATTCTGACTTGTCCAGGTATTCTGGGATTCATTCATAATAGAAAACTGCTGATTCTACATGACTTTTCCCCCTTTCTCTCTGTGTCTCTCCATGTCATCTGGGTAACAAGGATTCGGAGCTGACTGTGTGTGCTGGGGGGTGGGGGTTGTTCTGTCACACAGATGAATGTGTTGCTGTGCAGGACAGAAGGGACGGAGATCCTGAGACAGGACGATGGTCCTGGATGATGCTCTGGGGCCCAGAGCATCCTGAAAGTCCTTATGAGAGCAAGGAGGGGGTTGGACACAGAAAGAGATAAGACGATGAAGGCAGAGATGCCGCTGGCTCTGAGGATGGAGGAACGGGCCATGGCTGAGGAACACAGGCAGTTCTAGAAGCTGAAAGGGTGCTTCCCAGAGCTTCCAGGGAGAGCACAGTCCTTGGCTTTCGCACTGTGAGAACTCTGAGAAGTCAGTCTGTATGGCCAATGGGTGGCAGGGGATCGCCAGCACGGCCTGCCTAAGTTCAAGCCCAGCCTCAGCCACTTGCTGGTTGTATGAATGCAAGCGCTTCACCTTCCCTTTTCTGTGCCTCGGTTTCCCCATTTTGTAAAGTGGTGATTAAAACATACCCATTTCCAGGCCCATTGTGTGCATTTCTGTGCCACCGCTAGCTCTGCAGAGGGCCATCTCATCACCATCATTGCGGCTGCCATACTCAAAAAACATCCCTAAGACTCTGAGCTCCCTCCCTCCTCCTGCTCCAACGCTGACCCTGAGCCACACTCGGCCCCCTGACAGGTCCCCTGCAGAGTGGTAGGTCTGAGAAAATGGCTACCTTTTCCCTTCTCTCCTTCCTGGGCCTCTCTGGAGCCTTAGCGGAAAGACCAGGTCCCCCACAGCCTGGCCTCCATGCCCCTGGGCCATGGTCCAGGCCTGCCTAGCTCCCCTTATCCAGCCTCCTGCCTCTGCCAGGCCTAGGCTCCTCCCTGCTCCTCCAAGCCCACGACCACCCTGCCTCCTGCCCCTAAGGAGCCCACCTGGGCTCTTCAGAAACCCTGGTGTGTGTTCTGTGGTCCTGCCCCCATTAGGAGAGCGCCACCTGCTGGCAGCACTGGCGGTGGGATGCTTGCTCCCTCCCAGAGGCTGGAGGTTAGCAGCAGTCTCCCTCTCTCCAACCCCAGAAGCTCCCTGCAGGAGAATTCTGAAGGAGGATGGTTGTGGTCTGGTCTCTGGCACTCTCAATGGAAGGCAGGTGTAGCAGACAAAGGGAAGACCTCAGGGCTTTCAGGGGAAGAAATGCTGACTCCTTCAATATTGCTGGAGATGGACTCCCATCTCCCTCAGGCACCCTGACATCCTCCTCTCTATTGGGCTCCTGGGGCTATCATATTGGTATCACAAACTGTGGCTCTGAGCATAGAAAGTTACTGTCACACAGTCCTGGTGGTCAGAAGTCCCAAATCAAGGTGTTGGGGGAGTTGTTTTCTCCCAGAAGTTGGCGGGAATCTGTTCTGACCCTCTCTCTAAGCTTCTGATGCTGCCAGCAATCCTTGGCTTGTAGATATACATCATTCCAGTCTCTGCCTCCTTGGTCCTGTGGCTTTCCTCTCCATTTGTCTCTCTTGTCCTTCTCTGTGTCATATAAGGACACTGATCATTGGTATCAGAGATAATCTCTTCCCAGGGTTCTTGCCTTATATTATGTCTGCAAAGACTCTGTACCAAATTAGGTTACATTCACAAATTCCAGGGGCGGGGACTTGGACAAATCTTTTGAAGGGAATATACACAAACCCATTCTACCTTCCTGATACCTCTGAACAGAAGGTCAAGACAACTGCCCTAAGGAGGGGAGCCGGAGGGGCAAGCTGGGTGTAAGGAGACATGGAAACATTGTTGGCCCTCTTGGGCTGACTCTGATGATTCTCCACGCAGGAATTTCCTTGGCAAGTCGCAAGGCAAGACTTTACATCTCTCACTCCGCGCTAAAGCCAGAGAGCTCAGCTCACACCCGATGCTTAGGAGGCGCCACCTGGAATCAGACCATCCCTCAATTCATGGCCTGCATAAGGAACCCTTGGAGGCTTGAGCCTCACAGGATATGGGGTGGAGGTGCTCCGTAAACCCTGGTCGCCCCACAGCCTTCTACTGTCCAATGACACAGGGCCAGTTTTCATTCATGGTTAATCTTCAGCTCCCCGTGACACCACCTTTAAATAAGGTCATATTTTGTAATAGGAAAGGTTTTGTCTGAAGTTTCTTTAACATACACAATAATAACTAATTCAAGTTCTAAAACAAAGCCAGGCTTCCTAACACAACCATCTCCTATGTTGACCGTGGTCTGCTGCTCAGAGGGGCTCCTAAAAGATACCTTGGAGACTGGTGTCTCCCAGGCCACCAGGATCCCTTTAATGAGCTGAAATAACATTATTAACAGCCCAGGCGAGCACAGCCTGAGAATTTGGGAGGCCAGAAGGCCACGCAGCGAGATGAGGGCAAGTGGCGGCCGATACCAGCTGGACCCTGTGTCTCTGCCTCCCTCCCTCGGCTCAAGTCTCCCTCTCCTCACTTCTATCTCCTCTTATCTGTCTCCAGGACTCCTCTTCAACCGGACCTGTCCCCACGGCCATCCCACGAGCTGCCACACTGACTGGAGAACAGGGCACATCTCCCAAAGTCCAGCTGCCGCTCAACGTGTGAGCCCCCCTCTCTTTTTATCTGTCTGGGTTCCCTGACCTCCCTCCACACCCTCTACCTGCTGGTATTGACACACCTTGTTTTTATCAGCATTTTCAGACGGTCCGTAGCTGAGCAGGGCATTTATGTGCGTCGGATAATACTGCCCAAAGAAGAGCCGGAAACACAGGTCTAGCATCATTGACCCTATGGCAGTTATGATAAGAGGGGGAGGGGTAGTCAAAATACAAGACAACAGGGGTACTGATCCATCAGGAAAGGCCCTCAGGCCTGAGCATGGCCCCAGGGAGGGAAGAGTTGAAAGGAGAGTCCTGGGGAGCCTGGAGCAGCAGGGCGTTACTGGCTGTGCAGAAGCAGCAGCCAGCCTCTCTCCACTGTAAGTGCCGTCCCAGTGCGGGCCAGCTGCATCCCGGCCCCAAATAGAACCAGATGAATCACCGCTAGGAAGTGAGATGCTTATCTTGTTTAGAAAATCTGCCGTCAAATTACAGCTCTCCGATACGTGCAGTTTAAAAATTCCCCACTTAAGTCGCATTCTGAAGAATTAGACAGCCCCCTGCACTTCCATTTGGTGATGAGCTCAGTCTCTCGGCTGGGATTTGCGGTGGGCCCCCATAGGAATCTGGTGAACAAAATGGTGACAGGTGAGAGGGATATTCAGAGCCTATATGGCCACAGAAGGGAAGGTTGGTGGGGGGTGCTATTGGAAAAAGCAGCTTGCCACACTTAAGAAGGTTTCCTAGAAGTGACTTAACTGTCTGAGTACACTTCACCTTGCTGGTTGGGCCAAGCTGAAATCTAAACACTCTCCCTTCACCTGCACACCGTGCATGATTAATCAACGTAACGAAAGACGTTTGTTCATCCAGTTTCGCCTAGTTACCTGAGCAAAGCATAGATTAGTAAGCCACATTCCAGATGTCTTTAGGTTAAAATTCAAATTGTCACCCACACGGGACTGAGGATACCATCAGCCCCCCACCCCATCCGTGGGTTCAGCCAACCACGGACCAAAATCTTCAAGCTGGCTGGAGATGTAGCTCTCAGTAGAGTGCTTGCCTAGCATGTGTGAGGCAGGCAGACAGGCAGGCAGAAAATAGCAGAAAGTTCCAAAGAGCAATACTTGAAATTGTCATGTACCAACAACTTCACTGAATCACTGAATCCACAGCATGATGTGATGTAGAGGAATTGTCGTCAATTTTATCAGCCTATAGAGAATATTGGAAGTCTTCAGGAAGCTGCATGGAAATCATATGCAGCTACAGCACCACAGATGTCAGGGATTTGAGCGTCCATGGGTGATGGCATCCGTGAGTTCTGGAACCCAAGCCCTGCCGACACCGAGGGGCGACAGCAGTGTCTTCAGACGATGCTCCTGGATCTTCTTTTGCTTCTTCACTCCAGCCAGGGCTAAGACTATTCATGAGGAAGGAGATTCACTTTGCCCACTCAGTGCACGAAGGCGCCACTCCTCTGTAGCAATATGGACTCTTTTGCACGCCCCCCGTTTTCATTCTGATGTTCTGGGAACTCCATTGGTTCTTGGGCTTGTCTGCTGGATCTTCTGTGATTACTGGTGGCCAGAAATATGAGCGTCCAGTGCTGGAGGCCACACTGTGGGTCAGGGTTGAGCCATCAGGAGGGTCTGAAGGCTGATGAGAACAGCTGTGAGCGAGGGGTCCCGACACTGGAGGGTTTGAGTTTGATTCTTGCCTTCACTTCTCTGTGGGCATCTTAGGGCCAGGCATGAAAGACAGAGGAGGCAGGGAGAGAGTGGAGAGTCCCTACGTGGCTGAGAAGCAGGGACAGGAGGAAGGCGGCAGGGCATCAGGGCCTTCCCATCCAGTACTGGCCACAGTGACAGAGTCTTCTATGCTGGAGGGAGGAGCTGCACAGGCCTCAGACCCATAAGCCAGGCTCAGCCTCCCCCAGCCCCAGCTCCTGTGTGCTCAGGACAGCCATAGCTCGTGGGTATTAGAGCCGGACCCCCAGAACTAGACATCAACTTGCCACTGGAGATGGAAACTTCCAGTCAAATGCGATTCACCACATATGGAGAAAGCCCAACACTCCCACCAACAGGTGGCTCCTTAGATGCCATGGTGGGGGCAGACCTCAGGGACTGGAGCAGCAGAGGGAGGGGTTGGTTTGCAGAAAAGCAGGGGAAGGCAGCAGTCTGCAGTGCTGGAGTGGAGACCAGGTTCCTGAATCTGGTGGTAAGCATCCGTCATGTGAGACACAATCTGTGTAGCAAGCTAGGGCACCTTTGGCTGACCCTCTTCAGGACCCCACCACCGTCTGTCCTCATAATTAGAGGCCACCCAGTCACCCTCCAGGACAACATGGGCCCACATTCTGGGATGCCGGAGAAGAAATGGTAATGGAGACATGCCCAGATCAAGAAGGGGCATTGTCCCATCACAAACGCATGAAACAGGCCAGCTTTGTGCTGCAGTAGAATAGATGTGTAAGTTCAGGTCAACAAGACCCAGTAAAATGAGTTCTGCTAACTTTGAGAGCTAAGGCCTGGCACAGTGGTACCTTGGACCCACCTTCTAGAAGAGTCTCAGAGGCCAACAGCCAGCCTCTCCATCAGCCCCAGCCTTGAGTCTGGCTCTTCTAGATGCGGGCAGCACCCAGCCTCAGAGTAGTTGGAAACATGCAGTCAAACACAGGCAAGAACGAGCTTAAGAACTGAAGAACCCACATTCCCAAACCCCGGGGCCTACGCAGGTGAGGAGGGAGAGAGATCAGGAAAGATGAGCAGAAATTTTCCTGGAGAGAATCTTCCAAACTGATCTCAGAGAAAGTCTGGAAGGCAGAAACCAGAGAAGCCTGGGGCCACCATGGGGCATAGACAGCGAGAGGAAGGAGATGCCCTCCACCTCCCATAATTCATGACAGCAACATCAGCCTTGTCTCTGTTGGCTTTCCTGGAGGCAGACCCTGAGTCTGACCACCCTCATCCCTCAGAGCATCTGAGCCTACTTTGGTCCATCCAAGACTTACCTGGCCCCGAGGTGAGTGTAGCCCTGACACAGCATCCCTGCTGTCTGTCACCCTGCTCAGAGCAGCTGCTCCCAGGTGTACTTTGCTCTCATGCCATGAGATCCCATGAAGATCCCCTTGGCATACTAAGCTCCATCGATACTGTCCAGCTCAACCAGGGACATCCACACACAGGCCTGAC
This sequence comes from Muscardinus avellanarius, assembly GCF_963383645.1. NCBI lineage: Eukaryota > Metazoa > Chordata > Mammalia > Rodentia > Gliridae > Muscardinus > Muscardinus avellanarius. The sequence goes on along the minus strand of NC_137801.1, from coordinate 78,418,518 downwards.
AGGGCAGCCGAGGGGTGTCGGGGTAAAGGGCAGGCAAGGGGTGACACTGCTGTGGCTGTCACTTGGAACCCAGGAGCAACCGTGCAGGAGGCAGGCAGGCTGCTGAGACCCCTGGGACTGGTGGCAGCAAGTAGAGAGGGGCCTCGAGGCCATTTTCAGGGTGCAAGCCACTCTTCCAGTGTGGCCCATCTCTGAGTCACTCGGAAGGTAAGCAGCTGCAGAATGACACATTCCCCACCCCGCGCGAGCCACATGCCAGTTACACAGACGCCACGCACAGGAAAACCACCCTGCACATCCATCTGCTTTCGGTTTCCCCTCTGAGGTACCCAAAGGGGGAAAAGAAGGAGGAGGAGGAGGAGAGATTTTTTTAAGGTGAAGTCAGACGTGTTTACATTTGGTTTCCCTAGCAACGTACACCTAGAGGCTGAATTGAAATATTGAGACCAGAGGAAGGATTACTCATTGGACAGAATGAAAAGGTCAGGGACATTAGCACCCACCCCGGTGCAAATTGGTGTAGAACCTCCCCACGGGGCAAGCCCGTGCTTAGAGTGAGGGGGGCAGTGACCCCTGGCTCCAGAACCCAGCCTCAAACAGGCCACGGCTTGGTGGAGCTCACAGCCTCTGAGTGCCCGGCCATGTCCTGGCCCATGGTGACAGCTTCTGGGCCACCATCCCTGCCTCCGAACCCAGAGGAACACGGTGTGGATTCTCAGTCTCTTTGAGCCTCAGTTTTCTCAGCTTTGAAGCCTCAGGGTTCGGGGGAACCTGGCTGAGCCCACATGCCTGGCACATGGCAGATGTTGAATCACTGTCCTCCCTTGGTGTGCCTCGACTTGTGGCCCCGTGGCTGGGATATGGCTGCACATTCAATAAGACTTCAGATAAAGTCAGCCAGCTGGCGCCAGGGCTTTGAGGGAAAGAGGTGTGCCAACCCTTCCAGGTAAGGACACCTAGAAGGGACATGGCCCCCCTTTGTATCTCTGAGCAGATTGCAAATATCCCAGACTTTCTAGTACTTAGAAGCTCAGTATTCTGTGCAGAGAGGTCTAACGTAGACCAACACTCCGAGCTATCTTGGGGCATCTCTCCGCAGATTCTGAATGGAGAAGTAGGTGCAGCGGGCATGGAGCTGGCATCTGCTCCCTGGCAGCGTGCACAGCAGTCAGTGCAAAGTGAATAGACGAGGCTGTGGGTGCTCAGCCAAGTCCATCTTCTAATTTTCCGTCTTCCTGGTTTACTGTTGCATTAGAAGCCATGTCTGAGCCGGGCATGATGGCGCACGCTTGGAATCCTAGTACTTGGGAGGTTGAGACAAGAGGATCGCAGGTTTTCAGCCAGCCTCAGCTATGTAGTGAGGCCCTCTGCAACTTAGTGAGACCCTGTTTTCAAATTTAAAAAATAGGGCTGGAGGCATAGCTTGGAGATAGAACACCTCTGGGTTCAACCTCTAGCACAAGGAAGGCAGGAAGGAAGGAAGGAAGGAAGGGAGGAAGGAAGGAAGGAAGGAAGGAAGGAAGGAAGGACTCTAGCTGATACCTTGGGCCCCCAGGAATGTAGCAAGAAGACTGGAGGGAGGAGCGAAGCAGAAGGATCTAAACCCTGAATGCAATCTTCAGAAGGACGCCCTGTCTTCAGGAGGTCATCCTGCCTTGATGCCCACGTAAAGCAGTGTTCCAGTGAAATGCTCAGTCCCCGCAGGACTCGCTGAGTGTCCATGAGCTGTGAAGTAGGACACAGGCCAGGCTGAACCCCCACAGGGTGCTGCTCCAGGGCAGGGAGCGTGGCCCCGTGGCCCGTGCCTCGCACAGATGTGGCCAGCGACAGCTCCAAGGAAAGGGATGTGGCTGGACTGCAATCCTGGGTCAGCCTATGGATCCTGGTCTCTGGTAGAGGGGAAGCCGTGGGACCCCCAGCATGACTCCGCACCCAGGGAACCCGCACGGTGCCAGGGAGAGAGAAACAGAAGTGGGTGTGGAGCCTCGAGTAACCAGCTAGAGTGTCTTGAGTGCAGGCTGCAGGTGGCCCCTGTGGTTGCATCCTGAAAAAGGCAGCTTGGTCCCTCTTCCACGACCAAGGGACCAAGGACAGATAGTCGTCAGCTGAGGTCTGAGTTCATTTAGGCCCAAGCACACCCAGGGAGCCGTCACCCCGGGGTGGCACTCTGCTCCCAGCCGCAGTCAGAGACTGTTGACATCATAAAGGGATGAGGGAGACAGGATTTATGCTTCAATTATACTTCCTGGAGAGCAGGCACACATGGCAGTGCATCATTTTTATTGGCTCCCAGGATCCCCACCGTCTCCGCGCCCTCCTTCCTTCCTCTGCCTCGGCAGGGTTGTGGATGCCGCCTCCTCCCCACAGAGGCACCCCCTTTACAGCGAGCTCTGGCTGGGTCACTGTGGTCTCCACAGAACTTTCATGTTTGTGGTATTTCCTCTGCAGTCCTGAAAGAATGATTATGCCCGGGGTTCTCTTATCTATCACCCGGGCATTGCATTGGCAACGTGACTCAAGAGACCCATGAGAGGGAGGGGTTCTCTCCGCACGGCTCTGTTGATGCCCAGTGACGCCCACAGTGCTCCTAATTATCAGTGTTTATCTTTTTAAACCGGGAAAGAGACCACCTTCAAGCTACACCTTCATCCTAAGGGGTGTCCCTAAGAGAAAGGGTTGGGGGAGGCCCGTAAACAGAGGTAAGAAATTCCTGGCTGAGTCAAAGCCAGGTCCTTGTGTGTATCGGATTAGGATGTTAGCAAGGAGTGGCAGATTTTATTTTAAAGCCAAGACATCTTTGGTTTGGATAGGACTCTCCTTCTGTTCTAGAATATTCCTCAGCACCTCTTTCGTTTTGCTTTAACCTACAGGAGTTTGTGAGCCACCCAGCCCCAGACACCTGCTGTCCTGCAGGGGCCCTCAGGAGCCTGCAGCTCCTCCACCCAGCGGCCTGTCTTGGTACAAGATCCTAGAGATGATTCATCCTTAGAATTCATCTTTCGTCCTTATTGAACTGAAGTCCCACCCACTTCCCTGGCTGAGTCTCATGAATAGTTTTCTAATACCGTTTGCTCTATCCGTCCAAGCCCAGCCAGTCTCCAAACCTGAAAAGGAGCAGAGCACTTTTGCAAGTTTATCTAGTCTTTACAAGCATCTGCAAGGTCAGGTTAAAGGTCCGATATTACAGGATATTACCAAAAGTGGGCCCTGGCTAACTTAGAGGTATAATGTCCATACTCCAGGCCAGGATTTTGCCACTAAGTCTGGTCTTATCTGCAAGAAAGACTTAAAGGAAAAGTAGAAGCCAAATAATGAGTCACGGCACAAATATTGCTAGGAAATGCAACCCAGAGTCCCCCAACCAGGCCACCCTTTCTTTAAAAAGGGCCCCTGAAGCCGGGCGTGGTGGCGTACCCTTAAAATCCCAGTACATGGGAGGCTGAGACAGGAAGATCGCAGGTTTGTGGCCAGCCTCAACTACTTAGTGAGGCCCTCCACAACTTAGTGAGATCTTGTTTCAAAATAAAGAATAAAAAATCTAGCTGAGGGTGTAGCTCAGAGGTAGAATGACCCTGGGTTCAATCCCCAGCACCACACACACACACACACACACACACACACACACACACACACACACACACACAAAAGGTTTCTGAGCTCCTTTCCCACTCCAGTAATTGGTAATTGGATAAGCGAGGTTGGTGAAGCAGACTGGCTGGATTAGATGACAGGTGCTCAGCCCGCGACTCACGCAGTTCTCGCTTGGTCTCCCTGAAGTTTTCTCGCCCTTAGAGCATCAGAGTGTAGACAACAGGGATAAACTATAAAGTCCAAAGACCAGGGCCTCGGAACCCAGTCCAGAGGTGTCCTGGTAGGGGTGGGGGCTGCTTTTCTCTTTGTTAGACAAAATGAAGGGCTCTGTTCCTTCTTGGACCCTGCACGCCTGCGTGCGTGCACACACACAGGTGCCAAGAGCACACCTAGCACACCTCGCCTCCTGCCTGCCTCTGGGGCCGTGGTGAGGACTGAGTCAGGCTGAGTGTGAGCCATTTGTACACCACAGAGCCGTGCACACATCAGCCGCTCTAGATCAGCTAGGTTCCTTTGAGGATGAGTCCCAGGCCCCGTGCCCACGTTCCCGCCCACCACAACCCTGAAGGCTTCCGCTGACTGACCCATGTCCGTGTCCCCGCCCAGGTACCTGGCGCTCTACGCCTACAAGCCCCAGAAGAATGACGAGCTGGAGCTGCGCAAGGGCGAGATGTACCGCGTGCTCGAAAAGTGCCAGGACGGCTGGTTCAAGGGCGCGTCGCTGAGGACTGGGGTCTCAGGGGTGTTCCCCGGGAACTACGTGACTCCGGTGTCCAGGTGAGGGTCTGGCGGCCTGGCCAAGGCGGGAGTGAGGCCGTGGAAAGGGCTGGAGGCCATGCTGGAGGCTGGTCCCCGAAAACACTCAGCAGGGCTGTGAGCAGGCTCTGCTCGCCTGCCTCTGCAGGGCCTGGCCACCCAGGGGCAGGAGTAGGAGCGAAAGGGCCAGCAACAGCAACCAGGAGGGTCCGAAAGTCACCAGGGTGCAGGGGCTGGAGTGCCTGTGTGAGGAGACCACGTGCATGCAGCATACGGTGCGTGCTAACATGTGTGCATGCGCTGTATGTACAGCGAGTAGAGAATTGTGCATGTGTATGCTCTGCATACAGAATGTGTACACAGTAAGGACAGGGTGTGTTCCTAGCCAGTGCATCTGTGCCGTGTAAGTAGAGTATGTTATATGTGCAGGTACTATATGTGTGCACCATGTTAGCATGCAATGTGTATGTGTATAGCATGTGCATGTGGGTATGCAGTGTGTTTACATGTTAGTAGTGTGTATTCCTGTGCAAGGTGGAAAGAGTGTATTCACCTGTGTGGACAGGGCATGCATGTATGTTCAGTATGAGCAATGTGTGTGTGGTATGTGTCTGTGTGCATTTGTATGGGGGAGACGGTATGTACATGTGTGAAGTGCACATATATGTGTGCCTCATCACACATAGACCTGTTACATAGAAAACACACGCATATTCATCTATGGAAAGGAAATCTGATACGTGTCCCAAAGTAGCAGTTGTTGAGTGGACACACAACGGGTAATTTAGATTTTTTTCTTTTTTGTGCTTTCGGATGCTTTACAAATTCTGTTTATAACTTTTATAAACCAAAAAAATAGTCTTAAAAATTCACTCTAGAGAGCCCGGCACAACGCACATTTCTATAGTCCCAGGACTTAGGAGACTGAGATGGGAGGACCACAGGTATGAGGCCAGCCTTAGCAAATTTAACAAACTCTTGGCACCTTAGTGAGACCCTGCTTCAATTTCTTAAAATTTTTTTAAACTTTTAAAAACGTTTTTAAAAGGGCTGAGAGATAGAATGCCCCAAAGTGAAACAAAACTCACTGTAGGGTCATTGAAGGTTGTCAGAGAAGTTTGCATTGAGCTGAGTGGCGCACTGCTTGGTTCTGTTTAACTGCACCTCAACAGCTTGTGTTGATGCTGCGGGACGTGTAAATCTGCTGAAGACACAGCCCTTGGGTTCCTTATGTATAGAGGAGGGAACTGAGTAAAAATCAAATCAAATACCACCTAGACCAGCCACTGATTGCCAGGCTAATTCCTGCCTGTCAGCCTGGCTTCAGAAAGTGAACAGGAGCATGCGTGTTGACTGCAGCGCTCAGGACACTCGGCATTCCCGGGTGCCATGGGGGCTCTCCCACAATGGTGGTCCGGCCCGATGGTACCATGCCACAGAGAGATGGGCTGGGCCCAGCCTCTCTTACCCTGGTTTCTACAGTCTCATGAGGGAGGTCTGAAGGGACAGGAATGTGAGTTCACCCAGTGGCTGGACAAACTGAAGACATTCTGATTTTCCTGAAACAGAACACACAGAAGCTCCTAAGCCCCAAATTCTTCCATACCTTGCATCCCCAGAACCAGGGCATGCACTGGGTGCAAATACGAGCAGAGGGAAAGGTTCAAAGCCCTCTTTACAATGCAGTTGTATTCCTCTTGTATGCAGTAGATCCATCTGGAAGCTTCAGGGCGAAAGGACATTTATTTCTGGCAAGAAATTGCACGTTCCCTGACATCCTCAGAGAGAAGTCCTTTTTCCCAGGCCCTTTCTTAGCAGCCAACAGAAACAAGATGGCGCCGTGGCCAGAGGGGGCCGGTGCCGCCTCCCCACCACCTGCTGAATGCGGCAGAGCCTTGTGGGACGTGACCGAGTCATTCATTTTTGTTCTGCTTGTCTTTGGAGACACGCAGCTGTGTTAGAAGCAGTCAAGGCGGAAGCTCTGGTAGTAAATATTTGATTGGGATCCTTGATTTCATTCTTCAGGGTTCTTTTTGCTACTTCTCGAACATTTGCCCTGGGAGTTGGCGCCAGGAAGGTTTCATAAAGGGTACTCTTCTGTTCAACTTGACGGCGGGCATCCTTCAATGCTTTAGGGCTTTCCTGGACCATTTGACCTGCTGTCTCACAACCTGCCAGCCTTCTCCATGGAAGCATGGCCCCATATCATCTGAGGCCTCCCTCTGACTTGATTCTGCTTATTTCTTTAGGGTTCCTGGAGGAGGGGCTGGGACAGCCCGAAATAATGTGCTTGGAGGTTCTCCACTGGCCAAAGGGATGACCACTACCATGCACCCCGGCGGGGGGAGTCTGAGCAGCCCCGCCACTGCTACCAGGACAGCCCTGCCCCTCACCACGCCCCAGCACCCCACAGCCTCCCCGCCAGCAGGCACCTGTCTCTGGCACACAGCGCAGCCAGCAGCCAGCCAGGCCCGAGGCACCATCCCAACAGGTATGGACACAGACTCCCAGGCCCTCGCCCTGCTGGAGAATTGACAAGAGGACTTGGTGGGACACAAATCACGAGACACATTTTATACCTATATCTTGAGCAAGCCACAGTGGGGTGAGTTGTATGTGCTTGTCAGAATCTTAAGTCTGCTCATCTCCAGGAAGCACACTTGACTTATCATGTTACCCAGTCCTGGCAGCTCAAATGCTTAGAGAATTTACAAATATTTACACGTTTCATTGTGGCAAGAGGGCCCTGCATGAACCAGAGATGAACAGTGGTGCCAGATGCCTCCCCTAGAGAGGCGGCTGTGGGTTGGCTGTGGAGGCCTTTGGACCTCAGGCGCTTCCCAGCTTCCCAGCTAGGCAGCATCTCACAGGACAGGGCTGGTGATGAGCACAGAACTGAGAGTCCCTTTCTAAGATTCTCTGAGTCTGGAAGGAACTTTGACCCTTTATCTTCAAGGCAGTATTATCAATCGATAAGCTGATAGAACTTTAGGAAAAACTAGTTTCGCCCCAGGATGACGTAAGATAAAAGAAATCATGGGGCAGACCTTCAAGGCATCAAGAACTTAAACACATCTTGCTCAGAATCTTAGCATCAATGGAGCAAACAAGAACTGCTGAATCCCGACTGCGGGGTGCTCCTGGGAGCCCTCACGGTGTGAGCTTCCAAAACCACAGAGCCTGGGCCGCTGTCACCGTGCGGTAAAAGTAACCAGGGACAGGAAGCGTAACCCAGAACTTCTCCTCCCACCCCATCTCAGAAATGATGCATCAAAATCATCTCTTTTTCTCCAAGTGAAGCTTAAGGGCAAAAAGAATGTAAATTCTTTGAAGCAATAAAATGCAGTATTTTTGAGACTAGCCAGCCAGGACATGACCCATTCAGAGTGCCCAGGAGGGCAGCTTCTGAGAGACACAAGTCAGGATGACACCTGACTCAGCAGAGGTCACAGCTGATGGGACCAGAGAACGGGGCTGATTATCTTCCCATGGAAGGTCAGCGTTTACTCGCCCACTCATGGGATCCTTAAAACTAAGGAGGCCTGCCTGCACCTTTGCACACTGATGTGAGTCAGGCTTAGAAAGCACAAGAAGAATCGGTGGGCCCTTGCAGGAAAGCCTGAATTTGCTGTGAACCACTTGGAGAGGGTTATAGTTTCATTCATGGCAGTCGGCCAGGGTACCTGCCAACTGGACAAGACCCTGACCATCCGCCACCCCTCAGTCTGGGGCTGTCACTAAGTTATGATCAGGGGAGCCCCCTCCCCGCTAGCCACAGGGGAAGAGCTGGGGCAATGGTGGAGGGTGGGGCCTGAGGGGGGAGGAAGCATTCCTCAGGAAAGGCCCTTCCCAGGATGGGTAGCAGAGTAACATGCAGGCAGGGGGAGGATGGAGGATGCAGCTGAGACAGGAAGAAAGGAACAAGCAGAAGCAGGAGAGAGCAGGTTTTCACTGACCTGGCTCCAAGTACCGCAGCTCTCCGAGGTTTGGCTTTCAGTGTTTCAGGTATCCACAGTCAAATGAGAAGGGCAAAGACAGTACAATAAAATATTTTAAGAGAGAGAGGAGAGAGGAGAGAGAGAGGAGAGAGAGAGAGAGAGAGAGAGAGAGAGAGAGAGAGAGAGAGAGAAGAGAGAGCAAGCGCACATTCACATAATTTTTATTACACTATATTGTTAGAATTGCTCTGTTTGAGTGTCCGTTGCTATTGGTCATCTTACATCATGCCCAATTTGCGAATTAAACTTTGTCACAGGTATGAATGAGCAGTTTATATATTGTTCGCTACTATCTATGCTTTTAGACACCCGCTGGAGGGGTCTCAAAACATACCCCCCATAAAGAGAGGCCGCCATGCCAGGTGTGGTGGTGCGCACCTGTAATCCCAATACTTGGGAGGCTGAGAAAGGAGTATTGCAGGTTCAAGGCCAGCCTCAGCCACTTAGGGAGACCCTGTTTCTAAACAAAAAAGAAGGGCTGGGATGCATCTTGGAGGTAGAATGCCCCTAGGTTCTGGGTTCAATTCTCAGTACCACCAAAAACAAATAAAAAAAGAGGAGCCACTGTAGTTTAGTCAGAGGCCTGGTTGAAGGCGTGAGCCAACTGACCTGTCAAATGCTAAGGTCGCCATTATTGCTGCAGCCTCAGTTTCTACCTCTGTAAAGTGGGGGTATTAGGGAAGCCTTACTCCCTGGGATGTTTATATGAGGACTTTCTAACTGGTATGCGCCCAGCCCATGCAGGTGACTCTTACTCTTACTAAGGATATTCAATGCATGAGAGGCAAAAAAAAATATTAAATAGGAATTATTACCAAAGGTTCTAAAAGATTGAAATTTCTCTTAAAGGCAGTGGGGACCCTCCGGGAAATTTTAAGCCAGAGGGATAGCACTTTACCAATGCACCAGGGCACAGGCTAGAGAAGAGCAGCTGTGGGCAGCCTGGGCTGAGGTAGGAGCCCGGCCCAGCCAGGAGCTACAACACAGCCACCAGATAGAGTGATTTGTGCTCAGGGAGACCCAGGAACCGAGTCCAGCATCCAGTGTGGAGCAGGTGTCTAGCATCGTCCATGGGTGGTAGAGCTCTGGTGCCCGTGCCCAGCACCATCGATGGATACAGGGTGAACTTCTGATGGAATTTGGGCTCCTGGTGTCCAGCAGGGATAGCCTTGGCACCACGGGAGTCTTACAAGTGTGCTGAGCCCTGCCCTGGCTATAGAATCTCTAAGACCAATTCTATAAGGCCAGAGATCCTCTAGGTACCCACTAATCTTCCATATATATCTTCTTTGCTTATAATAGCCAAGAGTATGGTCTGTGTTTTTGCAACTCTGGCCTATGAAGCCCTGGGGAAGAAGTAGCTGTCTGTATTTCACAAGCACTCAGTATCCATATTTTCTGGTCCCAGCCTTTCAACCCCAACCCTTATCTTATCATCCACACTTATGCCATGGCTTAAGTTGATTCTCCAGTGTGCCTTGGTACCATCTAGTTAGAGTCACAGCTATTATATAAAAGAGTAGTCAAATGGTGTTCAGCCAAGCTCCCAGAGTGATCGGGAACTTGCCAAAATGGTGACTTCCTTGACTTCCTGGTGCCTGGAGCACCAGGAGCGAGACCAGGGGCGCCGCGTGGCTCAGGCCAGGTTCCTTCTGGCTATCAGCATCTCGTGCGGTCTGCCCAACAAGCCCTGTACGTGTGTCTCTGGGCACTGCAACGTGGAAAGACTGAGCTGCCCCACTCCGCTTGGTGAGTAAGCAGCCTGGCACAGCAGCCCGGGACTCGCTGCCCAAAAATAGCTAACATAATGGCCTTTCCATGCCAAGCTCCACTGAAAACTTTCCCGATTCAAGACTGAAATGGAGCCCTGCCAGCCAGCCCTCCCCTCTATGCAATAACAAGCGATATCAAAAAGAAACTGGCACGGCCGGGGGCAGCACAACACCGTGTCGTGTCTCAGTCATCCATCACCATGGTAACCATGGTGGCGTGACAGGCGTTCTCTTCCACCGGTTTAATTTTACATACGGGCAAAGCAAGGCACAAGATGGTTAAACGGCTCCTTTGGTGCATCCCAAGCCCACGCTTGTCCCCACGCTGGCTGTCACTGTCGCGACCAGGTGAAGGAATGGCCCCTGCCGAGGCATATCAGTAAATTAAATGCCACTGAATTCCCACTGCATTTTCCACTCCCTTCTGCACTGAGAGAGGGAGAAAATGCTGGTGACAGGACAAGTAATGGATTGTTCACTGTAGTAATTGCCCATTTCGGCAGACCCCGGCCTCGGCAGTTGGGATGGGTTTCAATGACGTTCTCTTCTCGAGCCAAAGGCAGGCAGTTTGACAAAGGCTTAATTGCATTGGCCGTAGCATCCAATATGATTTGTTCTGCTTGATTAATGTCACTCCTTTTCCCAAGGGCAGAGCACGCCCTGTGAAGTGCCCATGGCCCTTAGAGCTAGCTCACGTCAATGCTCCCTAGGGGCGGGAGTCCCATCCAGCCATTTATTCCTCAGGAGGGGAAAAAAAGCACCCCAATAGAGCTAGATGCAGGCAAGGTGCTCTCAGGGGATCTGGAAGTGCAGAGAAAATCAAAGCTGAGGCCATTTTTACCCCAGATCCAGAAAAAGACAAGAAAACTAATTCTTGCAATGGAGTTTTGAGAAGTGCTGTGGTAGAGGCATAGGCAAGATATCAGATATCAGGAGAGCATGGAAGAGAGAGAATTCATTAAGACTGCAGAGGAATGTAGAAAGGGGAGTAGGGAAAGTGTATGGAAAGTTGTCAAGAGAAGGGAATCATGCCTGGATTCTGCAGATACAAATAGAAACTTTCTCTTGGTTTTGTTTTTGTGGTACTGGAGATTGAAGCCAGGGGTGTTCTGCCTCTGAGCTACACCCCCAGCCCTTTTTTTCTTTTGAAACTGGGTCTCCCTGAGTTGCTGGGAGCCTCAATAAGTTGCTGAGGCTGGCCTCCCACCTGCAGTCGTCCTGTCTCAGCCTCCCAGTCTGCAGGCCTAGGGCCGCCGCACCCAGCTCAAATAAGAGGTGACTAAGCACCCCAAAGAGTGGAAACCAACGTACCAAACTCATGCATGCATATCTATGTTCAGAGCCGCACAATTCACAGTTGCCAAACTATGGACCCAGCCAAGGTGTCCATCAACAGATGAATGGATGACAAAACTATAGGATATGTACTCAGTGGAATTTTACGCAACCATAAAGAACTAAATTACATCATTTACAGGGAAATGGATGGAACTGGAGAACATTATGCTAAGTGAGATTAGTCAGTCACAAAAAGTAAGAAATCAGATGCTCTCCCTAAAATGTGGAAGCTAGGGAGAAAATGGGTCATAGGAGGAACTCTAGATGAAGAAGGAGAAACTATACATGAGCAAATAAAGTGACCTAGCCGGGCATGGTAGCGCACGCTTGTAATCCCCGCGCTTGGGAGGCGGAGACAGGAGGATTACACTGGTTCGAAGCCAGCCTTGCTGGCTTAAGAGACCCTGTTTCCAAATTAAAAAATATAAAAATAATAGGTCTGGGAGTGTAACCCAGAGGTAGAAGGGTTTCCAGGAACCCTAGTACCACCAAAATAAATAAATAAATAAATAAATAAATAAATAAATAAATAATAAAGTGACCTAACTGAGGGGGATGGGAGGGGGAAGAGGGAAACTCCCTAATGTACATGATGTACATTCACAAACATGTCAAAGTCAGTCACTAAGCCAAACATGAGAAGGAGCAGGGGGGAGGGAATGGGGTGGGAATTGGGGAAGGGCTAAGTAAGTGATGTGTGCATGTGTGCCTCCACCATCTTGTACTCCGCTAAGATGTATGACTACAATGCACCAATAAAAATATATATAAATACATTTTTTAAAAAGACTAAGCAGATAAAGCAGGAAAGATGTTTGAGGCAGAGGAACCAGCAAGAACAGAAGAGTGCTGTTACAAAAGCCACAGTTCCTACTTCGGGTAACTTCATTTAGTTTGATATATTTGAAAACAGAGGTGTGGAAGCAGTGGTCTGGTCTGTCGCTGGCAATGTCTCTGCAGAGACCAGCTTTGCATTTAATCTGAAAAAATGGACAGAACCCTCGGCTTGTAGCATCGGGTTGGGGCGGGGAGGTGAAAGCGTCCGTCCACATGGACGGCCCATGAGGAACCCCGAGGCCAGCAAAGGCCTGGGGCATTTGGAAACTAAAATCAAGTCAGTGTGTAGGAACAGAGACGGCTTGGAGTAAAGTTGACCAGGGACACAGAGCCAGGTTATGATGGTTCTTTCAGAACATGTCAAGGAATTTAGGTTTTTATCCTAAGGGCAGTGGGGTACATTAAAGGGGTGTGTGTGTGTGTGTGTGTGTGTGTGTGTGTGTGTGTTACTGGAGATAGAACCCAAGGGCCTTCTACCTCCAGGTTACACTCCTGACCTCTTTTATATTTTATTTAGAAACAGGGTCTCATTAAGTTGCTGAGAGCCTCTCTAAGTAGCTGAGGCTGGCTTCGAACCTGCACGATCCTCCTGTCTCAGCCTCCCAATCACTGGGGTTACAAGCGTTCACCACCACGCCTGGCTACATTAAAGGGTTTTAAGTAACAGATATCGCAGGTTTTTGCGTTTAAAACATCAAGCTAGACTCCTCCTCATGGCCAAGCTGAAGTAAAAAGGATGGGATTGCCAGGCGTGGTGACACACGCTTGTAATCCCAGCATTTGGGAGGCTGAGACAGGAGGATCGCTGTTCGCGGACAGCCTCAGCTATATAGGGAAGCCCTTTGCAACTTAGTGAAACCCCATTTCAAAATAAAGAATAAAACATTGGAGCTGGGGGTGTAAAAATTAGCTTGGAGATAGAATGCCCCTGGGTTCACCCCTGGGTTCCATCTGCAGTACCACAAAAATAAAATAAAATAAAATAGAGAGAACAAGATTTATTCTCCTACTAAAACAATTAAAAAGCAAACAGTATTTTTTGCGACCATACATATTCAACAACTAAGGAGAGAAGGAGGGAGGGAGGGAGGGAGGGAGGGAGGGGGGGAGGGGGAGGGAGGGGGAGAGGGAGGGGGGGAGAGAGAGAGAGAGCGCGAGCCTGAGAGCTATGTATTCATCCCAGAACTAATCAGCATATGCATGTGAGCAAAATGCCCAAAGCCAGAAAAAGAAGGAAAGAAAGGATTAGCACTAACTGTGCCCAGAATACACACAGGCTGGAAATAGCCTGTTCCCACCAGCCAGACTAGAAAAAAAAAAACTCTGAATTCACAAGGTACTAAGGCATTAGCACAGGAGGACCTGGCCTCAGTACTGGCAAATGTCAGCCCTGGACCACGCATGGTTTTAGTCCTACCTAGCAAATTTTAAAAGTGAGGCTCAAAAGGCTCACACTGTTTCCAAATTAATTTAACTGTATCCTGGAACAAAGATCACAAATATTCACAGAAATACAAAAGTCTCCATATCTTAACACAAAAATCACAATGTTTGAAAATAATTAGAGAAAATAATTAGGAAGCCAGGTGTGGTGGCATATACTTATACTACTCCCTAGGACTTGGGAGGCTAAGACAGGAGGATCACAGTAGCCAGCCTCAGCTACTTAGTGAGGCCCTCTGCAACTGATTGAGACCCTATTTCAAAATAAAGAATAAAAATAGGGCTGGAGGTATAGCTTGGAGTTAGAATGCCCCTGGGTTCAATCCCCAATACTACAAGAAAGAAAAAGAAAGGAAGGAAGGAAGGAAGGAAGGAAGGGACTAGGTATGCAGAGGAGGGAAAAGATATGATCCACAATGAAGATTAATTAATATATCAAAACTGGAATAAATGTTAGCAATGTTAGCATTAGCAGGTTTTTTTGGGATTTTTGTTTTTGTTTTTGTTTTTGGTGGTACTGGGGGTGGAACCCAGGGGCTTTTCTACCTCTGGGCTACACTCCCAGACCTATTTTATACTTTATTTGGAAACAGGGTCTCACTAAGTTGCTGAGAACCTCCCTAAGTAGCTGAGGCTGGCTTCGAACCTGCGCAATCCTCCTGTCTCAGCCTCCCAAGCGCGGGAATTACAAGCGTGCGCCACCACGCCTGGCAGGATTAGCAGTTTTAAAGACATCAAAACAAGTATTATTATTGCACCCTATACATTCCTAAGACAGAGACTAGAAAATATTGAAAAGAACAAAATCAAATTTCTGGAAATAAAAACCACAGTGTGTGAGATCAAGAATACAGTGGGCAGAGTTGGTGGTCAGTTAGACATTGCTGGGGAAAAAAATAGTGTATTTGAAGATAGAGCAAGAGAAACTATGAAAAATGAAAATCAGATAAAAGAATTTTTAGACATGAAGAGAGAATCAGTAAATGGTGGGAAACTTTAAAGTGCTTGTGTATAATCGGTGCTTCCAAAGTAGAGAGGAAAGAGGTGGGACAGAAAAATAATTTGAAAGAATGATCAAAATTTAATAAAAATTATACACTCACAGCTTAAGGGCAGTTGATGAACCCCATGCACAAAAAAAAAATTAAGAAAACCCCACCAAGGCAAATCATAATAAAACTGTTCAAAATCTGATATAAATAAAATCTTAGAAGCAGCCAGAGAAAGAATGTATGTTACAAAAAGTAGAAAGAAGGTTCAGATGACAGTAGATTTCTTGTCAAGAATACTTTAGGTGAGAAGGCAGTGAAGTAACTGAGTATGTCTGTCAGTCTAGGGTTCTATGAAAGCAAAAACAGCCTTCAAAGAAAAAAAGAAAACTATAGAATTATTCAGACATAGTAAAGCTCAAATATTTCATCATCGGTGAGAAATATAACACAAAGTTCTTTGGGAGCTTTATACTAGTTGGAAAATGGATTTATACAAAAGAATGAAAAGCACTAGACATGGTAGTTTTTATTATTGAAGCATCTTTAAAATTTAACTATTTAGGCAAATTCAAAGCAATGCAGCTTGGGACTTAAAACATATATACTAACAAAAGCACAAAAGCTAGGAGGAAAGAAATAGAAAGTACTATAAAAGGTTCTCTGACTGTATATGAGGAGTTATTGAAATATTGTTAAGTAGACTATAATAAATTAAAGATATAAGCCAGGCGTGGTAGCGCACACTTGTAATCCCCTGCTTGGGAGGCAGAGACAGGAGGATCACGCAGGTTCCAGGCCAGCCTCGCTGGCTTAAGAGACCCTGTTTCTAAATAAAACTATAAAAATGGGTCTGGGTGTGTAGCCCAAAGGTAGAAGGGTTTCCAGGAACCCCAGTACCACCAAAAATTAAAAATTAAAAAAAAAAGATATAAGCAACCACTAAGAATAAAAACAAAGAGTTTTAGGAAATAAGCTAACAGAGAAGATAAAATAAAATCATAAAAATATTCAGTTAATTCAAAAGAAAAGATAAAGAGAAGGAAATGGGAAAAGGAATACGTGGGTCAAAGGGAAAACATATAATGGTGTGATAGATTTAAACCTAATTATATAATAATCCCTGTAAATTCAGCTAGTCTAAGTAGACCCATATAGAATCGGGGTTAAATTGTCAGATATTAAAAAGAGGAAAGCAGACAGGCAAACTATGTTCTGTGCCTAAGAAATACTTTTAATATGTTAGATCTAAAGACACAAAGATATGAAAGGTAAAGGAAGGAACAAGTTATAGGCATCCTTGTTATTCATAGCAGTTAAGTTTTATAAAGGCATCATGAACACTGAATGAGCGAATCCTGAACTACTGTTCTTAGGTGCAAGTGTGTGAATGTGTGTGCACATACATGTGTACACACATACCTCCCAGAGGTCACAAGTTCATCCTGGTTGATTCTATTTTCTTTATTTTACAAAAAAAAAAAAAAGAAACAAGGTTCAAAAGCGTGAAATGACTGGCCCGGGGCAGTTGCGAACAGATGCAACAGTCAGGATTCAAATCCTCTTCAACCGCCTTAGAGCCAGAGCTTCCTACGCTGCCCAGCGTGATGCTGTCTCTTCCCTGTTCCATCCTTCTGTTTTCTCTGAGACCTAAGGCAAGAAGCCAGTCATCTCAGCTCACCCGGTCACTCAGCCTCATCTGGGAGGATACATGTGGGACAACTCCAGTGTTTTCTCTTTGCACATGTCCAATAATGACCTTGAAAGCACCACAGACATTGACTTGGGAGTTGTAAATCAATTATAGCTGTTAGGAGAATCTGCGAGCGTTAATCTGCCAATAATAAGGATCAAATATACTGTGTTAGTATTAATCAAAGGAAAGCTAGAAATGCCCTTTTAGTATCAAACAGGGCAGATTTGTTTTGTTTTGGTATCTAGGAATTGAAGCCAGTGGCCTTCTACCTCCAAACTATGCCCTAGACCTTTTTATTTTTATTTTAAAACAATGTCTAAGTTTCTGAGGCTGGCCTCAATCCTGAAATCCTCCTGTCTCCACCTGACAGAGCAGAATTTATAACCAAGAATATTATTAGGAATTTAAAAAACAATTTATTGATAGTAAAGGGTAAGTTCATTAAGAGGATATAACAATTTTCAATATTTATGCACCCAATAACAGAGCTTCAAAATGACATGAGCAATTATACATAAAGCTATTAGGATAAACAGAAATATACTACTGCAGTCAGAAATTCCCATACTCTCCTAACAGCTGAAAGACAAGTCGACAGAAAATTGGTAACCATATAAAACATTAGAACAACACTATAACCAACTTGACTTAATTGATATTTAGGGAACATTCCACCCAACAACATCAAAATATACACTCTTTTCAATGCACATAGGACATTTACCAAGATAGACCACAACCTGGCCATGATCATTAAATTTTCATATGCATAAAGGATTCAATTCATGTGAACTACATTCCCTGACCACAATGGAGTTGAATTAGAAATCAGTATCATAATAGCCAGGCAAAGTGGCTCACGCTTGTAATCCCAGCATTTGAGAGGCTAAGACAGGGAGATCTGGGTTTGAAGCCAGCCTCAGCTACTTAGTGAGGCCCTTTGCAACTCAGAGAGACCCTGTTTCAAAATAAAGAATAAAAAAATAGCAACCCAGGTATGGTGGCACATGCTTGTAATCTCAGCTTTCAGGAGGCTGAGACAGGAGGATTATGGTTTGCCGGACAGTCTCCGCTATTTAGTGAAGTCCTTTGCAACTCAGTGAGATGCTGTTTCAAAATAAAAAGAATTAAAAAAATAGGGCTGGGGGTGTTAGCTCAGAGGTAGAATGCCCCTGGGTTCCACCACCAAGAAGAGAGAGAGAGAGAGAGAGAGAGAGGGAGAGGGAGAGGGAGAGGGAGAGGGAGAGGGAGAGGGAGAGGGAGAGGGAGAGGGAGAGGGAGAGGGAGAGGGAGAGGGAGAGGGAAGGAAGGAAGGAAGGAAGGAAGGAAGGAAGGAAGGTCACAAAGAATTGCTTCAAAATAACTCATGGATCAAAGGAAAAATTTAAAAAGATATTTGAAAACATTCTGAGTTAAAGAAAACACAGCATGTCAAAATTTGTGGGATTCCACAAAAGCAGTCCTTAAGGGAAATTCATAGTACTAAACTCCTGTAGTAGAAAACAGAGAAAGGTGTCAAGTCACTGGCTTCTGCTTTTACTTGGAGAAACTAGAATAAAAAGAGAAAAAAGGAGTAGAAAAAGGTTGGGACTGAAATCAATAAAATACAAAAATGGTAGAGAAAGGTAGTGGAACCAAAATGTGACTTTTTTTAGAAAAATAAAATTGATAAACTTCTAGTTAGATGACAAGAGTGAAAAAGATTAACCTAGATGGATAAAACAAAATATAGAAATTATCAGCATTAGGAAAGAGAGAAGTGACATCACTTCCGATCCTACAGGATAATAAAGGATTCTCTAAAAATATTTATACAAGTAAATTCAATGAAGTGGATGGTACTGACATATTCAAATATTCACTGAATGATAAATAACCTGACTAGTCCTATAACATTTTTAAAAAGTGGAGTTAGGAGTTAAAACCTTTTAAAATGAAAACTCCAGCCCTACATAACTTCATTGGTGAATTATATAAAATTATAATTAAGGAAGAAATTATAGCAATTATATGGAAACTCTTGCAGAAAATTAAAAAGTCAGGAAAATACTTCCTTTTTTCTATAAAGCCAGTGTTACCCTCAAGCTCAAGATAAAGTATCACAGAATGATTTTTAAAGCAGAAAAAGGAAACTAACATAAAAGATAGCAAATAGACTAAAAAATGGGAAATAAAGAAGGGAGAATTCTGAAAAAGTCTTTGAGATCAGTATGCCTAAGATCTCATTAAAGAGAAAAAAGTAGGTGTGTGGCATATCAGAAATAACTAGAGAGAGCTGGGTGTGGTGGTGCACGGTTCGAATCCCAGTGTTCAGAAGCTGAGACAGGAGGATGGCAGTTTTCAGACAGCCTCAGCTACTTAGTACGGCCCTTTGCAACTCAGTGAGACCCTGTTTCAAAAATAAAGAATAAAAAATAGTTCTGGGCATGTAGCTTGGAGGTATGAATGCCCCTGGGTTCTATCTCCAGTACTGAAAAAAAAAAAAAAAAGAAAAGAAAAGAAATAAAGAGAGGAAGAGAGAAAGAAAAAAAATAACTAGAGAGGGAAAAGACCAATTTCAATTTTGGGAAAGAAAAAATGCATTTGTTTTAATATAAAGCTTCCATAGGTAGTATAAGCTCCAGAGTAGATACAGCTGAAGATGGAGTTAGTGTCTTGGAAAGCCATAAAGGGATTTATTGAAAAACCCAGAGCTCATTATAATGTTAGACTACAATGCACCAACCTAGGCAATGAGCCATGCCTGTCTTACTCATGGGGCAGTTTTTCTTCTCCAGTGACTCAGTTCTGTTAAATCTATATTGATGTTTTATCTGGGACTCCCTTTTCTAAAATAATCACTCATTCATTCAAAAACTATATGGAGAGCATACTGCATTGCTGGGGCCCATTCCAGGGGTATGCAGTGCATTTTAGCAGTTATTAAACAGCTACTGTCTCCACCTTCCTGAGCTTACATTGTGGTAGGGGGCAGCAGAGACAGACAACCCGCAATCAACATGTAAGAGCTAAATTATACAGACTATAAAGGGGAGCCGGGCGTGGTGACGCACGCCTGTAATCCCAGCATTCCGGAGGCTGAGACAGGAGGATTGTGGTTCGCGGACAACCTGAGCTACCTAGTGAGGCCCTCTGCAACTCAGTGAGACCCTGTTTCAAAATAAAGATACAAAATAGGGCTGGGGGTGTAGCTCAGAGGTTGAATGCCCCTGGATTCTATCCCCAGTACCACAAAAATAAATAAATAAATAAATAAATAATAAATAAATAAATAAATAGGAACTAAGTGATCCAGCCTTGATGGTACAGGCCTGTAATCCCTGTACTTGGGGAGGCTGAGACAGGAGGAGCTCAGGTTCAAAGCCAGCTTCAGCAACTTAGCGAGGCCCTCAACAACTTAATAAGACCCTGTTTCCCAAAATAATTTTTTAAAAAGAGGGATGGGGGATGTAGCTTGGAGGTAGAATGCTTTGGGGTTCCATCCCCAGCACCACCACCAAAAAAAAAAGGGGGAGGGAGCTAAGTGCCTTGGAAGGAAAACTAGAGCAGGAGAGGAGAGCGCAGGAGGGAGAATAGTTTGCATTGTGTGGTTGTTTCTAGAAAGTGGTATCTGAGCTCGATTGAAGCCCCTGAGGGACCCCGCCTTCCAGCTCTCTGGCACCTGTGATCTGTGGGACAGAGACAGAGGCACCAAGTGTCTGAGGTGAGAGAGCCTGGCATCCACACGGAGCAGCCAGGCCAGTGGGGCTAAAAGAACAAGAAGAGGTTGTTAGAAGATGCGCTGGCAGCAGGCTCCGAATTTTCTGGAAAACCCTCTCTTTTGCAGCAGGTCCACAAGGGGACTAGGCCGTCACACTGAAGCTAGTCAGAGGCAGAGGAGAGCTGAACCAAGCTTGCAGGCAGGAGGCCTCCAGCAACCCTGGAGTCTGCGTTGCTGGGACCTCGGTGCTTGCATTTTGGTCCCAGGGCTGAGAGTTGGGGTGAAGGAGAGGGCAGACAGCTAGGGAGAGGCAGATGAATCATTCCAGGAGCCGGCATCCAGCTCGAGGGCTGCAGGGTGATTAAATGACCCCAGCGGCTTCGTGGATCAGCATGGTTGCCTGACTTGCCCGTTCATTGAAATGAAGGCTCATTGTGTGAGGCTTTTTAAACACTGTGGGCTTCCCAACCCATATGAAGCCTCAAATAATTAAACACACACACACACACACACACACACACACACACACACACACCTGCCTTCTCTATTTCACCTGGAGGAAACAGGAGGCTACCTCCAGCCACAGAGAATCCACCAGCACATAATTAGACCTCAACAGGGGCCGGCTCACAAGGATGGAGGGCTATGTACAGCCTGGGTGGCTTCACAGCCCACCACATGCACCTGCTTTGTACACAGAATACTTGGGGGCTGAGGATATTTGTTTAGAGAGAGAGAGAGAGTTCATTTCATCTTCTATAGCCAGGAATGTCCGCAGATTCTGGTCGTACACAATAATTACAGTGTAACAGGCTTAAAAATGCAAACTCCGCTGGGAGTGGTGGCGCACACTCGTAATACCAGCATTCTGGAGGCAGAGACCAGAGGATCACAGTTCATGGACGGTCTCAGCTACTGAGCAAGGCCCTTCGCAACTCAGTGAGATGCTGTTTCAAAAATTTTTTTTAAAAGACTAAAAAATTAGGACTGGGGATGTAGCTTGGAAATAGAATGTCCCCTGGGTTTCATCCCCAGTACTGAAAAAAAAATACAAACTCCACTGGACAGGATTTGGCCCCTGTGAACAGGGTGCTTGGCATACAGAGATGTCTGCACTTGGGCACAAGCAGGCCAGACCAACCCAGGCCACAGGTTCTAGTCCCCTGGTGATCGTCATTCTCTTCTCATTTTTTTTCATCTGTATTCAATAGGGAAACAATTCTTCAAAATTAATTGCTAACAGAAATCACAGGATTAATGTTGAAACAGTGCTGTTTATTTTGGAGGGGCCCTTGTCTTTGCAAGTAGGAGATTTTTCCAAATATCATGTTTGTGGGTCCCTCGTGCCTTTAAGGAGGGTTTTTGCTGGCCACAAGGGGTGGATTCACAGTTGTGAGGCTCCCATTTCATAAATCCAAATTTCTGATGCTTGTGTTGAAGGCGAGGCCACAGGTACAGACTGATCCCAGCAGGCGGCGTGGACAGCGTAGCCTAAGGCTGTGCCAGGACAGGTGTCTACCACTTCCCTCCTGTGACTGTCACCAGCAAAACTCTCACACTCTTGGCCCCTCTCAGCTAGTCTCATGCCCAGGGTAGAAACCAAGGGTTAGGCTGGCCGGCGATGGTGGGGACAGGGGGAGGACTAACCAGAGTCAAGCTGTGGGCCCTGGCCAGCTTACAGACAGTGGTGCTTAAGAATCAAGAAGAAAATCATCACCATCACCATCATCATCAAGGGACATCTTAAAGCTTCACCAAAATGTTTTCACAGGCTTTCACTGCATTAGCATTTTATATATTTATTTATTTTTATGTCACAGGGGATTGGACCCAGGGGGTCATTCTACCTCTGAGCCACACTCCCAGTCCTATTTTATTTTATTTTTTTATTTTGAAACAAGGTCTTGCTAAGTTACTGAGGCTGGCCTCAAACCTATGATCTTTCTGTCTCAGCCTCTCAAGTATTGGGATTACAGGTGTACTCCACCACGCTGGACATTTTATGAGTATTTTCACCGGAGTGTTTTTAAAACTTTAAAGTGCATTGGTTTGTTATAGCAGAAAAATCCAGTAGAAGATGCTATAGTTTTAGAGGTGATTTGTTCCCCAAAGGTTCATATGTTGGAAGATTGGTCCCCATGTAGTGATACTGGGGTGACGGGACCTTTAAGAGGTAGGGCCTGATGGAAGGTCATTAGCTCACAGCAGGTGCTGCCCTTGGGAAGGATTAAGCTAGTTCTCCTGGCATCCTGAGTGAGTTCTGAGAGAGAGAGAGAAAGAGAGAGAGAGAGAGAGAGAGAGAGAGAGAGAGAGAGAGAGAGAAGGGGAGGGGAGGGGAGGGGAGGGGAGGGGAGGGGAGAGGAGGGGAGAGGAGAGGAGAGAGCGAGCGTGCAAGCTCTGTTATAAAGGAGGATCCTGTCACTTCTCCTCACCCTGGTCTCCTGCGCTGCCATGGGTGCCTCCCTCTTTTGCACACTCCTGCCAGTCGGATGCCCTTCGCTATGAGGGCCACAACAGAGCCGAGGTGATCCAGCAGGCTCCATGCCCTGGAACCTCCACGCTGATGAGCTACATAAGCTCTTCCTCAGGCATTTTGCTATAGTCATGGAAAACAGACTGATAGCACGTCACAGAAGCTGGGAGGCTGCTCCTGTGGCAGCAGCCTTGGACCAGCCATGCTGGCTCCACCTCAGGAAGGGCTGTTTTGAGCAGTGGCAAAGCCCTCTGATCCCTTAGGCTCTACTTAGACAAGAGGATCACAAGGTTGAACCTTGCTGAGGTTCAAAGACGGCCTCAGCAAGTAGTGAGACTCTCACCAACCCAGTGAGACTGTTTCATAAATAAAAATAAACCGGACGTGGTGGTGCACGCTTGTACTTCCAGTATGTGGGAGGCTGAGACAGGAGGATTGGGGTTTGCGGACAGCCTCAGCTACTTAGTGAGGCCCTTTGCAACTCAATGAGACCCTGTTTCAAAATAAAGAGTAAAAAATAGAGCTGGGGGTATAGCTAGGAGGTAGAATGTCCCTGGGTCCCATCGCCAGTACCGCAAAAAATAAAAATGAAATAGGGCTTTGGGTGTAGCTCAGAGGTAGAATGCACCTGGGTTCAATTGCTAGTAACACACACACACACACACACACACACACACGGGACTGCATTTTCAGTATTGCTCTGCCTCAGTTTCCCCTCCTGGTAGAGAGGACTGCAGAGCATGTCAAGGCCAAGATGTCAGGCTGAGGGCGGGGTGGGTAGGGTGATTTCGGGGCGGGCAGCACCCTAACCTTCCAACTCACAATCTCTCCAATCTTGGGCCCCAGCGGCCCACCCCTCAGCTCAGGCCCAGGACCGACCCACTGCCACCGTGTCCCCGCTGCGCACTCAGAACTCTCCATCCCGCCTGCCAGCCGCCGGCCTCAGACCCCGCTCCGTGGTGTCCCCGCAGCACGGCCAGCAGCCCACGCTGCAGGTGTGCTCCCGGCCAGCCATCCCCCTCACGTCGGCAGCCTCGGCCATCACGCCACCCAACGTCAGCGCAGCCAACCTCAACGGGGAAGCCCGAGAGGGGCCCCTCGGCGGCCTGCCCACATCCAGCCCCACCAACACGGGGTGCAAGCCGGATGACAAGAAGAACGAGAAGGTAAGCGGCCAGCCCCGGGCCCTGGCCCAGCTGGTTATCATAGTCCTTCTGCATCAGATGCCAGTGGGCGGTTCCAACGCGAATACCCATGCTCACCAGGTTCATGGCCTTAGATGCACCAGGCATGTGACAGAGATGGAAGCCAATCCAGGAATTCCAAGCAGCTGGTTGGAATGAAATCAGGTCAGCCACAGCATGCTGGCTGGGCCAACACAGGCCAGCCATGGTTCTGTGCAGATCAGAAAAGGATGCCTCCCCCACCCCTCTCAGTGTGTCTCCGTTCCTTCTGTTGGAAAACCTTGTCGTGTACCCATTTTGTGAGAACAGGATGTTTATTGCTATGTGGTCATAAATACTCAAATCTGCGGGTGCAGAGTGACAGCACAACCCCTCCCTTTGAGGTGTCTTTCTTGTGTAGTCCCCCAACCTGGGACTGGCCTGCTTCCTAAAGAGAAATTAGAAAGGTGGCCGGGAGCCAACCTGAGAGCTGGTGTGGACAGCGTTTTCAGCCGTTCTTTTAGCTGTAAAGGAAACTGAGCTGATTTCATAAAAGAAAACCTAAACCCCATGAACTGGTATTGGTGGCTAGACAGCCAGATGCTGAGTTAGCCAGGATTAGAACCTACATCTCTTAATCAGTGCTGTCCAGCAGAAATACCATACCAGCTGTAAATCTTTTATTTTGTGTGTGTGTGTGTGTGGTACTGGGGGTGGAACCCAGGGGCTTTTCTACCTCCGGGCTATACTCCCAGACCAATTTTATACTTTATTTGGGAACAGGGTATCACTGAGTTGCTGAGAGCCTCACTAAGTAGCTGAGGCTGGTTTTGAACCTGTGCGATCCTCCTGTCTCAGCCTCCCAAGCGCTGGGATTACAAGCGTGCGCCACCACGCCTGGCACTAGCTATAAGTCTTACTGAATTTTTTTCTAGCAGACATTCTTTCAAAAAGTAAACTACCAACCGGGCATGGTGGCGCACGCCTGTAATCCCCGCGCTTGGGAGGCGGAGACAAGCGGATCGCGCAGATTCGAAGCCAGCCGTGCTGGCTTAAGAGACCCTGTTTCCAAATATTAAAAAAGTATAAAATAGGTCTGAGAGTGTAGCCTGGAGGTAGAAGGGCTTCCAGGAACCCCAGTACCACTAAAAAAAAAAAAAAAAAAAAAAAAAAAAAAAAAAAAAAAAAAAAAAAAAAAAGGTAAACTACTGGGCATGGTGGCGCATGTTTATAATCCCAGCATTTGGGAGGCTGAGACAGGAGTATCATGTTTTGTGGACAACCTCAGCTACTTAATGAGGCCCTTTGCAACTCATCGAGACCCTGTTTCAAAATAAAAAAATTAAAAATAGGGCAGGGAGTGTAGCTCGGAGGTAGAATGCCCCTGGGTTCCATCTCCAGTACTGAAAAAAAAAAAAAAAGTAAAGCTAATTTAAAAATAAAATTAAAAGGTGAAACTTATAACATATTCTGTAAAATACAATATCTGAAATGTTTTTGTTTCAATATGAAATCCATACTAAAACATTATTGATTATATATCTTTTCTTTTTGTGGTACTAGGGGTTGAACTCGGGGACATTATACCACCCGGCGACACCTCCAGTCCTATTTTTATTCTTTATTTTGAAACAGTCTCACCAAGTTACAGAGTGCCTCACTAAGTAGCTGAGGCTGGCCATGAACCTGCAATCCTCCTGTCTCAGCCTCCCAAGTACTGGGATTACAAGCGTGAGGCATCATGCCCGGCTGATGAGATATCTTGCCCTCTTTTGTCGCATAAAGTCTGTGTGAAACCCAGTGAGCACTTGTCTAGGGCCCACCTGCTGTGTGCGGCTCTTGGCAGGGAACCATGTTTGGGGCATTACTGCATGAATAATCATTCACTCCCTCTTGGTTTTCTCCTGTTCTGGAATTCTTTTAAAGCATTTCCATATAAAATTGGCCTTTGGATTCGGGTTTGCATAAGCGTCCTGGAGGTTAGATAGTGTGTTTGAGGTGAGAGTAGCATCCCTATCTCACAAGGACATTGGGAAAGCATGCACTGACCTTCGTCCTTGGAGCAGCAGAAGCCTGACCGTGGGGAGGCTGGAGGGGAGCCGGCCACACTTCACAGGGCCTCGGCATCTCCCTTCTCATCCTGTCCAGAGTGACGGTCCTTCCCCTGCTGAAGAGGCTCAGTTCCAGCCGCTGCAGCTGCGCACTCATCTGGCAAAGCTCCTGCCTCCCTGAGACCAACAGGGCGGCTGGCATGAGGTGGGATGGTTGCGCTGCCCCTTGCGTCTGTGTCCGTCTGAAAATCCGTTGGGTCTTGAATCTGTTCCCTGCCACCTGCGCCCTCGTTCTGAGATGTAGCCAAGTGCCGTAGGGAGGCACAGGTGAGGAGCACCGTCCCGCCCTCTCAGGCGGACAGCCTTCCTGTGGCCTTCTGAGCTGCTCAGGAGAAAAAATGGAATGGTCCTGGAAAGAGAGGCACGAGGATTCCATAAATACTTCCTTTTGTGTGTGTGTGTGCGCGCCCATCTCTCTCTAGTTCGAGAAGCAGATGGGTCCGGCTTCAGTGTGACTGTGACCGTGACCAAGCAGACATCTGTGTTGTAGAGTCGGGCCTCTGGGCATCTTCGTGAAATCCCACCAGGGTTCTCCTGCTGAATGTGGAGCTAATGAAAACCAGCGGGGGCCGTGGGGGCCGCGGCCACCGTGCCTGGAGACACATGGCAGACACTCGGCTTTCGCTCAAGGTAGACCCTCGGTGAACAATCCTCCCACATCAGTGAAGCGCAGTTGAGTCCAGGAGACTCCCGCATGGTCCCTCTCAATGAGGCCACCTCGGCAGCAAGCTCAGGGCTGGGCACAGACTCCAGGAAGCATGGGAAGCTGGCACGGTGTACCCCAAAAGTGGACCGGGTTATGTTAGGCTAAGTGAGCATATGTTCTGGGACTCGGTAATCAGGAGAGAAGCCTGCAGCCTTTCCAAACACAATATGTGCTTTTCCGTTCTCATCTCTCTAACAAACAAAACTCACACTGGTCTACACACACACCTGTTAATGTGTATCCTCCCAATTCCCAGGTGAAGTTTCCCTAGTTTACAGCAAGGCGCATAGGAAATAGTCTTACAATTTCACACCCACAGTTACCATCTGTATCAAAAGAGCAAACACAGCCACGATTTAAATCCTACTTGTTGCCAGGTGTGGTGGTGTACTTTGTAATCCCAGTACTTGGGAGGCGGAGACAGGAGGATCACAGATTTGCAACCAGCCTCAGTTACTTAGTGAGGCCTTCTGCAAATCAGTAAGACCCTGTTTCAAAATAAAGAGTTAAAAATAGGTCTGGGGGTGTAGCTTGGAGGTAGAATGCCCCTGAGTTCAATCCCCGGTACAGCAAATAAATAAATAAATAAATCCTACCTGTTACTCAGGAGCAGATGTACCTGTGTGATCTGTGCCAGCAACGAGGGACGAGGCAGGGTGTGAGGGGCCAGGGTCAGAGGCAGAAGCAGGCTGGGGTGCCCAGAGCTTGGAGCCAGGGGTCAGGCCTGATTTAATGTAGCCCCTGCCCTCCCAAGACCACAGCTGAACACACTTTACAAACTTGGGGTGCATCACTGCAAACCGTGGGGCCCATAGACAGGTGGAAGGAGTGAGCGGCTCTTGAAGGGCCTCGTAACCAGTCACCACTCAGCTCTTAGTTCTGTCTAGAGTGGAGCCCAAGGGTGGAGTTCAAGGCGCCATCTGAGGATGCTAGTCAAGGGCCTTCCCTGCTCTGATCTGAATACTCCACGCTCCCTGCTGTATTCCTCCTGCTGCTGCCTTGCCCTCTGCAAGACCTCTCCTCCTGAGCACCTAACTTCTATTTAATGCTGTCCTTACTGGCAGTGTTCCCATTCGCGCCCTTTGGTGACCCCTGCAGCAGCATTTTCCAAACCACTGGCATTAAAGATGCCCAGCCCTGGGCTGTGCACCACACGCCTGTAATCCCTGTACTCAGGAGGCTGAGACAGGTGGATCACGGGTTCAGGATAGCCTCAGCAAGTGGTGAGACTTAAATCATCCTAGCAAGACCCTCTTTAAAAATAAGAAAGAACGTCGGGTGTGGTGGCGCACACTTGTAATCCCCGTGCTAGTGAGGCTGAGACAGGAGGATCACACAGGTTTGAAGCCAGCCTCAGCTACTTAGTGAGGCTCTCGGCAACTTAGTGAGACCCTGTTTCCAAATAAAGCATAAAAAATATGTCTGGGAGTATAGCCCGGAGGTAGAAAGCCTCTGGGTTCCACCCCAGTACCACCAAAAAAAAAAAAATAAGAAGAAGAAGAAGAAGGAGAAGGAGAAGGAGAAGAAGAAGAAGAAGAAGAAGAAGAAGAAGAAGAAGAAGAAGATGAAGAAGAAGAAGAAGAAGAAGAAGAAGAAGAAGAAGAAGAAGAAGAAGAAGAAGAAGAAGAAGAAGAAGAAGAAGAAGAAGAAGAAGAAACAGGCCGGGCGTGGTGGCGCACACTTGTAATCCCTGCACTTGGGAGGCAGAGACAGGAGGATCGCGCAGTTTCGAAGCCAGCCTCACTGGCTTAAGAGACCCTGTTTCCAAATAAAAATATGAAATAGGTCTGGGAGTGTAGCCCAGAGGTAGATGGTTTCCAGGAACCCCAGTACCACCAAAATAAATAAACAAACAAACAAACAAAACCGGGCTTGGGGTATAGCTTGAAGGTAGAATGCCTCTGAGTCCAATGCCCAGTACCACAAATAAAAAGAAAGGAAAATTCCCAGCCTAGTGGGTTTAGCCCAACATCTTCATTTACATTGAATAGAATAGAACATGATCGATTGGAATAGGTCGGCATGCTTAGCACATAGTAGGCACCCGTGTTTGGGGAGAAATGATTGTTGTTGCTGTCAGGTATGCTGAACCCTGAAAGAAACTTATTTTAAGAAAGCCTCAAGCCGGGCATAGCAGTGCACGCTTGTAATCCCAGTACTTGGGAGGTTGAGACAGGAGGATAGCAGGTTCACGGCTACTTAATAAAGCCCTATGCAACTTAGTGAGACCCTGTTTCAAAAGAAAGAATAACAAATAGGGCTAAGGATGTAGTTCAGAGATAGAATGTCCCTGCGTTCAATCTGTAGTACCACACACAAAAAAAAGCCTCAAAACCCCTGGCCCATGGTCCCTAAAGCGTGCCTTCCTCACTGATGGCGCTTGGTGATATATGGGAGCTAAAGAGAGTTAGGAAAACTGTTTTCCAGAAGTTTTCACTTTCTTGACTTATGGGAAATTCTTTACTTTTATGGGCCAGAAGAAAGTTATGGACACAATAGTTTGAGTTTCACAGAATAAGAAAATACTGAGACCAGGGGAGCCTCTAAGAGCATTTTCATTAAACTCCCCATTTTCCATGATGTTCCTGAGATTCAGAGACATTGCTGTTGAGAAACTCACCTGTGGTCACACAGCATGGGCAGCGGTGGATGGCATGACCCTGGGAAACCAGGTTGGTCTGAAAGGAACAGAGAGACCACAATAATAGCAGTTAGGCCCAGCCTGCAGCCCGATGCTATAAGGAAAAAGTCTGCAAATGGACCTACTCTCTCTCTACACTCCACCTGTTAAGAAAAAACGCAGCCGGGCGTGGTGGTGCACACTTGCAATCCCAGCATTTGGGAGGCTGAGACAAGAAGATCACAGTTAAAGGACAGCCTCAGCTACTTAGTGAGACCCTTTGCAACTCAGTGAAACCCTGTTTCAAAACAAAGAATAAAAAGTAGGGCTGGGGATGTAGCTCAGAGGTAGAATGCCCCTGGGTTCCATCCCCAGTACCACAAAAAAAAAGCATATATGTGTGTATATATATATATATATATATATATATATATATATATATATATATATGTGTGTGTGTGTGTGTGTGTATGTATATTACATATTTGTAATACATGGTACATATATTTTTGCAAAAAAAGCAAATATTATATAGGCTTATGATTATATTTTTAGCAAGAACCCATGTCCAATCTGAAGAAATCTTAAGGCTGATGCTGTGTGTTTGTTGATCCTCTAAAACTTAGTGATAGCCTGTTTCAAAATAAAAAATAATAAAGATGGGGGTGTAGCTCAGAGGTAGAATGCCCCTGGGTTTAATTCCCAGTATTGCAAATATATATATTGCATACATATAGATATCATATATATATATCATATATATATATACTGTAATATATATTGAAGAATTGTTGGCTTACCTGTTTCCTCTCAAGCTGGGGTCCCTGTGACAAGCAGGGCTTCACCTGTAGGATCTGCCTTTGCCATTTGCACAGTGCTGCTGGGAAGGGGGCGCTTTGCACTTGAGAACCCAGCTTCTCAGCTGCTGCCCACATGTTTGCAGTGTGGAAGCCGGCAGCTGCATGCCCGCCGTCTTGCTGGCTATGTGCCTTAGTCCAGCCAGTGCCGGGAGGTATCCAGCTGCAACTGTTGATGTGCAGACACTAAAATCAATGGGGGTGATCTCCAGAACATTATACGTCTGGTGGAGTTATTACTTGTCCCTGGCCCACTCGTGGGTGAGGCCCAAACATACAAAGACCCTACAATTGAGTAACTGATCATCAAATGCGTCCTTGGCCACAGCAGGAGGAGGATGCTGGAGGCATCCCTGTGCTCTCAGGACCAGGGGTATTGGTACCCTGGCTCTGAGCCCCTGGGAAGCCCATGTCTGCCCCGGTACATGTGTGCTGGGCAGCTCTGTCACCCCCTGGCACTGGTGTTGGCACCCTGGCTGGGCAGAGGGCCTCAAAGTTGTCCCCACGTCTTCTCTACCCTGTAGCGAGCTGCCTGCTAAGACAGGAAAGCTGGTTCAGGCTGGTGAGTCATTTCCAGGCTCACACTCCTCTCATGCCAAAAGCAAGACCTCAGCCGTGAACACAGGTGCCTTTTTTGATGGGGTGTGTGCCAGAAGGACACTTCCCCTGCGAGAGGATAGCACCTCCTCCTCAGAGTGATGAGCTGCCCTTTCTAAGCACAGACCCCCAGGGGGGCAGGACGGTGGCTTTGGCCTGGTCAGCATAGAGTTCAGTTGTGGCTGAAGGTTCCTGGTGTGAGGCCACAACCTTAGCAGCCCCTTAGCTGCTGCACTGGAGTTAGACTTGGTCGATGCCCCTCTGGACTTTGGATTGGTTGTGGATACTTGTGACCCTTTCAGGGTATAAATATGGATATGAAGTCCAGAGAGAAGAGCTGGCCTGCCCAAGGTCACACAGTTAGTAAATTACTGGGTATAAAAGCAGGCCCTGTGGTGCCTGGAAAGGGCCCACACCCTGCAGTCAGCTTCATCTCCTGGGTTCTCAGGGGTTTATGCCACTGGACAAGGAAGCAGACGAGATTAGGAAAGGAAGCAGGAGCCCAAATTATTTCAACAGTGAATGGAGCTTGACTTTGCAGAGACACGGCATAAACAGAATAATCGGCATGGAGGGTGGGATGCCTGGAGCGGACTGGGACTTCTGTTTACCCCCTATGCCACTTGGAGCAAGTTCCTTCACCTTCCCGTGCCTCAGTTTCCTCATCTGTAAAATGGGGGTATGGAGCAGCATCTACCACCCCGAGTTGTTGGGAGGCATGAATCCGTTCATTTCACAAATGCATAGTATCGAGGGCAGAAACAGGAGAAATTAAGAATTTAATAAGCGATTGAGGATCCCAGAAGTACGATGAGACAGGTACAGAGCAAAACTTCTATCCCCGGGCTCGTACAAAAGATCAAAAGGGGCGCTGATTTTGCTTCTCGTCACCAAATTGAGAGATGTTGGGCTGCCCAAAAAGGAGCCCCCATAAGATGCACCAGGAGGTCGTGTCACAGGTGGACTCGCAGGCAGTGGGGCCGGAAGCAGACAGTAGGAATCTGCAGGCTGGGCATCCCTGAAGGTGCTAGGGATGTGTGGTCCCCAAAGCAATGCTGAGCAAGTGCAGAAAGACTTCCAGGACCACCATTTCTGCTCGGTGTGGTTTTACAGTGTTTTCTTGGAGCACTGGACAGTGGAGAGGGAGGGGCTCTGTCCTGTGGCAGGATGAGACAACTTTACCATCATTCCCCTTGAGGATGAAGTCACCGTTGGCCAGACTTGACTTTTATGTGCCTGCTATGTTATGTGCTTAGTAATTCCTTCCTGGCCACTCCTCGACAAACCACAAGACACGGTCGCATATGGTATAAGAACGGAGCTCGTTAATCTTCGGAGAATTTGCACTCTAGCTGAATCTCAAAGAGGACCGAGTCAATAAAAATAGTATTGCTTTAGGATCCCTCTGTAACACCCGCAGTAAGGGCTAGATTTCTAACTGTATAACCTGTCTTCCAACTTGTCTGTTCTCTTCTTCACTTTCATACCACCTTACAAATACCTTAAACTTGTTTGTTTGATATTGAAATGAGATCCAGGCGTGGTGGAGCGTATCTATAATTCCAGCTCCTTGGGAGGCTGAGGCAGGAGGATCCCAAGTTTAAGGCCAGCCTGAGCAATTTAGTGAGACTCTGCCTCAAACAAAACAAAAGGGCTAGTGGTGTAACTCAGTGGTGGAGTGGCCCTGGGTTCAGTCCCCAGTACTGCCCCAAAATATATGTTTTATATATAAGATGCATAATACATGTGTAGTATATATGTATTTTACATAAGAATGATGTTTCAAAAACATGGAAATATTATAAGAAGTAATTACTGGGTTGTATCTCCCTGGGGAAGATGGATGGATGGACAAGCTGATGGACAGATATATAGATACATATAATTTTTTGATTTTAAGGAATTGACTCAGATGATTGGAGGCTCACAGGTCTGAACTCTGTAGGACAGATCAACAGACTGAAACCTCAAGCAGAACATAATACTGTAGTCTTAAAGCAGAAAACCTTCATTCCCAGGAAATCTAAATTTTCTCGTAAGGCTTTTCTTTGATTGGGAAAAGCCTACCAACATTATCTAGGTACATACTTAAAAGTAGTTACTTAAAGTCAGCTGGTTGCCGGGCGTGGTGGCGCACCCTTGTAATCCCTGCGCTTGGGAGGCTGAGACAGGAGGGTCGCACGGGTTCGAAGCCAGCCTCAGCTACTTAGTGAGGCTGTCAGCAACTTAGTGAGACCTGTTTCCAAATAAAATATAAAAAAAAGGTCTGGGAGGATAGCCCAGAGGTAGAAAGCCTCTGGGTTCCACCCCAAGTACCACAAAAAAAAAAAGTCAACTGGTTGAAGGTGTTAATTACATCTTCAAAGTACCTTCAAGCAACAGCTAGTCTTGTGGAATAATGACTTCATTTCCTCTTGGTACTCAGGGTCAGTCACCCAGCCAGGACAGGAATCCCTTTCTGTACCTGAGACTCAGAGTCCCCAGTTCAGAGGAGTTGCTGTGTCTCCTGATAGAAGCACTCCTTCTGAAACTGAGACACAAAGCAAGTTTTGGGGTCACTAGCATGACAGAGAGTTGTACCACTCCTATTTCCATCCCAGGATCCAGGAACGGTAGAAACAGCTCCACCTACAAGATGCTGATCGTGAGCACCTGCAGCCTCCTGGAGAACCTTGCCCCAGTCCTGCAAGGGGTTGTCACCTAGCTGGCACTATAACTGAGTCCCTAAAGGCAGTGCCACCATCCTATCAAGGTGGCTGCTTCAGAAAAGGGGAAACAGAGGCGGGTGTGGTGCCCCACACTTGTTTTTTTTTGTTTTGTTTTGTTTTTGTGGTACTGGGGTTCCTGGAAGCCCTTCTACCTCCGAGCTACACTCCCAGACCTATTTTATACTTTTTATTTGGAAACAGGGTCTCTTAAAGCCAGCGCTGCTGGCTTCGAACCTGCGCGATCCTCCTGTCTTCACCTCCCAAGCGCGGGGATTACAAGCGTGCGCCACCACGCCTGGCAGGTGGTCCACACTTATAATCCCAGCATTCGGGAGGCTGAGACAGAAGGATTGCAGTTTGTGGACAGCCTCAGCTACTTAGTGAGGCCCTTTGCAACTCAGTGAGACCCTGTTTCAAAATAAAGAATAAAAAATCGGGCTGGGTGATATAGCTTGGAGGTAGAATGCCCTTGGGTTCCATCCCCATTACTGAAAAGGCGGGGGGGGGGGCAGCATAAGCGAAGAACCCCAGGAGCGTGGGCCCGTCGCAGCACGTCTCTGGCTGTCAAGTGAGTTCCTTGGCCAGCAGCAGCGCTGCGTGAATCCCGTGACAGTGGGGAAGGCGTTCTGTGAGCCCACAGATGGTAGTTTTGGCAGGTGTACTACATGCAGGGAAAGCAAATTCATATCTAGAGGAAATCTGTTCCTGTGACCAAACACTGCCCTTTCCATCCAAGATGGCGCTGGCCCGGGCAATTGATCTGCCTCCGGGTTGCTGGCTAACCATCCCGGGGGATGGTGCCATGTTAGGGGCTCAGTGTTGGTTCCTGCCACTGGGAGAGTGAGCATTGAACAACAGCCAGAGCCAGGCTAGCCATGGTGAGTCCATGTCACCGAGCCCATGCATAATCTCCATTCCTGCCACCATGATGATGAGCCCCATGGGCAATGACAGAGTGGCTGGGGAAGAGGCTGACTGATAACCACAGTCATCCTTTCTACTTGACCGCTCAGTCCTCCTCTGCTGAGGTCGCCCTTTGGTGAACAGTCACACGGGTCACAAATATCTTTGTGCTTTTTTTTTTTTTTTTTTTTTTTTTGCAATACTGGGAATGGAACCCAGGGGTATTCTACCTCTGAGTGACACCCCCAGCCCTATTTTTTTGTTATTTATTTTGAAACAGGGTCTCACTGAGTTGCAGAGGGCCTAAGTAGTTGAGGATCTCACGAACCGAGATCCTCCTGTCTCGGCCTCCCGAATGCTGGGATTTACAAGCGTGCGCCACCACGCCGGGCTACCTTTGTGCTTTTTGTCCAGAAAGGACAATCTGCATACCTTTTCCCATATTTCATTGTCACCAACTTATGTTGCTTCCAAGTTCCTGGTCATCCAGCCAAGCCATTGGCCATAGCCCATAAAGCATAATGTAATCACACATCTGACTATTTCTCCTTCCAAGAAAAGGGCATAGCTAGCCAGGTGTACTGCTGGAAGTCCCTTCACCATCTTTCAGGGATGTCCCCCAAAGAGGCTGTAGTTCTGCAGCTGCCCACCTCTGGGTGGTGCCTGCACATCTGTAAACCTTGCCTGAGTTTTTTCTTCCCCTGTCCTCAGACCACAGGTTCAGGCTGGAGAAAGAATTCTGGTTTAGCAGGAGTAGGACTGCGGTGTTACTTTCTCATGTAACTCAGTTGTGCCCTCTGGGCCTGCCTGGGCATGACCTCCTATAAAGCACTTTTCTTTGATGATGGATTACTGTGATGCATGTCCAACCTTATTGTGTGTAGGGTCGGATCATGATGGGCAGCTCATGGTGTCTTGGTAGCTCATTCAGTCTCTCCTAAGGCCCAGTAGATAGCAAGCCAAAAGCTGTTTCTCGAAAGGAGAATGGTTGTTTGAAGAAGACAAGGCTTTGCTCCCGAATCCTAAGGGCTACACTGAAATTCACATCTAGGGGCTGCCAAGAGCCCTAGACAACATCCCTGTCAACGTTGGCACATCGACCATTGCCATGTTGCTCAAATGGCAGAGCATCCAGGGTCTGAGCTGAGTCTTCTCCTGTTCTGGGCCCCACACAAAACCAACGGGGTGTTTCTGGGTTCATTGGTAAATGGGTTGGAACAGCACACCCCGGTGGGGAATGTGTTACCTCCCAAATCCAAAGCGGCCCAGTAGGCAGAATGCCATAGGAGGGACCAGATGCAGCAGCTCCTTAAGACTATCTCCGTTTTCCAGACTCCTAAAATTTTCAGTCAGGTGGAAAACTACTGAATTTTATTAGTTGCTTTAACTCCCAGTCTCTGACACACAAGCGTTTCACCAATGAGTGCAGGGTGGACACTGCTTCGTGCAGGGTGGGTGGACGCTGCTTCATGCCCTCTGGGTCTCATCAGCATGATGTCATCCTTGTCCTAGACCCATGTGACATCTTGGGGAAGGGGAAGGTGATGGATAACCTGTGGACTAACTTACAATATAAGGCTGGAGGACTGCTATTCTGACACTGAAGAGACCCAAAATGGTAGGGTGGTGAAAGTAAATTGCTGGCCTTGCCAAAAGACAGTAAATGGCTTCTGCTAATCTTTATGAACCCCCCTCCAAAAAAAAAAAGAAACCAGCACTTTCCAGATCCTGTTGCTGCATACCAGACACCAGAGGATGTGGTTTGCTGCTTTTCTCAAGCAATGAAACCACATCTGGTACAGCAGCTGCAGTTATAGTCACCACTTGGCTAAGCTGGCCATCATTCTCTGTCATTTTGAGAATCCATTTGCTGTCTATACAGGCCAGATCAGCAAATTGATGAGTCTATATGGTGGGACCCACCACCCTTTTGTCCTTCAAGTGCTTGGTGGTGACACTAACCTCAGCCATCTCTCCAGGAATGTGTAATTGCTTTGGGTTCACTGTTTTCCTAAGTATGGGTCCCTCTACTGGCTGTCACTTGGCCTTTGTCATGGTCATAGAATTCACAGAGTCAAGGAACTAAAACAGGGATTCTGCCAGCTGCTGAGTATGCCAATATCCCCACCACAAGCTGGAGGACAAATTGGACCTGTTGTGAGGAGGACCTGACCTAAAAGTCTACTGGTCACCTGAATTTCATAAGCCCCTACCCTGATTGCTAGTCCACACTTAACATTTTGGGGAGCCTGGAATCAGTCAGTCTGGAGCCAGTGCCCAACAGCATCTGAAAAGCCTGGTTAGTAATAGTCCCCCTGAGCACTGTTACCTTAGTGAAGTAGGTCCCTTTGGAGAAGTAAGGAAGAAAAATTAACAGTATAAATTTGGGGCATGGTTCCTGGGGCCATCCTCAAGGGTATCCACCTCCCATTCATTCCAAGGATTCTAGGGGTGGAAACTAGCTCAAGTCTGGGGATTGATTAAGGGGTTGTGGCTCTCTGGTTTTATGATTCAGGCTAAATTTCTGTTCACGAGGCTGAGAACTCTTCCAAAAACAGGGGACAAATTTAGAGGACTGCTCGTTCGTTTCTTTTCTGGAAACACCATAATCATCTAGACAATGCCAGCGGTCATCCCGGACCAGACTATTCTGATCTGATTGCTGCTCTGACTTGACTGCTTTCTGTTATGGCAACCAAAGCTGCTTTGTCTTGGGCAATTCCATAGTACACTTGGCCCTGCCACCCCAGGATGCAGTTACTCCCAAGTGTTTCGAGTCAGTAACCATCCTACGGGGAAAAGTGGTCACAAAACTTCAACAATGCCAGCACTCTCCTCACACATTTGTTTCTAACAGTCGTGATCAAAGTATGTCCTCTGGACCTTCCTCAGGTGGGAGTAAAGACAGATCAATTCAAATTTCAGAATTTGGAAACAATCGGTACTTCAGAGGCAATGAGGGGTGAAAACCATCAATTTCCCAAAGCTGATAGGAAAGAGGGTGTTAGTATTTGTTTCCACTGAAATTAAGCTATTTAAACCACTTGATACCATAAAGAGACACAGCTTCAGGTATTTATATTAGGAAAATACCAGGATCAGTGAGAGGGACCCCCTTCCCTCCGTGACACCAAGAGATGGAAGAATTGTCCATTTCTTAGCATGGATGCCTTTTTTCCCTGTCAGGACTCTATGATTCCCTGATCTGAGCTTCCAAGGCTTTGAGAGATAAAGGTGATGTAGACAATGGCAGGGATGCACATCAAGGGTGTTCTCTCAGGAAGAGGCACCTCTTCAAGGTGCTCCCAGCAAGAGGTCACTAGGAGACGTAGCTCTGTCACCTGTTCACGGGGCTCCGCTCTGAAGGAAGAGCAGATGTCATCTATGTAGGCAGATCCACTGGACCCCACCAACCCAAAATTCTCTCTGCCTATTCTCATGAATTCTCATTCCTAAAGGGGATCATCCTGGTTCTACTAAAATAGCTCCTGGAACAGTCAGCTCAATACTTGGGAGTGGATTTTATGGCTGGACTGTTCTACTGTTTTAAAAAATTCCATCTTTTAAAATGCTCGTGGTGTTGCATGCTTGTAATCTTTTAAATACAGTCTGCTGGCTGTGGTGGTGCATGCTTGTAATCCTAGTACTTGACAGGCTAAGACAGGAGGATGGCAGGTTTGCAGCCATCCTCAACTACTTAATGAGGCCTTCCACAACTTAGTGAGACCCTGTTTCAAGATAAAGAATAAAACACAGGGCTGGGGGTGTACCTCGGAGGTAGAATGCCCCTGGGTTCAACCCCTAGTTCCAAAAAAAAATCTACAGTCTACACACATATATGCACAAACACATGCACACACATGCATGCATCACATACACATTCACATGCCTATAAGCATACAATATCCACACACACTCATGCATGTGCACAGAATCACATGCACACAAACGTGAATGCATATATACATGCAAATATACACGTGCATATAAAATATGCCTACATGTATGTGTGCATGCATGTGTATGCATGTGTACACGTTTGCAGTTGCCTGTACACATGTAAACACACACATACACAAACTCACATGTATACATGCATGTCAGGCAGAGTTGATCTGTTTCTACCAATTATGCCACCTCATGGTGCATTTCCACTTCTAAAAATAATCCTTCTTATAGCAGAAGTCATCCTCCTGAGACTTTTTTCCAAAAGACTTTTCTGGTGCTGGTGTTTGCCCAGCACATGTGAGGTTCTGGGTGTGATTTCCAGCATGAGGAGGGGAAAAGGCCTTTTTGATTTCTTAAAGGATCCCACTGCGGACTTTGACCCACTGCTAATGAAAATGTAAAATCACAAATAACTTAGGAAATCCATTTGGTAGGTTTTTACAAAGTTTAGCACACCTGTCTATGTCTCAGCCATTCCACTCCTAGGTACAGGCCCGTACAAAGCCCTGCATACAAGCAATCACAGCACCTTTATTTGTGACAACCCCAAGCTGGAAGCAGCCTGTTAATCAACTGACAAGTGAATAAACAAGATGTGGTCTATTTATACAGTAGAACATGGCTCAGCAATAAAAAGACACGAGGTACTGGTAGGCAAGGGTAGAGATGAAGCACAGAGTAATTAAAGAAGCCAGACAGGAGAGAGGGAGAGATAGAGACAGACAGATAGACAGATGATAGGTAGATAGACAGATAAAGAGAATGAATGAATGAATTGTCCCATTGATAACTGGATGGTTCCATTGATACAAATTTTGGAAAATTTAAATAACAGTGACAGCTCGGTGCTCTCTTGGAGATAAGGAGGCTTATGGAAGGGATGCAGAGGGACGTGCGTAAGGATTATTTTTAGAAGGGAAAATGGATCAAGAGGTTGAGAACTGGCAGAAATAGATATATGTGAGTCTGAATATATATTTCTTTATATATACACATATAAAGTGCAAATGTGCATTCATGTGTATATTTCCGTGTATTCGTGATTGTGCGCCTGTGTGCATGCGTTTGTGTGTATTATGTATACGTGTTGTATACTTCTATGCACATCGGGATGGTGGGAAGCATGTCACTCCAGCTGGGCAGCTGTTGCACAGGGTTTACCTATGTCACAGCTTGTCAACTTTGTGCAAAAGTATTAAGTTAAGACAGCACTTTACTTTTTTTTAAAAAAAAAAGATCATATACTTTTGTGAATATACATATTTTACAGCGAGAACAATGAGCATGATTTATGTGTGTTTCAGTATCAATATTTGAAACAGCGCCTCTGCTTTGATCTAATCCTCCTCCACTGCTTCTGATCTGACCATTAGAGTCTGTCTTGTATTATTCAGGGCAGCACACCCGCAGGACCAAATCCAAGACATGAGAGTCTTAAACATCATTGCATTTCTCCTGCAAACAAACATCACATGCCATTTGGGTAGGGCATCTAATCCACGTCCCTTTTCCTGGGACACTGGCATTCAGCTCCGCCACCAGCACCCCGGTGGGCTGTTGAGGTGGCAAGGGAGCCCCCGAGGGCTTCCCCCAGGCAGGTGAACACAGATCACAGTGGCTCCCAAATTAGCCCACAACTCATTGACCAAAGCTAGATACCTGGCCCCACTTGGGCCCAGATGGCCCAAAGTTATATCATCACAGTGCTAGTTTTGTACATTTTTGATCCAGGACAAATCCATAAGATCTGAACAGCAAGCAATTAGTGATGAAGCGGGCATTTTCTACAAATGCTAAAAAGCTTGACCAGTAGGTTGCGGGGTTTTTTCTTTGTTGTTTGTGGTTTCTTTTGTTGTTTTCGTTGTTGCTGCTGTTCTTGTTGTTTTCTTTTGGGTACTAGACAATAAACCTAGGAGCATTCTACCTCCAAAGCTATATCCCCAGCCTTTATTTTATTTTTTTTTTGAAATAATGTCTCACTAATTCACTGAGGGTCTTACTAAATTTCTGAGGCCCACTTCAAACCTGCAACCCTCCTTTCTCAGTCTCCCAAGTACTAGGATAACAGGCAGGTGCCACCATGCCCAATAACCAGTATATTTTTGACCAAGAACCTCCAGAGCTTATGAGGAAAAGCCAGAAAACTTGTAATTTTCCCCCCAAGGAAGTAAGTCCAGAGTCCTCCAGCCACTTATGTCTAAAAAAATGGGGGCCAGGTATTTAACTGTAACTGTGAGGCATTTTGGTCATGCTTCCATGGAGGGACTCTGCCTAGACCAGAAAGATTCTTAAAGTGCATTCTGGGATGCGCAGCTGTTCAACGAACCCATGAGCAGATGCACATCATCCTGCTACATGGACCACTTTAAGGAAGAGAACTGTGCATCTGGAGTTGCAGCTGAGCCATCCTGACCACGGCCAAGCACACAATGTCTCTGGTTAGTGAAGACAAGTCCACATTCTCCCCTAGGAGGATTTCTTTTGTAGTGGCAGAGTTGTGCCCAACAGGCTGAGGCTGGCCTTCATCTAAGGGTCCAGGGGCTTTATCACCAAAAGATAATGAGATGGCTTTGGGATGATTTCTTTTCTTGTCAAGAATGGCGGGACTGGGAAGGAGGCTCCACAAAGCCTGCGGCAGCTCCAAGGGCACGTGAACCCAAGCACATGTCAGCAGACTTGCACCCCATCTGTAAAATCATCTCTCCCGGAGCTTTGCTGGATTTCGACAAGTCTCTGGAAGCACCACTCTCTTTTGGTTCCCAGAATTCACTCTTTTCCCTATTGCAGATCTAGAGATAAACCACCACTCCTTAGTTGCCTTCTGCATGTTCTGGGGGAAAGTTTCCAGGACATATGCTGGGATGAAGTCTAGGACCCACTCATTCCCTTCTCATCCATTGACTCAATATTCGTGGAGCACCTACTTTAGAGCAAGCCCTGGCTCGGTGCTCTGGACTCGGAGCTGGACAGGCTGGTCTGGAGGAGGACGGGCAGTTACACCAAGCTTCATAGAGCACTTCCTTTTTTTTAAGTACTGGGGATGGAACCCGGGGGCATTCTACCTCCGAGCTTCACCCCCAGCGCTATTTTTTATTCTTTATTTTAAAACAGAGTCCCACTGAGTTGCAAAGGGCCTCCCTAAGTAGCTGAGGGTGTCTGCAAACCGTGATCCTCCTGTCTCAGCCTCCGAAGCACTGGGATTACAAGTGTGCACCACCATTCCCAGCTTCATGGAGCACTTCTGATAGTGCCATGTGCGGGGTGTTGCACAGACTCAGAGGCAGAGCCCCTGGGGATCCTGGAGCAGCCAGGTGAGGGGGGATGTGAGATGCCTGTGACGTCTCCTGGTGTGGGCCATATAAATGGAGGAGATAATTGTGAATGGGTACAGCTGTATTAAAAAAAAAAAATGTCCAGAAGTAGAGTCCCGAGCCAAGTCACCCTCTCCATAAGGCAGCAGCTTAGACAGAGACATCTTCATTCTAAACAGAGGACATCCAGCAAGCACAGGATACTGACATTTTATTCCTCCTACTGATTACCAGAAATCACTTCTGTTGCCTAAGGCAGGGTTGGGGACAAAAGCTGTTCCTAGGAACAGCCCACGTGAGGTCAGGAACCGCTGTGCATTGTGGGTGAGGGGTTGCCGTCCAAGTGGCCTGCTCAGGATCTAAGCTGCGATGGGATCTGAGTCTTTTCTTTTCCACTGTCCTCCTGACTGTCTCAGCCTTCACATCATGTCCTCAATAGATAAGGGTCCCAGGAGTTCAGTGTAGGAGATAAGCTAATGCACACTCCAT
Organism: Muscardinus avellanarius; assembly: GCF_963383645.1. Lineage (NCBI taxonomy): Eukaryota > Metazoa > Chordata > Mammalia > Rodentia > Gliridae > Muscardinus > Muscardinus avellanarius. The sequence continues at coordinate 78,376,512 of NC_137801.1, read as the reverse complement.
GGATAACTCGCCCTGCTCTTTTGCATAGATATTGCCAAGCTATTTATTTAGCCACAGTGAGAGTAGCCACTGGACCATCCTGCCAAAGGCTCATGATGGCAGTCTGTGTACTTTGGCCTGAAGGGTATGCCACCTTCCCCTGGGATTATATTGTTGACTTAGGGAAGAGCAGTCGGTCCCTAGACGTGTGGCCTGTGGACCCGTGCACATCTCAGTATCTTCCAGTTCCCATCCTTCTCTAATCCTCTTAATGTGATAACAACCACGTGGGACTCTATGGTCCTGGGTCCTTAGAGAAATAGAAGAGCTGTTGCAGATTAGACAGAGACAAAAACCAAATCAGGGCAATTGTTTAGGGAAGAGCTGTCTGGCCGGGATTGGAGATGCCGCAATAGGTGGTAGAGGAAAGGACCCCCAGGCCTGTGGCCCCTCTGCGACCTTTCTTGCCTGCATCTCTGATGCAGCCCGGGGCTGGGTGTGCATCCTGTTATTCCTGGAAGTGTCTTCCTTGAGAAGCCTGTGAAGACAGGAAAGAAAATCCAAAAGGATCCCGCTGAGCTGGCAGGGCTGCCTGCCAGTGCCAGGCTTGCCGTGCACCGGCAATACGTGCTAATGGAAATAATAGCTCCGATTTGTCATCGCCACCTCAGAAACCCTGGTCCCCGCGCACAGCCTGCTGCTTCTTCCGTCTGCAACTGAACCGACCTGCTGCTGCCTTGCTGGTTGGAGGAAGTGATTTCCGTCCATCTGTTTCATTTTTTTTTTAATATTCAGGAAGTACATGAGCTTGGCACACCTGACTCAACAATCATGTGTTCCGTCTTTCTGGTTCTGTTCCAGAAATCCTTCGGGAAGATGCCAGATAATATGAGATTGCATTTGAATGCATTTCATTTAATCTAATAATTTATGGAGCCATTGTATTTGTTCTGCCAAAAACAAGCCAGAGGTGATCTAAACACACAGCAAAGTTATCCTGATAGGACCACACGCTCGCAGGCCCCCAACACACCCAGAGCGAGCGGGGAGGCTCCGGATTCTTATCTCTATCTCTCCTGATTTTTTGCCTGATCTCATTGAAGTAATTTGAAACATATTACTGTTATGCTATAAATTCTACTGGGTTAGCGGGGCCTTTTCTACCTTAGTGACAAAATAATGGCATTGGGATAAGGAGACAAGGGGTCAGCATCAAACTGCGGCCACTCAGATGCTGAGTCTAGAAGAATTTGTACAGAATGAAGCCTCAGCATTTTAATCCGCCCTCATTTAATAATACTAAACCTACTCAACTCTGGCCATACTCTGTGAGAGAGTTTTCCCAGGAAGGGGGAAAGAGGGAAGGCACTTGTGTGCCTGGGTGGATGAGCACCGCAGGGGTATGCTCTGGGTACCATTCTGTGCCTGGGCCCCTCTGAAAACTCAGAGCTGACCCCAGGCCTTGGGAGTTGAGAGCATGCCCTTGACCATGGCAGTCATACAAATGGCCAAACACAAGTTGACATCATGTTCAGAATTAGGAGCTAGCTGTTGACCCTGGGTATGGGATAAATCAGCTGAGGTCTGAGGCCTTGCCGTGCACTGTGTGCAGAGGTAAAGGCAGCCAATTCAGAGGCTAGAGCAGTTCCCCCTCGTCCATGAGGGATCCATTTTGAAAGTTGTAGGGTTGCCTGAAACCATGAAGAATACTGAACCCTCTATATCATACTCTAATATGCTTTTTTTCTATACATACCTACCTGTGATAAAAGTTCAATTTATGAATTAAGCACAGTAAGAGATAGCAGTAATAAAAAAGAAGAACTATAGCAACATACTGTATTGTTTATTTCTAGATTTTTCTATTTAACACTTTGAAGTTGCAGTTTACCATGGGTAACTAAAACCATGGGAAGGGAGCCCATGGGAGACTGTGAAGAGGGCCTGGGCCGTGTGAGGGAACAGAGCAACAGACAGGCAGGACAAACAAACTCTCTTGTATCTAGTCAAGGTGTCGGAGGGGATGTTTTCCAAAAGGGATCGAAGCAGAAACAGGGCTCATGGGAAGGACAGGAGAGGACTTGCTCCCAGGTGGGGGAGAAGGGGATGCTTCAGTGTCTGCAGCAGGTACCAGGGCTGATCCACCTGCCTCCCCTTCTCCTTGCCCCAGTTTTTCTCCTCCCACTTTGGGAGAGGCACAGGCAATCCCTTTTCTGGGAGTATCTGTCTATCTATCCATCCATCCATCCATCCATGGGTTGTCATCATTCCCTCTTATAGGCAGAAAGTTCATGTAGACATCCTCTTCCTCCTCTTAGGTGCTGGGACCAGCATGTTTGTGACATTTCTGGGCTACAATTCTGGAACCTCTTTCCATGTCCCCCTTTGGCACCATCAGCTTTGGTGTGAGGGAGTCCAGGGCTTCCATTTGATGTGCAGTAGGGCAGGGCAGAGCCGGGGCAGGTGACAGATGTTCAGAAGGTGCCAGGGAAGCTGGGGCACCCCTGCAGAAGAGCACACACCTGCACACCTGAGTGCCACCCCCAGCAGAGGAACGTGGCACTCTCTGGAAGTGGGTGTGGACAGGTCTGTCTGCAGCTGTTCTGCAGGAAGAGCACACACATCTATCTGGCATGTTTATCAGGCTGGGCTTCCTAAATAACCATCGCAATGGGAGTTAGGGTTAAATGCATGAATTTGGAGGGGATGCAAACACTCAGACCACAGCAGCCCCATGTCTCTTTGGTGCGAACCTACACAAGAAAACCTCCCCCGCTGCCCCGCTGGCAGGTTAAGCACAGCAGCCTCCTCGGCTGCCCCACCCTGGCACTGAAATTTTACTAGAATGATCACATAGCTGAGCCCCTGCAGAGAGCCACAAGCTGCCCAGGGCTCTGAACTCCACAGGGAATCGAGGGCAGCCTGATTGGAAGCAGCTCCCCAGGCAAGCGATTTAAATATTTTTATGACCTAATAGCCTTGTTAAGATGCATACTTCCATTGCTATATATGTGTTCACCTCTGCTCTCTCAGTTCCCATAAAGCTGTCTAACTGATGCTATTCAAACTTGCATGGTTCCGATCCCCTGGGCCTTCTGAAATGTGTGTCCTTTGCGTAAAATCCTGCTACCTCAACTCCCAGCTATGCTTTAAAATTGAGACAGGGCCTTCTAGTCCCTAACTGCCCTGTTAGTGTGGAATGATATCTTGTTGGTATTTATGACCCTGCCATTTGAGTTGATTGTATTAGATTGTCCGCAAGTCTTCATGTTTCCAGTTTAAAAAAAAAAAAAAAGATCCTGAAATTCAGTTCTCGATAGCTTTCTTCACAGATTTCATCTATTATTTGGATGCCTGTGCGCCTTCCATTTTACATGTCTCCAATATTTCTGTAAATTTTTCCAAACAAAGAAGTCCGTCGGGATGTACCTTACCACATATGTTCATCAAAAATTCTGTGTAAGAGGAACAGAGAGACAGAGAGGCTCTGAAGCCCATGCCTCAGACCTTTGTGCTCAGTCAGTGACACCAGCGGTCGCAGAACTGGTATGGTCTAGTGCCAGGAAATCTCACAAAAGCTGAAAATGAAATTTGCGGCCCAGGGGACACGTTCCCTGAGGTCACGCACATTGTCACAGCCCACGGAAGCCATGCTTTCGCTCCTGCGGTGGGCTGAGGACCACTGACCTAGAGGGAGAGATTTCTCTGCCTGAGAGATGACCATTTCTTCTGTTACCCATAGTTAACAGCACATGGGGAGTAATGGTCGAGTATCCCTCATACCCAGCCTTCTGCTTTTCTGCAGAAAAGGAGGTCTTACGTTCATGTCTCCATGGTACCAAACCTCTGTGTGGTGGTGAGGGCAAATGTGGCCTCTCCTGGGGGTCTGACACTTTACATTACAGTTAATCCATTTGATCCCCACAATATGGCAGGTACTATTATTATTATTTTCATTATTTTTGGTGGTGGTACTGGGGGTGGAACCCAGAGGCTTTCTACCTCCGGGCTATGCTCCCAGACCTATTTTATATTTTATTTGTGAACAGGGTCTCACTGAGTTGCTGAGAGCCTCACTAAGTAGCTAAGGCTGGCTTCGAACCTGCACGATCCTCCTGTCTCCGCCTCCCAAGCGCGGGGATTACAAGCATGCGCCACCATGCCCGGCGGGCAGGTACTATTATAACTCCCATTTTGCAGATGATGAAACAGAGGCACAGAAGATGTAGGTCATTTGTCCCAGGGCACACAGTGAGTAAAGGGAACAAACCAACTCAGAGGGCTCACAGGGCTGAGAGGGGCGGGAATAGGAAGGAGGAGGAGATGAGTCGGGGATGCCCCAGAGGTGCGCCTGGCTGTACGGCCTGCCCTTTTTCCTTGCAGGGCAGAGGGGGATGTGGTCTGAGTGTGGAGGCTGTGCCTTGTGGAGGAGTAGGGAAGCAATTTTTCTCCTTTCTGCATCAGGTCCTAAGAGTCATGATGTGTTATGCAAACTTCACGGAGCTTCCAGATCCCTCTGATGGTCGCTTAGAGCTAACCTTTGCCATCAGCCTTTGGAGGTTCACGGACAGCCCCAGCGCCCTTTGACATGGCGGGCTCAGCTCCACCTGAAGGTCCAAATAGCTCTTCATTATCTACCCCTTGTATGAGCTCACACACCAAGGTCACAAGGGAAGTGGACATCAGAAGCAATTCTGCCCCACCCAGGGGGGCTGCAGAAGCATCCAGGGCCACCCAACAGCTGTCCCTTGGACAGTTCATTAGAGGCTTTGGTCATACATCCCAGGAAACTTTAGGCTGCTCTTCTCTGTGAAAGAGGAGGATGGGAGAGCAGCCCTGTACTCATGTGATGACATGAAGATTACGCTGAGACATGAGCTCCTAGCCCTTGTCCTGCCTCACTCCCCTCCTCTGCTCCTAGACCCCAGGGGCCTTTAGCCACTCGCCTAGGACAGACACTAAGAATATTCTCGCCTCTGGCTTCCTCTAACCAGTGCCACACAGAGGGGGTGGGGTGCCCTTGAAGCATCTTTTAGTAGTTTTATTTGTGCAATTTCTGTCTCAAAAGACTGTCAGATAAAGCCACAGATAAGAGACACGGAGCTCCTCTGAGATGTAGGATTCTCAGAGATACTCCTGCTGCAAAAGGGAGAACTGAAGAACCAAGCCTGTGTCATGGCTTTTGGCAAAGGGACTCCAACAGGACAACAGAGGGACAAAGGCTGAGAAGCAAAGTCTACCCCAGTACTGGGAAAAGAAGCCGGCAGCAGCCAATCAGAAAGGCGGGACGAGATGCCCTAATACAGTGTCAAGAAACCTGAGTGATAAGCATGTCCCAGTGGGAAGGTAACAGGGATGCGAGTGCTCTGGGGATACCAGGTCTCAGGGTGAGGGTCTGGCCAATGGGTGCGCCCCACGTCTCTCCCCAGGACTCAGGTTCTTGGCATCACGTTGTCCCCATGCTGTGGCCACTGGCAGTGGGGCGGTGCACACAGGACCTCCCACCTTGCAAACTGAGTTTGAACGGAATCTGGAGAGATGACATGTTCACAGTGGCCGTGCTACCACAGCGATTCTGCTTGCAGGCGAGAGACTGCCTAGCCTGTCTCTTCAAGATTGGAGCTTCTGAGACATTCTCAGTAGTTGGCCCAGACAGGGCTGTTTGGGGGACTTGGAGAATATTCTGATCCCTAGAGGTTTCCAGAACATCATCTATGAGTAGTTGTATCTTCACACCTATTTATATGGTCCTTATGAGTGACCTAACTAGACAGGCTGAGCTGGGGTTGTAGCTCGGTGGTAGAGCATTGACCTAGCATGTGCAAGGCTCTGGGTTTAAATCCCAGCACTGCATAAAAATAGAATGAAATAAAAGTATAATTAGATATATTTTACGTGCTAGGCCTATGCTCTACCACTGAGCTACACCCCCAGCTCAGCCTGTCTAGTTAAGTCACTCACAAGGACCATAAATAGGGCTGAAGAACAGAATGCTTGAAAGGTTTGGACATAGGTTAAGTTTGTTGCTCAAAGGACCCTTGATCCCCATTGTGGGCATGCTGACATGGCGGGATCCTTACAAGGTGGGGCTTAGTGGAAGGTGGTTGGGTCATTGGGGGTGCTGCGCTTGGGAAGAATCAACATGGTTTTGGAGAGACCCTGAATAGTTCCCATAAGATCAACTTATTTTAAAAAGCAAAGCTTAGCACCTAAATTTCTCTTGGCTTCTGTCTCACGCTGCACTCTCTGTCTCACACACACTCCACCATGATGCCATCTGCCCTGAGGTCTTCACTAGAGGCAGAGCTATCAGACAAGACCACCTGATCTTTTGGCCTGGAAACTGGAAGCTAAATAAATGTCTTTTCTTCATATGAAGCCTCGGGTATTTTGTCATAGCAACACCAAAAGGACTAATACACTGCCATGAGACGATTACACATATCGTCTTATTTAGTTCTCATGACAGGGCAATAGAACCATATTAAACTGTGAACTTAACAAGTCCTAGGTTCAAATTCAGTTTGTGCAACTTCCTGGGTTTTAGGCACAGCCTGGTATCTGTTGTTGATGGTCTTAGAGCCTCTGTTTGTTCTGGAGGGCTTTTATTAAGAATAAAAAAGTGGACAACAGTTCTGAGCAGCTCTGGGTTCACAGCAAGATCTCAAGGAGGAGTTTCCAAGACCATGATAATACTTAGATAATCATTTAGGGAACATGTGAAGGAACCACAGCTAAGATCAGATGGTAACTTGATCGAGATCAGCCAACTAGCAAATGACAGGGGCAGCCAGCTCCATCTGTCTCCAAAGCTGTGTCTCCGCATCCCATGCTTCTCGCAGATCACAGCGCTACAGCTGTTTATCCTCCCGAGGTACCTTAGGGAGCTGTCTCTACACTTCGAGGTAGTTTCACATCATTTGGGGCTTGGCTGATCATTCGAACTAGCCCCCAGGTGAAGGGAAGCACAGAGTTTGTTCTTCACCTCAGTTCTGAGCCTGGTGAACCGCTCTGGTGGCGACGTGACATGTGTGCCCGGCTCTGCTTTGAAGGACCAAGGCCTACTTTTCATTTCTGCCCTTTGTACTCTCTGTTCAAAGTTCCCGGCACAGAGCTGTGGGCTGGAGGGAGCCGAGCGAAGGCTTCACCACTGAATAAAAGCAAAAAAACAAAAAACAAAAAACAAAAAAACAAAAAAACAAAAAACACAATACAGCGCAGCGATGTGGCCCAAAATAGAAGCTGGAGAAAGCGCAGTCAGATCAGCACTAGCTCTCTGCTGCCTTCCATCCCCGCTATTTTTATAAGCCCGTCATTTTTATCTTGTGTCTTTTGCCAGGGCAGTATTTTTGAAGATGCGTTTTAATGTTTAAAATACCCAATAGCTCAGTGCGCAGTTTTCTCTGCCTCTTTTAATTAGCTTGTTAACTTCTTCCTCTTTATTCATTATAGATCTTCTCTCCCTCTGCCCTCTCGGAAAGTGTATTGTATATTTATATTGTTATGAGCCCTTCTCTGCTCCTCCGGTAACTGCGTTTTGAAGCAGAACCCGAGCTGTGCCCTTTCCCCCATTAAAATTTCAGCAGGGCATAGCTTTTAATTACCCTTTCCCAATCTCTAGCAGGAAGATTTCCAAACATAAAATAATAATCCAACGTCTTCCAAGTATAACTTGCTGCCGTGGAGCCGGACTCAGCAAAGATAAGGATATCATCCCCCTTGCCCCTTGTTCCTTCTGAGCATCTCTGAGCTGCTTAAAGCCTCCAGCAGTGTTTGCCTGGCCGAGCTCCTGTGCATCAGCTCTGCGCAGGTTGCTATCTGCCTCCTAACTCTGGATGCTGGGGAGTGAAAGATGGTCTTTTCTCTGAGCTGGACCTTCCTGCGGGCCTCTGCCACCTGCCAGCGGTGCTTCCTGATGCTCTGTAGATTGAGGTGTCATCCGAGAATAATTTAACCCTCTCTCTCTAAATTTATTTGGCTTCCTTAACATTTTGTCTGCGGAGTTGGCCAAAATAATGAAACTGTTTAACAGATCGCTCGGGGTGGCGGGGGGGGGGGGGGAGTGGGAGGGGATGACAATTAGAATCAGGTTTGGCAGAAAGTGCGGGCCTGAAACATTAAGGAGTAAGTCCCCCCAGACATGTGGCACAGAACAGACTTAGTGGCTGTCACCTGGTCTTGCAGCTTCAGGTCCCTGCATCCCCAATCTGCTGTCTCCAGGCTATCTTCCCTCTAAGCTCTTCCTGTGACCTTTCCCATCTGTGGCCCCCTCATCCCCTGCTCAGCTGACTCAGTTCCAAGAAACACCATCACTGGCCCCATCAAGTCCCTCACACCACCACCCTCCTCCTGTTCCCATGCCTCCCCCACTCTGCTTTCCGGCTCATCCTTCAATGTGCCCCCTCCCGGCTTCTCCCCATGGGCACCATGCCCCATAGCATGTGCCACACGATGACCAGCACCTGATTTCTGTTCCTTCCACACCTTCCGACCCATTCCCTGGACTGTGTCCCCAGGAGCCCACTATCCTCACATGATCCCAGCTCTCAGCCACCCCTCTACCAAGGGGCCCTCCTCTGGGGCAGCTCCAGAGCAAAGTCCTCCCTGGTTCAACATACCCATCATCATCATGTCCAAAGGAGCAGATGGTAACTTTTTCCCATATTATGTTTTCCCTCGTAAGAAAATAGACATACAATTAATAAGTCAAATGATATGTAAACATAATGCTTTAGAATGCAAAATAGTATGGATAGCTGGGCATGGCAGTGCATACTTGTAATCCCAGCATTCAGGAGGCTGAGACCAGAGGATCACGGTTCGTGGACAGCCTCAGCTACTTAGGCCCTTTGCAACTCAGTGAGACCTTGTTTCAAAATAAAGTAAAAAAAAAATAGGGCCAGGGGTGGAGCTTGGAGGTAGAATGCCCCTGGGTTCCATTCCCAGTACAGCAAAAAAATAAAAAATAAATAACGTGGATATTTCAGCCTCCTTCCAACATCAGCAGCCTGTTTCTCTGTGCTTTCCTGGGACAGCCTGCAGGTGTTCCCTGGTCACCAGGAGTCAACACAGGGCCTGACCGTCTTTAACATGTGACTGTTCCTGGGTCTCACTCATGAAAATGGCTTTGTGTGCACCTGGCAGAGTGAAAACGTGTGATTATGTTCTGTCCTTTATTCTCAAAGCCAGTGAGGTCTCAGCCTCCCTTCCGGTGTTGGAAAGAACAGGCCACCTACCAACATATGCAAGGGGTTTGGAAATCAATAGGTTGAGGTTCTCCTGGGGTGTCAGGTCTGAGCTTCACAAAGCAAGCCCATTCCTACCTGCTTCCCACTATGTATCTGGCCCAGCATTTGGGCTGTATCCAGCCAACGCAAATTGACTTTAAATTCTACCCTATGCAGCCAGGCTTGGTAGCATACTCTTATAATCCAGCATTTGTGAGGCTGAGACAGGAGGATCACCGTTCGTGGACAGCCTCAGCTACTCAGTGAGGCCCTTTGCAACTCAGTGAGACCTTGTTTCAAAATAAAGTAAAAAAATAGGGCCAGGGGTGAAGCTCAGAGTAGAATGCCCCTGGGTTCCATCCCCAGTACCGCAAAAAATAAAAATTAAAAATTAAAAATGTGTAGGGCTGGAGATGTAGCTCAGAGGTAGAACATCCTGGGTTCAACCCCAGTACCACAAGAAAATCCATTTTTGTTTGTTTGTTTGGTGGTACTGGGGATCAAACCCAGGACCTCCTATGGGCTAGGCAAGTGCTTTACCACCAAATTACACCTGATCTCTCCAAATTTCTTTTTAATGTCAGAATCCAGACACTTTAAAAGTGGAGTTACCTGGGTATGGTGGCGCACGCCTGTAATCCCAGCATTCGGGAGGCTAAGACCAGAGGATCATGGTTCGAGGACAGCCTCAGCTACTTAGTGAGGCCCTCTGCAACTTCGTGAGACCCTGTTTCAAAATAAAGAATAAAAAATAGGGCAGGGAGTGTAGCTCAGAGGTCGAATGCCCCTGGGTTTCATCCCCAGACCTGCCAAAAAAAAAAAAGTGGAGTTAGACTGTGTGTCTATGTGTATGTGTGTGACCGCACACACACACACATGTGCACATGTGTGGTACTTCTTGCTCTGACTCGTGAGCTTGCACCTCTCTTGCTTGACAGTGTTCTGTGATGTGAAGAGGGAGGGATGCTTTCACGTCTTGCGGACTGGAGTTTCTGGCCACCTCTCCTGCTGTGTTCTTCAGCCATCCCCTGCTCCTGGGGCCCCTACTCACCCCTTAGCGCCTAGCCAGGTTGTTTCCTCCCACCCCCAGCCAGTCTGTTGGACCTTGGCCATTGAGAGGGCCACTGGGCTCAAAGTGACCCACCCCCCTGGGGAGGGAAGAGTCGCCCTTGATGGGACACAGACCTCTGTTGGGAACATTTGTAATGAGGCAGCAACCCCAAGAAGCTCAGAGGAACACAGAATTCTCATCCTTCCCAGCTCAGGAAAGTTGCTAATTTGATCCCTGTCCCAGGAGAAATCCAGCAAATCCATCCTTCCTTAACATAAGGTCCTAGCTAGAGCATCCTGTGGAAGTCTTGTCTCTCACGGTGTCACCCCCAAACCAATCTGTGAGCCTGTTCTCGACACATGAAATGTGACCTTTGGATAATTCTCACCTGCGTCACCAGGACGACCCCCAGGGAAGTAGTCGGAACGTCTAACTCCATATTCCGTGAATTCCATAAGCATGACGGTTGCTATGATGTGGAATTCCACAGCCATCTGTAATCACTGGATGCTTCAGGCCCGAGCAGATTTCTGTCCCGGAAGGCAAACATTTTGGAGAAGTTTCTCCAGTCATGATATCAGTGTTTGTCTGAGTCGAATGAAGAAAAAGATCAGTTATATTTAATCCTAAGAAACTAAGACAGAAAAGACACCCATCACATTTACCTGCCTCACTCCTTCCCGAAACATGCCACTAGGGCTGGACTCCCTGCTGTTCCGAGTGGCTCAGGGTGAGAGGCAGGGCCTCTTCTTCTCCCAGCTCCTGTGCACACCCCTGGGCCTTGCATGGCCTGTGCGGTGCCCATGCTCAAGCCCTTGCCCTCCCGAGTCTGGCTCACAGGCTTGCAAAAGACCTCTCGCTGCACTCAAGTCATTGGGCAAACATGTACGGTGTGTCTGCCATGTTCCAGACATGGCAATAGACACAAAATGTGTACTGTCCCTGTCCTCTCAAAGGCCACTTTTATAGAGGGGAGCTTGGAACAGATGAACAGAAGCCTGGCCCTAGCTGGGCAGGGGGATGAAGATGTGAGTCTGGAAAAGGTTTGGAGCAGGGTGCAGGCAGCGGGATCTGTGCCCACTGCTGGGCCTCCTGCCTCGCTGGGAGTGGAGGAGGGCCCCATCCTCAGAGCAAACAGTGGGCTAGGCTGGAGGCCCAGGTGGGCTGGCTTCCATCCACACGTCCCGACTTCATCCTCTTCCTGTGAACCAGAGATTCGCAGCCTTAGCCCCGGTGACATTGGTGGCCAAATAACTCTTTGCTGTGAGAGCCATCCTGTGCATTGGAAGGTGTCAAAGGGACCCAAGGGTGACGACTCAGAGTCTTCAGGCCTTGCCTCCTGTCCCCCTCTTGGATACTACAGATCTCCCCTTCCTGGCCTGTGTAGGAGCTCCTCTTCACTACAGTTCCCAAAGTGTGTTCCTGGGAACACTGCTTCCTTCTGTTGTGCCACCAAAAGGATTCTGTGGCGCCACAGACTTGGGGCAAGGCCTCACCTTAAGCCACCAGCATGGTAAACGCTCCAGCTGAACCTGTGTCTATCAGACGGCTGGAGGTTTTCTTTTCCATCTCCCATATAACCTCCAGGGCCGAGCTCCATGCTCAACACAGAGGGAGACTGAGGCTGAGGGAGGGAGTCAGTGGCTGCATGTGCTGTTGGGGCTTCAAGTGTCCAGGCCCCACGCCAACACTGATGCTGGTAGGAAAGATGGAGGCAGATGCCCTAAATTCCATCCAGAAAAAGGAAAGGCCTGGTGAGGAGGGTTTGGGTGTGGAGTGGAGATCGACTCAGGGTCCTTGGGATGTCCCTGACCCCCAAGCATTTGGGGCTCCTGAGGCCACTATAACTAGGTACTTTAGTGACTCCTGCTGCTGCTGATCTCCACCATGAGGCTGTGGTACCCAGAAGCTTATAAGGTCATTTAACTGCCTATATAAATATGTTTAGACTCATACACATCAAGTGAATGGTGTGGACATCACCTGGCACAGCCCGGCCCACCTTTCCGCAGGGCCCAGCCCTAGGAGACCCCGAGGGAGGAGCTGTGGCCACGTGGGCCTCAAGCCCAAGGGTAGAGCCTGGATACATTTTGACCAGCAAATGCTGCATGGAGCACTTGATGGCAGAGATGCTGGGGCAGCCACAGCCCCTTGAGCCAGACAACTACACTCTTGGTATCAGTTGAACCAGAGCCTGGGTACAAGTATGCAGTGAGAACTGGCCAGGAGACGGAGGAAGGAATCATTCAAACTACAGTGTGGATGACTTAGCTTAAGGCCCCATGTATCCCTAGATCTGTGCATTTTAGAGTGGTTTTTATACCACTAGCTCCCCGGTAGCAGCATTCCAATCATACAGGTGAGGCAGTGGGTCGAGGCAGCCCAAGGACGCTGCATGGGCCTCTTTTCTGGGCTGGTCTCACAGCCCAGGCTGGCTCTCTTGGACTTAGGAAGAGTCTGCTCTGATTCCAAAAGCATAAGACCTACTTGGTGACGCTTCTTGGCAGCCAAGAGCACCTGGGACGTCTGACCGAGACCCTGCAGTTGCGTGTCCTCCCAGCAGACAGCCATTCGCAGGGTGGGGAGTTCATCCGTGAGAGCTGGGAATGAGTCATGGCTGGGAGAGGGGTCTGGGCGTCCTAAGAGGATGACGACGAGACGGGCCTCGTGATTGTGAGCACAGATCCTTCCAGTGAGCTCATCGGCTTTGCATCTGCGCCTGAGAAATGGGGCTTGAGGGTCCTCACGTACTAACTAGAGCCGCTCTTTCTCTTATGGGAGAGAAGCCACCTGCTGGGGAAGGGCTTTAACCAGGAAGTTGCCCAAGGAGGGAGTTCAGGGCAAAGGGTTAGGGTCTCTCCATCCTCCTGCTTCTGGTCAGAGGGATAGCAGCCTGCTGGGGCTGCCCTGCACATGGGGACAGGCACTCCTGCCTGGCCTGCAGACTGGGGGAAATGGGATGCACACTGCCGCTCTGACCTCTGTATTGTTTCAGTCATTTTGTGCAGAGGGGAGTTTATAGAAAATGCTGCCCAGCCAGGCTTCCAAAGGAAACAATTTCCCCAAAACACAAGCCCTCGATCATCCTCAGTGGATGAGAGGGCTCGTGTTAGGAAACCCAGCGCCGAGTAACCAATGCCCAGAGAGTTCTGCACAACACTGCCGGTTTCTTTAAAAGTTGTTAGACATTAGCAGGACATGACTCAGGAGTCCTCTGAGGCTGGCAGTGACACCCCACCAGGAGCAATGCCATCTGACTTGCAGAAGAAAGCAGATCACGCTGCTCGCTGGTTCCTCTGAAGTTGCCAGCCTGAGCCAGGGCCCTGCGATGTGGAAGGGGCTCATGCCATCGGGAACGGCCAGCGCCCGCAGCATCTTCCCATAGGAAGGGGGCCAGCCGGACTTTCCTCAAGGCCTCAGGATCTGGGTGGGAAATTTTTTGCCAGATTTTGAGAAAGATAGGGAAACAAGCCTTCAGTTTTAGCTTTGTTTTCTTCCTCTAATGAGCCGTATGAGATTAGATTCTAAATAGGATCAGACTTCCCTGGATGCATTAACCCACTTGGTTTCAAACTTGTGTGTCTCTTTAGAAAGAGAAGAAGAGCGGACTACTGAAACTTCTAGCCGGGGCCTCCACCAAGAAGAAGTCACGCTCCCCGCCATCTGTCTCTCCCACCCACGACCCCCAGATGGCACTGGACGCCTCGCTACAGGGCGCCATGGGCCCCGAAGTGTCTTCGCTGTCCATCCACGGCAGGGCGGGCTCCTGCCCCATAGAGAGTGAGATGCAGGGGGCGATGGGGCTGGAGCCTCTGCACAGGAAGGCAGGCTCCTTGGATCTGAACTTCTCATCCCCAGCCCGTCAGTCACCTCTTTCCATGGCTGCCATCCGCCCCGAGCCCAAGCCGTTGCCCCGAGAGAGGTAAGGGGGAACATGGGCTTGCTGTGAGGTGCTCCCTGATTTCTGAAGCCCTTTGAAGGGACCAGGGATGATGGGGCTTCCCTGAGGATTGAGATTCCCAGATGTTCTTCACGAATTTGAGCTCTAATCCATCCAATTCCTGGGTTTGGGATTGTAAGGATTCATCAGGAATTGTGTCAGAACCAAGGTGGTTCTAAGCACAAATATTGAGAGATCAGGTAGTGAGGGGACTATGTTCTCCCCAATTCTGAGATACTCTGGATTGAGCCCCACCCAGATAGCAGCTCTTCTTGGGCCTCAGCCCACTCCTTAGGATTATAAAATATTGCCCTAAGCCAGGCATGGTGGCCCATGCTTATAATCCTAGTACTTGGGAGACTGAGGCAGAAAGATTGCAGGTTCCTGGCCAGCCTCAGCTACTTAGTGAGGCCCTCTGCAACTTAGTGAGACCCTGTCTCAAAATAAGAGGAAAAAATAGAGCCGGGATGTAGATCAGAGGTAGAATGTCCCTGGGTTCAATCCCTAATACTGCAAAATAAATAAATAAATAAATAAATAAATAAATAAATAAATAAATAAATTTTTACCCCAAATTGACTTCAAGGGTATGTAGGCCATTAGGTTGAACCATACAAAATTGATGATATTCATCCATTTGTGACTCAAAGCTGAAATTTCTTATAGTTCAGGCTCAGGTTTTACAGATCTGGAACCCACCACGGGATGTGGCTTGCTGGGGCCAGGCTGCTGCAGAACAGAGACTCGCTCAGGTGGGGAGGAGCTGCCCGTTCCAGTTTCTGTTCTAAAAGCACTCTCAGCTAAAGGCTGACAGGCACCTTGAAAGAATCCATGGTGTCCACTTAGGATAGCAGGAAGATACTTTCCTTGCCCAGTTTCTATGCATTGGAATGTTGCTTAAGTAATAAAAACATTAACAACCTTCTAAGAAAACAATCCTGGCCCTTTGGCCAGCATCCTGCCCTGCCCGCTGGCTGGAGCCTGCAGCCTGAGAAGGCAGCCAATGTCCCGAGCTCCTGCTGACCCCAGAGACCCCACTCCCAGCAAGGGGCTGGGCGAGGTTCCGTCTAGATGAGGTGGCACATGTTTTCCATCAAGTCCTGGAAAATAATAATTGTAGACATTGCAGGCCTTACAATGTCCGTGGCAATTCATCAGCTTCGCCTGTGTGGCAGCGAGGCCACCACAGGCCCAATGTACGCGAATAGTAGCCTGGTGCTCTGGAAAGTTCTATGTAGGAACGCTGAAATTTAAGTTGCCTTCAACTTTCTTTTTTTTCAGTACTGGGTATGGAACCCAGGGGCATTCTACCTCTGAACTATACCCCCAGCCCTATTTTTTTATTCTTTTATTTTGAAACAGTCTTGCTAAGTGGCTAAGGCTGTCTTCGAACTGTGATCCTCCTTTCTCAGCCTCCCAAATGCTGGGATTACAAGCGTGCTCCACCACACCCGGCTCCTTCTTATGTTATGAAATCTTCTTTGGTTTTCTTTTCTTTTTCTTTTTTTGTGGCTCACACACTCATATCACTTATCACTGAACTACACGGGTATGCTAATTTTTTATATATTTCCTTTTCAATCCTATAAAAATCTAGATTGCGCTTTTGAGCCACGTCCACATTTAGAGTGCCTGTGGATCATGGACAGAAGCCCCATCTCCACGGGCCCCTGGAAGGACAGTGTGGGACCCAGAGTTACTGACTTCTGATAACTGGTTAAAATGTAGGACCCTATTTACAATCCACTGATAGTGCTGGCAAGCATCTGCTGAGTGTTCCACACAGGCATGATACTCAGAACCTTCCCCAGTCGGTACAATGCCACCATCAACACCCGGTGGCCAGGCCCTGCATGAAACACACCCGGTAGCACTTTCTGAGCACCTTACTGTGAAATCCCAGTTATCCTCCTTGAGAACCCCCTGAATTCATATCCCTTTTTATAGATGAGGACAGGGAGGTTTTGTGAAAGGCTAAGTCACTTGCTCAGGATCCCACAGTTGGTTGGCAGCTGGGCCAAGGATTCACCTGAGACCTTTCTGACCACAGAACCCAGGCTCTGAACAGCCTCACCCTGGGAGGTGCAGAGTCAGTGGTCCCAATAGAAGGGACCCGGCATCTTCAGCTTGGAAGAGTGTGGAATACATCACAGCCCCACCGGATTCCAAAGCCCCACAGCCCTACAATGTCTATCCAGGTGCAACTGTGTACCACCGCAGGAGTATGCCTCCCTGTGGAGAATCCCTGGATCCTCCGGTGACTGTTTATACTCAGCATTCGAATATACCACAGTGCCTCACACGCATTCATACTGTGCACATCACACACACACACACACACACACACACACACACCACCTCTACAGACACCTATAGACATGCCATACACACATGCATACAAAACAAATAACATACAAATATACATGCACACCAAAGACACAGATCCCACACCATATGAACATACATGCACACCACACACTATATACCTGTATTGGTCAGGCTTCACTTGATTAACAGAACTCAGAACACATATGGGATAAAGGGGATTTATCAAATCAGCTTACAGTCCAAAGCAGTGTAGTCCCAAGTTTCCTACTGCACGTGGAAAGGCTGAGGAGCCAGCAGCTGGTCCAGCCTTCCACGAGCTGGAGTCTCAGAATCAGAGCAACCGCTAACTCAGTCCCAGTCCAAGAGGGAAAGGCCAGGAAACTCTCCAGAGGAATGATGGTGAAGGTCCAGTTTGAAGAGCTGAAGGCCAGTATCTCAGAGGAGAGCAGACACGCTTTCTTCAGGAAGAAACACATACCTTCATGTGGCTTTCTCCTTTTATCCAGGTCCTCTGCATATCAGATCCCTGCCACCTACATGCAGGGCAGGACTTCCCTGCAATCTGGCATGACATAAACCAGTCATCACATGAACACACCCAAAGTCATGTAATCTTAGGTGTTTCATGATCCAGTCAGGTGACAACCCAGACTAACCATCACGATACCCATGTGCATTATACAAACACACACACACACGCATACACTCATACAGCACACACACTCACAAGTTCTCAAACACACACACACAGATATACACAAACTAACTCACATTCCTCCCCAACTTGGAGCAACTCCTCGGGGTCAGAACCCCCCACCCCGTCATGGGACCTGTGATTGTTGAATGTGGATCCCAGCCCCACATCCAGGTAATGGAGTTGGTCTGCTGGCTCATGAGAATGATAGATTCTAGATCTTTCATCTTTCTCCTGTCTGACCTAGTGTTCCTGCTCCCCAGACCCCTAACTCTATCTTCAAAGACATGAATTCCAGACTCCTCAAGGGGTAATCTTAAAACACCCTACTCTGCAAAAGCATGGAGTCAGGCTGGGCGTGGGGGCGCACGCTTGTAATCCCAGCATGCAGGAGGCGGAGACTGGAA
The DNA here is from genome assembly GCF_963383645.1 of Muscardinus avellanarius. Taxonomy (NCBI): domain Eukaryota; kingdom Metazoa; phylum Chordata; class Mammalia; order Rodentia; family Gliridae; genus Muscardinus; species Muscardinus avellanarius. Next base: position 78,358,886 of record NC_137801.1, on the reverse strand, counting down.
GATCGCATCACAGTTCGCGGACAGCCTCAGCTACTTGGCGAGGCCCTTCGCAATTCAGTGATATCCTGTTTCAAAAATAAAGAGACTAGCCGGGCGTGGTGGCGCACGCTTGTAATCCCCGCGCTTGGGAGGCGGAGACAGGAGGATCGCGCTGGTTCGAAGCCAGCCACGCTGGCGTTAAGAGACCCTGTTTCAAAAATATAAAATAGGTCTGGGAGTGTAGCCCGGAGGTAGAAGGGCTTCCAGGAACCCCAGTACCACCAAATAAATAAATAAATAGGCCGGGTGTGGTGGGGCACGCTTGTAATCCCCGCGCTTGGGAGGCAGAGACAGGAGGATCGCGCAGGTTCGAAGCCAGCCGTGCTGGCTTAGGAGACCCTGTTTCCAAAAATAAAATAGGTCTGGGAGTGTAGCCAGGAGATAGACGGGCTTCCAAGAACCCCAGTACCACCAAAAAAATAAATAAATAAATAAAATAAATAAATAAATAAATAAATAAACAAACAAACTAAAAAATAGGGCTGGGGGTGTAGCTCAGAGGTACAATGCCCCTGGGTTCCATCCCTAGTACCACAAAAAAAAAAAAAAAAGAAAAGAAAAACACGTAGACTCTCTGATGAACTAGCAAATTCAGAGAATCATTGCCATTCTCAGATTATTCCATCTAATCAGGGGGTGATTGTACCCAGAGACTCTCGGCACCCTTCTTAGCTCCAAGAGCTCTGCAGAGCTCCTTAAAGAGAAACATTTGCAAAATAACAGCCTGACAACAAATGCCTGGAGAGCCCCCAGAATGCCACCTCCCCTACCCCTGGGCAGCCACAGACCTGTCATCCAGGAACCTGCGTGAGTTGGAACTCAGCAGGTGACCCTGGACATGTCAGCTCCTCAGGCTGAGATAACTCCAGTCCAGAAAGCACTTGGACCCTGGCCCTGCAGACTAAATAAAACTGACCTTGCACCCTGCTTTGGAGGAGAAAAATGCTGGAAAGTGGCTACAAGATTCCCTGCCACCGGGGCCCTGGCATCCTGCTCACCTGCCAGGTGTTCATGGAGGGCCTCGGGGTGCAAGGCCCACATGTGGTTACAAAGGGCAGCATGGGGCAGAGCCAAGGTGTCCACCCTGCTAGGCTGAGAAGGAAGAAACCGAGCTCCAGACCCAGCCATACCCGCCTGCATCTTTAGAGAAGCTCCTATAAATAGACCCGCCCAGGTCTTGATTACTTTTCTCCTGAGCTCTGGGTAGATAGTGGGAGTTGCAGTCCTCAGTCCTTTCTGAGTTCAGGTTGAAGTTGCCGTAGAAGGAGCCGCAAGAGAGGCCGCTCAGAGCGGCAGACCTCAGGGGTCCGGCCAGCCAGCAGGCTCAGCAGCTGGGTGTCAGTAGGTCTCAGCGGATCTGTCTCACAGAGAGGGCCTGTCCGAGCCATGCCCAAAACCCAAAAAGTAAACCAGAGGGCTGGTGTCTGGTGCCTCCCAAGGGGACTTAACCTTCAGGCCATCTGAGCATCTGCTCTCTCTGTGGATAATGCGTCCGTGGAACCAAATTCCTGGAAGTCCTTTGGGGAACTCATTATGGGGATGTAGGTAATAGAATATGCATGTCATATGGTATCAGGTTAAAACAATCTACTGCCCCCATCTTCCCAGTAGGGATATTTTTGATTTATGACGACTTTCCTGGAGCATCCCCATCCTGAGCTGAGGAGCATCCGTATGTGTGTTGAGGTTAGACTTTAGAGTCCAGGGTATAAATGCACTTCTGTCATTTCTAAGATGCTAACAAGACACTGATCTGTAATCACCACGGGCCACCCGCTCAGGGGCCCATTTGTCCTCAACCCTGTTGAAGTGAATGCTCTCAAAAGACTGCAGTGCAGAGGCTACCTTATGATCCCGTTGTCAGGGAGGGGAGCAGACGACTCCAGAGGAGGCCAGGACACTCCAAACCCCCACAAAAAACTAATCATAATAGGAATAAGAATTCGTTCTGATTTTGACCATTTGGATTTTCTGCGCCTTGTGTTTGATTATCAGCTGTGGTTGACAAAACCTTATTTACACTCAGGAGGGTAGAGTCTCTCGCTGACTTCTAAAGCCACCACCATGACACAGAAGTGGCTGTCACCCTCAACTGCTGACAGCCCTTTGTGTCTATAATGAGGCGCATCAATTACTCTCGTGCAGCAGGAGAACAGCTCAGAGTCTTGGAATGATCCGGACAGAAACGTTAAATGCTTGTCTCATAGAAATTCGGCTCACATCCATCTGGGCTCATTAAATCATTGAATTGCTCAGAAGCACCAAATTACTTCTTTCTAACAAATTACATTTTTAAAGCTGCTTGTTTGTTTCACATCTGGTAGTTGAGGCAAAAGCCAAAACTCGAATTCAGAGTCTGAAAAAATCATCTCACCCTTGGCCTTTCTTTCCTTGGGGAAGACAGAGAAGGGCCAGGTGTTCAGAAGGATCAGGTGTTCTGGAGGATGGCAGGGAGCCACCAGTCGTATAGAGCTGGACTTCAGGGACACAGGCATCCTCCAAGAGGGAGGTGTGGGAATGATGTGGTTTGTGTGCATGCAGTTGAATTCACAGACCGCTGGCCACGTCCCAGCGGCCATCTGTCCTCCCTGGAGGCGGGGCCAGTGGTCAGCCGTTGCAGAGACGCTGGGCTAGGGGGAGGCTGGGAGGCACCCTGCTTCCTGTCCTCCTCCACTCCCATGAGAGCCAGTGTCTGGCTTTCCTATGGACAGCGGTGGGAACTGGTCCAGACCGGCTGCACCTGCAGCCTTCCAAGGGTTCATTGAGTTGGCCGGTCTTCATCTTTGGGACCTGGACCCTGGCTAGTTCTGCCTCCTCAGGAAGAGGAGTCACACCTCCACCAAGTCAGCCGCAGAAGCCTCTTCCTCCCTGCCTCCTGCCCTCCCCTGCCTGAAGCAAGTTGGGGCTATGGGCTGCGGGCTGGGAGCGCTCCAGGGCTAGGCCTATGTCTCCTCATTCTGTGACCCTTCCTGGAGCTCAGTGCCGGCCCCGGCTGCCCGGAAGCCATGACTTTACAGACCAACCCTGAATAGGCCGGGTTGAGAAAGATGAAATCATCCTTCCCCAGTGGCCGGTCTCAGAACCTCGATTCTCAGGCTCAGCCTGCAAACATTTGCTCCCAGAACTTGTTAAAAAAAAAATCCATGTGTTTTGACCCTGTTTTCCCAGATTCTTAACAAGCAGGGGCAGAAGGGGCTTGGGAATCTGTACTGGAGGCTCCTGGTGTCCATGGGCCACACTTTGAGAGATGCTGACTTAGGGTCTCCGTTGCTGTGTATAGTCCTTGTTTCTCTAAGACCAGAATACATTGGCACCAGAGGCTGCAGACACTGAGCCCCTCGGAGACCCTTCAGGACAGCCAGCTGCAAGGACACCAGATGAGGCTGGTCTCTTTTAAGAGCCTGGTGTGGCTGCAGGTGTTGGAGCAGGGAGGGGTAGGCAGGCTCCAGGAAACAGGCCTTCACAGCCAAGGAAGGTAGAAAGCAAAGGAATCATATACCCTGCCACCCACCCACCCAGCCACTGCACCAGGACTCAGCACCGCCAGCGCAGGAAGGAGCGACAGACCTGGCCTCTTCGTGTGGCCCCTGGACCAGGCTGAGAAGCCTGGGGAATAAGACTGTAAAGTCAGGCTCTGGGCCTCTGAGCCCCCATCCATCACAGGTGCCAGCTGTCAGGAGCCATTCTGTTCTCCTTTCCAGAAGGGGAGAGATAGGAGGCCCCAGCCCAGAAGGAGGCCTGGGAGGCCGCTGTGGTGCCTAATCTTCATAACTCCATCCAGGATTGGGAGGCCCCCTGGCGTGCAGGGCAAGCTGGGTCCAGGCTCTGCCAGAGGGGGTAGCTGGCTCTCACAGGCTGCAGCTGAATGCTCACCCTGAGCTGCGCTCACCTGCTGTTGCTAAGAAATGAGATGAAGGCCGGCCTTCAGAGGCTGAACAGGAGACAAGTGGAGGGAGGAGCCACCCAGAGAGCAGAAGCCGTTTATTGGGAGTTGATGATGCTCAGCCTCCAACCCCTAGTCCCCTCCTGCGAATCCTCAATAGTGCAGAGACTCCACCGCAGAGAATTCACTGGGCAGCAGCCGCCAGGACTGGGTCTTGTTCAAGGGCCATATGCAGCAGAGACTGGGCCATGGGGCTCGCTGTGGTATGTGAGACAGATGAAAATAATTAAAGTAAACAGGTAAATAGAGAGGCCCGTGGAAGGCAGTAGGCACTTGGGACAGGGCAGGGCAGGCTTGGCGGAGACAGGGAAGAGCATTGCAGGCAGAGGAAGAGCAGACACAGGAGCCTGAAGCCTTGGGTGTGCCCACCTGTGTACCCAGGACCAGAAGAGTGGAGCTAGGAGGAGCGCTGAGCTGCACACAGGTGCCAAGGTTGGTGGCACCCAGAAGCCCTTTCTCGACTTGGGCTTCTACTCTGAGAGAGATGGGAAATGGAGAAGCATTGTTAGCAGGAGGAGGGCGGGGTCTGCCAGGGTCTTCTTTCTCTTGTGCGGTGCAGAGGAGGGGCAGGAAGCCCTGTGGGTGACCACCAGGGCCGGGAGAACTTACAGGGAGGTCATACAGAGCATCCTGAGTGTATGTCCGTCAGGCAGCACAGTATCACAGTATCCTTGGAGATGGGTGCCTGTTAGGGGGGCAGAGATACTGAGCATCTTCCCCTGCCAGGCCTGGACCAGCAGCCTGGCTCGGTGCTACCTCAGCAAGACGTGTGTCTACTATAACTTCCAGGTAGAGGTTATCTGGGAGAGAGAATAGCCACTCCTGGGCTACTACAAAATCTATTGCTTTTAGGATGTGGATTCTGGATGAGAAGCCCCAGCAACCTGGTCTTCTTTGGACACAGTCTTCTTTCAAATCTTGCTCCAAGGGTACAGGGGCCTGGCCAGATGCCAGGCACACGGGACCCCGAGGAGCTCCCACAGCCAGTAGAGAGGCCCAGCTGCTGGAGCCGGAGCATCCCAGAAGAGTGGATGAGGACTGTAATACAAAGGCAGGCAGGCGCTGATTTGGCCTTGGTGGTATTTTAGATGAAGCTCGTCCTCAGGGGATCACACCTGCTCCTTAGCCCTGTTTATCCTCCTTGGACAGATTTTAGTCAAAAATAGAATAGCTCAAGGCTCGGTGTTGCATACCTGTGATCCCAGTACTTGGGAGGCTGAGATGGGAGGATAGCAGGTTTGAAGCCAGCCTCAGCAACTAAGAGAGACCTGTAGCAACCCAGTGAGACCCTGTTTCAAAATAAAATAAAATAAAATAGGGCTGAAAGTGTTGCTCTGAGGTAGAATGCTCTGGGTTCAATCGCGAGTAACACACACACACACACATACACACACACACACACACACACACACACACTCCAGCTACATGTTAGATCTGTGTCTAATAGAAAGGATGCTAAGGGGAATTTTCTTTTTCCCCTCCCTCCCTTCTTTTCTTCCTTTTTCTTTGATTTTTGTTTGTATGTTTTGTTTTGTTTTATTTGCGCTACTAGGGCTTGAAGCCAGGGGCACTATACCTCTGAGCTACACACCCAGGTTTGTTTGTTTGTTTGTTTGTTTGTTTTAGTATTTTGAAACAGATCTATCTAAGTTGCCGAGGCTGACCTCAAACCTGCACTCCTCCTGTCTCAGCCTCCTAAGTATTCAGATTACAGGCTTGGGCCATCACTCCCGGCTGAAATTTTATTTATAAATATATATATATATTTTTTTTTGCGGGTCTGGGGATGGAACCCAGGGTCATTCTACCTACACCCCCTACCCTATTTTTTATTATTTTTATTTTAAAACAGGGTCTCACTAAGTTGCAGAGGGCCTCACTAAGTAGCTGAGGCTGTCCACAAACTGTGATCCTCCTGTCTCAGCCTCCCAAATGCTGGGATTACAAGCATGCGCCACCTCGCCCGGCTATAAATATTTTAAATGGCTGGGCATGGTGGCGCATGCTTGTAATCCCAGTACTTGGGAGGCTGAGACAGGGGGATCTCAGGTTGGTGGCCAGCCTCAGCAACTTAATGAGACCCTGTTTCAAAATAAAGGAATTAAATATGGCCGGGGGTGTACTTCAGAGGTAGAATGCCCCTGAATTCTATCCTTAAGTAACAGAGAGAGAGTCTTAAATGAAAAAGAGTTTGGAAAAACAACTAAAAATAAAGACAAATAGAGATTGTATAAGGTAAGATATGTAGTAACCTCACATGGCAAGAGTCTAGGCTGACGGGAGGGAGAGGAAAAGGAGAGCCATGGGTTTGGTCTGACCCACAGGTCAGACTTCAGGGGCCCCAAGAAGGTGTCTCCACCCCCTGAGCTCACCCTCTGTGCCACCTGTCACCCCAGGTACCGCGTGGTGGTCTCCTACCCACCCCAGAGCGAGGCGGAGATCGAGCTGAAGGAAGGCGACATTGTCTTCGTGCACAAGAAGCGTGAGGACGGCTGGTACAAGGGGACCCTGCAGCGGAACGGCCGCACCGGCCTCTTCCCAGGCAGCTTCGTGGAGAGCTTCTGAGGACTGCTGCTCCCCGCTCCACTGTCCAGAGTCCGAGGCCCTTCCCGAGGCACCTGGCAGGGAGCAGGGCGGGACCTAGGGGTGTAACAACCCCAACTGAGAGCACACCGGGGCCTGCAGGCTCTGCGTAGACTAAGAGAGAAGATGCCCACGGGCAGACCTCTGCTGTGCCCTCAGCCTTCGCTGCCTACGCAAGGTTGGGAGCTGCAGGAGGGTTCGGGCTGGGGGGGGGGGTTGGCTGGGGCCACAAGCATTGGGGTGCCTTTCCTGGCTCCCCTGGTCAGCACCCCTCTATATACCTCAGTCACCTGCCACCCTGGCCCCTCAGCGAGGGCATTCCTGGTCCAGGGGCGCTCTCCTGAGCCCCTAGGGCTCCCCAGAAGGCTTGCCACATCGCTCCTGCTGGACAGCGGAACAGAACCCCTGCGGCTTTGTCTCCAGCCAGGATTCCCAGCCACACCGTTTATTCCACCGCCGCTGTCCCTCTGCGTCGCTTCTTTCTTACATCTTTTTCACGCACAGCCGTTAGACTTTCTATATTTCTAATAGGTCAGACATTGCCTATTTTTTCATACATCTGGTGCTGCCTTTTTGTAAAACCAGTAATGACTTGGGTGAGCTTGAAAGAAAAAAAAATGTCTGAGGCGACATCAAAGAACAGGGATTTTATATTTACCATATGAATTTTGGAGCACGCTGAGAAGCCCCCGTCCTCGACATCAGAGCAGTGGCCAGTGCTCCGTGGACTGACAACAGGTCCGCCGAGGTGGTCGGAGGGAGTTGGAAACAGCCAATTTCTTTAAACCCTTCCCCAAACCCCAGGCTCTGTCTAGACAGTGATGATTATTATTCAAGAGCTACTCTAATTTCCCTTTTGTGTGGCAGGAAAAAGAACACACAGGTTGACCCCAGCCTAGGAAGGTAGGAGCTTCTTTTTATCCCTTCGGAGAGAATGGCTAATTAGCATTCTTCCAACATAATTTCTTACTATCAAAATAGGCAGTTTTTGCCACGGTTCAGATTACCACCTTGCGAAGGTTCCCCACCCCCACAACATCATCACCCCTTTTAAAAAATAAATAACAGCTCCCACACCAGGCCGTGGCGGCACTGCCTCTGCTAGAGACCAGAGGTATAGTGAGAACAGTGAGAACATCGCTGCAGACTTGCAGAGTCCGGGGCGCTGGGAAAGGAGGGGAGAAGGACAGCCTTGACCCTGAGACCTTCTGCGCTGACAGATGCATACTCATTACTACAACGAGAAAACAGACCCGAAGAGCCCCATCGCCAGACAGTTTTGTTCATGAGATCCGCCCCTCAGGAACACATTTATTTGTATTATCTCAAAGCCGTAATCCGCAACCCTTCTCGCTCTGAAAACCACTCCGACTTGCGTTAGGCTAAATAGCCTTTGGTGGCAGAGGGCATCACCAGTTTTCAAGGATGCAACCCATTCCAGAAACACATTGTCTTGCCTGGCACGAAGCCTTTGAAAGGGAGACCACTTATTTTCAGAGTTCTTATCTGGGGAAGGGGCTCGGCTATCTGCAGCTGCCAGGTAGCTGCCACGCTGGGGAAATCCCACCTAGAGAAGGCTTCTTTACCTCCCTGCAGATGATAATAGACTTCATGGACGTGAGGCATTTGTTCTCAATCAAAGAGAAAAATCTAAACACAGGGAGCCTGTGTATAGGTTAGTGGCAACCAGGTGGGATCCAGTCACCATTGTTGCCAAAGTTGCCAAATTAATTGCCTACCACACCCAAAAATCCTACGCGAGACGTATGGATTAACACCCTCATGAGACATGTGTTCTCCAGCAGAACCAGAACTAACTCAAGTCTCCAGATAATAAAAGCAGTCCTTCTGTCTTGTCTTTTCTTTAAAGAGGGCAGCTACTGACCAACAGTACTGACTCAGGCCTACTTTCCTCCCCTAGCCTCTGCCCACCTGCTGCTTGTGTGGGACTGTGTCCCCCTATTTAGTGATGGCGAGCAGGGTGTCAGCCCACCCAGCCGGCAGAGCGCCCCTACCTTGCAGTAGGGAGCAGAGGCAAGTATGGAGGAGCCTTTGGAAGACTTCCACCAGCATCTGCCCTCGGTGGGGCTCCTGGAGTGCACACCAGGCTGCCTGGAAGTGGGAAAAGCACACGCCAACCCTCGCGGGTGTCCGAGTGTTTCAGACATGTCGGGCCTTCTGTCTTCATGAGGACACAGTCCACAGACGACGCAGGAGCCCCTGCCTCTCCTGTCCCATCCTAGGCCACACCCCACGCCTTAGTTGTGCGGTGGCAGTTGGCCGAGGTCCTTTTCTTTGAGAAGCACAGTAGAGTCCTCAGCCATTACGAGTGAGGCCAGTGGGCGTCAAGCACACAGGGCACCTGGCCCCATGGCCCGAGGGGCGAGGAAGGAAGGCAGCAGGTGTGAGTGCCAGGCGGGGCACCCCAAAACCGACTTGGCAACCAACTGGGAAACCCTTTGTACTTTGCACAGTTTACACACACACACACACACACACACACACACACACACACACCCGGTGTTTCTGTTCTACACAAACGTCAGCGTGTAATTTGGGAAGAATCAACAGTAGTGACAAGCTATGATGCCTGTGTTTTTCGAGTCTTTCAATAAAAATGAACATGGAGAAGCCTCGTGTCTGGATGGTGGGGACAGCAGGGCGGGGCAGGAAGGCTGGCCCTGGGGAGCAGAACTGGACGGGCACACTTGTGTGCCCATGGCCAGCCCCCGGGCGCCCATACTTGCCACCTCGCGCTCCCACACAGGGAGACCCAGTCTGTGTGTATCAAGTGCTGGGCCATCGAGGAAGCCAGGCAGCCGTGGCCAGCAGTGGCGCTGACCATGAACCATATCCAACCCAGGTTGGAGGTTCACTCTCTGGGCAGTAAGAGTCAAGCCAGGCTGGCCAGGAGAAGGGGTCTCTGGTTCCATTCTAGGGGCCCACTTTCCTGGATAGGCACATGAGCATTCTTTGGAGGACTAAGCCTCCTTTCTTATAGTTATTGAAGTCCAAATCAACCAGAAGAGCCTGATGTGGACTCTGGGATGAGCACGCGGCTGGTCCTCCAGGTCCCCAAGCCACGGGGAGCTGTCTCTGGAGCGCGGAATGGCTGCCTGAAATCCCACCCACAGTAGGGGCCTGTGGACAGGTGGGTCTGTCCCAAGTCAGCAAGGCTGACATCAAGCAGGGCTGGCCCACTAGCCTGAAGAAAACCAGGGACAGTGTTTTCCAAAACAGGTTTTCAGCCAGCTGGGTGTAGTGGTGCATGCTTATAACCCCAGAAATTGGGAGGCTGAGTCAGGAGGACCGCCCGCGGTTTGCAGATAGCCTCAGCTACTTAGGCCCTTTGCAACTCAGTGAGACGCTGTTTCAAAATAAAGAATAAAAACAGGCCGGGCGTGGTGGCGCATGCTTGTAATCCCCACGCTTGGGAGGCTGAGACAGGAGGATCGCACGGGTTTGAAGCTAGCCTCAGCTACTTAGTGAGGCTCTCAGCAACTTAGTGAGACCCTATTTCCAAATAAAGTATAAAATAGGTCTGGGAGTATAGCCTGGAGGTAGAAAGCTCCTGGGTTGCACCCCCAGTACCACCAAAAAAAAAAAAAAAAAAAAGAATAAAAACAGGGCTGAGGGTGTCACTTAGAGGTAGAATGCCCGGGTTCCAAACCCAGTACTGCAAAAAAGAAGAAAGAAAGAAAGAAAGAAAGAAAGAAAGAAAGAAAGAAAGAAAGAAAGAAAGAAAGAAAGAAAGAAAGAAAGAGAAAGAAAGAAAACAGGCTTTCATTGATCAAGTCAAGATGCACACCCACTTACAGACACTTGAACTAGAAGGGTGCTTACCAAAGAGCCATTTTACCTTTCTGTAAGAGTGAAGGGAACTTGCACAGCATGAAATAGCAGTGTGAGCAGGATGGTACCGAGGAGGACGGTATGCCTGTGGGGAAGACACTCTGCCTTCTGGCATTAGAAGAGCGATCAAGACAGAAAGAGGTTAAAGAAACTGGCCCAGGTCACACGGCTGAGGGAACTGCCATGACTCGAACTCCAGTCCACTCATCCAGCCCCAAGTCGACCCCCCACCTCCAAAAGTGGGGTTCTAAAGAAATACAGGCACCTGCCCCAGGACGGTGCGCCAGTCAGTCGCCAGGGGGCGTGACCATCGATGACAGTCATAGGTGATAGGTTATAATGGAGCCGAGGATTTTCTGTCACCTGATGATGCTGTTGCCTCATAAAATCAGCAAAACACATTTCTCACCTGTTTGTGGTGATTCTGATATAAAGGAACTTGTTCTTCTGCCAGGTACACAAAAAGGAACACAGACAACTATGTACACAGGGCGTCAAACCTGACACTGATAATACACGCTGTGCCCGCTTGATGTTTTTACTATCCTATACTTTTTTCTTCTTCAAACATTATTTTTGCTGTACAGTAGTCCACCATGTGAAGCTGGCAGCAGTTCATACATCTCATTTTTACAGTCTTCATTATTTAAAGAAACCATGTCAGTCCGGCGTGGTGGCACATGCTTGTAATCCCAGCATTTGGGAGGCTGAGACTGGAGGATCATGGTTCGCGGACAGCCTCAGCTATTTAGTGAGGCCCTCTGCAACTTAGTGAGACCCTTTTTTAAAATAAAGAATTTTTAAAAAATAGGGCAGGGGGTGTAGCTCGGATTTAGAATTCCCCTGGGTTCCATCCCCAGACCTGCAAAAAAAAAAAAAAAAAAAAATGTCAAGTGACTGACTTTTTCTCCCTGGTCTGCGTAAGCACACTCTATGACACCTATCCCTCATTCAGCATTATGTGACTCTACCACATCAAGCAGGAAGCAGCGGTCCAGAGAATGAGTAGTGCCCTCTGTTAGACAGTGCCCATCACAATCCATCTGGAAAGGGTGCCTGACTGGCAGCCACTGAGGCCAGTCCACCCAGCTGAGAGGACGCAGCAACCCCCCAGGGCCCGGTGCCATTTTATGTTCAAATCACATGACCCACCCTCTGCGCTCTGAATGCATGCCTGCTGAACAATCAGGACTGATTAGCCCTTGTTAATAACAACCACACCGAGGAATGTGTTAGGCAAAGCAGGTAGACCATCCAACCCTGAGCGGCAGAGACATTTCTCAGTATCCATCAGTGGACTGTGCTTCCTGCCCATCCTCGGTCCCTGTGGACTTGTGGGCAGGAGCCAGCATCCCTGCGTCAGACTGACCCTGACAGGTGGCCTGGGGGAACGCGGGGTCTTCTTTTCCAGAGAAGGCAGTCTCCGTGGCCCAGCCCTTCGCCTAAACTTCATCACAAAGAGCCACACTGGGTGCATCAGGGTGAGCGAGAGCACCGAGAGCCACCAGCCGGCCTTCAGCAGTTCCGCAAAGACAATGCACAGTCGGCCTCACACAAGATGGATTCATCTCAGAAAGACCCCTGCCAGCAAAGAACACACAGGAGGAGCGCACAGTAGATGCAAATATCTGAGTGCTTGTCACGCCCACGAAACTGAGGGAAAGGGACAGAGGGAGAAGGAAGGGCTGACAGTAGGATTGGAAGATGAGCAGGACTGGGTCCCAAGAAGCCATCCAGGCCAAACCGGAGGGACCCTTTAAAAGGCTCTAAGGACAGAGTTGGAAAGCATCTCAGGGTTTATAGCGCCCTCTGTTGGCAGCATAGGGAATGGATTGTATGAAGGGATAGCCCACCCAAGGAAGATACTGCAGGATGCCCGGAAGAGGCCTTGGTATCTTTACCAAAGGCTGCAAGGATGTGAGGAGAAACAGCCCCGAGGGTCCTCGGGATAAGCCAGGCCAAAGTGGAGGCCGAGAAGGAAGCCATCGTGTGTCCTGGAGGGAGTCCACCCTGAAGGAGCCCTTCTCATTTTTTCAGTTATTTCTTTTCAAGACAATGAGAACAGTGGAGGGAGGGAGACATGCAGGGTACCGGAGTCCTAGGAGCCTCCAACGGCTGGGGGGGGGGGTATCGCAGTCCATCAGGATCTCCTGCTGAGCTGGACCTGGGGATCCAGGAGAGGCAGGAGCCAGGCCCCCCCCACCCCCCGCAGCACACAGGTGAGAGCCTCGCATCTTTACTAAACACGGGGCTGACTCCGACTCTGTCCTACCTAAGCCTTTATGAGGCAGGAATAATGTCCGCGCCCCTTTCACAGATGTGGAAGCAGAGACAGGGAGCAGCTAACCAGCTCCTTCCGGGAATGGCCAGGATATGGTACAGCTGAGATTTCAACCTCAGCAGTCAGACTTCAAAAGCCCCTGTCCTAACCCTGCGGCCGTCTCAGCGCTGGACGGCCTGGCCGAGAGGCCCAGAAGCACCGTGCTCCTTCCTGACTCCCCGTGTGCCAGAGCAGTGCTCCCTGAAGCCATCCTCAAGCGGGAAGGTGAGCCTCTCAGCTGTTTCCTTGTGGCTTCCAATGACAGTACCCCACCCAGGATGGCCCCGTACGCCATGTGTTCCCACTTAGATGGCGACATACTCTTTGGGTAAAAACACCCCAAAGTCTTCTCGTCTTCGGGTCTACCTCTAGTCAGGTATTTGGTGGGCTTGGAGGGAGGTACTCTTGCAACCAGCTTTGGAGAACCTGTCTGCCATCCATCCCTCTAGCATACCTGTTTGGATGAGGCTTTAACAGGAGGAGGGCATGAGGTAGGGAACGGAGAGACGGCACCCCATGGGCCATAGCCAGCATCCCTCCCTGTCCCGGGGCTAACCCATAGTTAAAGGATGTGCTGGGCGGGCATGGTGGTGCATGCTTGTAATCCCAGCTTTTGGGAGGCTGAGACAGGAGGATCACGGTTTGTGGACAGCCTCAGCTACTACTTAGTGAGGTCCTTTGCAACTCAGTGAGACCCTGCTTCAAAATAAACAATAAAAAATAGGGCTGGGGCATAGCTCAGAGGTAGAATACCCCTGGGTTCCATCTCCAGTACTGCAAAATAAATAAATAAATAAATTTTAAAAATAAAGAAAAGGATGTGGCCAAGGCCACAGGAGGGTGGGTGTCACCAATAGACCAAGCTCTCACCACAGCCACATCCTGTGGACACCACCCCCTCACCCCCAGACCTCATCATCCAATACAGGGCACCTAGTCCTCCGAGCAGCCACAGCTACCCCTGCAGATCCCAAATGCCTCTGTCCTGGCAGATAAGAAAGTTCTAGAAGAGCAAGAATCCCAGCCAGAAGTCCAGGCAGCCCCTTCTTGTCCCCAGTGAGTCTGAGGCCCCATAGCAGAGCTCTCCTGCGCACCTGAAGGAAATCTTAAAACAGATGCGTCCCCTTGGCCTTCAGAGAGGCAGCAAGCCCAGTTTCTGTCTCCCCCATTGAACGCTCTCCCAGCACTGAGATTTGTTTGAAACTTAAACCCCAGCCAGATCCTGAGCTTATGTAACTCCTTGGGAATTCCCATGTGCTGGGCTAGCTGTTCCTAGAATTTTATTATGATTCATAACTTGGTTGCAGCTTTAAGCTGGTAAATATGGAGTTTTTGCTTTGGACTCAGGGGGGAAAAAACACATTACAAAGCACAGACCAGGGCAGCTAGGACCATGCGTGCATCTTGGAGGGTGCGGGCGCCCACCGCTGCAGCCCTTCCAGCCCCCAATTCTCCTGAATTATGACTTATAAAATAGATGGGGCCTCCTCGGGTAAAAAGCAAACACTGGAGGCCCTGGGATGGGTAAGTTCTGGGCATCTCAGCTGTGTCTAAGGGCTGGCCTGTTTCCAGACCAGGTGGGGAGCTGTGGGGACGGTGCAGGTGGGCATGACGGGCTTTCCCTACCTACAACACACCCTTGACTCCCTTGGATGTCTGGGATGCCCCCCCATACCTCCATGTGATCCACTGAATCACATGGCACTTCCCCTCTCTCCTTCTCTCTCCTCTCTTCTCCTCCTCCCCATCACACACACCCTTCTCCCCAAACCCTTGGCTTCCCTTGGCCCACGACTCCCAGGGTGCAGAGCCCACCACCTCTGCTGGCTTTCTGCACCCACTGCCAGGCACTCAGCAACCCACTGCCTGGTCTGAATGTGAGCCCCGTGATGACCTTTAACCTGGAAATCGCCTCCCTGGATTGAATTTCTCTGTCTGTTGGGCACGGGGTTCACCTCACTTGGAGGGTCTGGATCCAGACTGTACTTGGACAGGACATCAGGCTTGGTGTGGTGGCCAAGGCAGAAAGTGTATTCTCAAAGCTTCTAGAAACATCCTTCATGGCAATTCAGTGGCACTCAGCACCCAGAAACAACGGGCTTGGCATGTGCTCCAGACCAGAAGCTGCAGTCGACCCAAATGTCAGCTGAGAACAGGCTATCGGTGGTGACTGATAAGAGAAGGGAGCTCACAAAACACACACAAGTCCTGCAGAGAAGGTTGGCTCCGTGGCCAGCCCCCACTAGCGGCCACAGCAGAGCCTTTTGCAATGTCCGTGCCTTCTTCATCCGTCCTGGGCCCCTGATCTAGGCCCTGCGTCCCCATGGTGGAGTCAGGACAGGCCACTGGTCCATCCACTAGACTTGGCTGTAGCTGCAGAGATGCCTGTACCCACTGTGAGGGGAATTGAACTCAGAGGCATTCTACCTTCAAGCTACACCCACAGCCTGATTTTATTTGGAAACAGTATATCGATAGGTTGACAAAAGTCTCACTACTTGCTGAGGCTGTTCTCAAACCCGCAATCTTCCTGTCTCAGCCTCCCAAGTACTAGGATTACAGAAGTGTGTCACCACGCCTGGCTCTAATTACTCATTTAATACTGAGCGCTCAGCTCTAGGACCTTTGGCTGGATGGAGTAGTTAGGACCAAGGGAATCTTCCCCAGACAGAGGCATACGGGAGCTTCTCTCTGAGCCTAGAGCCCCTCTCTGACCCTACTCTGACCTCCCCGCGCCCTTCTGCATCTGGCCCCGGCCCAGTGAGGCCTGGCTTACTTTCATGGCTCTTGTGCATGGGTTTGCTGGGTTAGAAGGACCCAAATTCCAGTATTGAAACACCATTGACTGTGTGATCTCAGCCAGTACATCCTTACTTAGAAAATGTGGCTACGGTACCCACTCCTCAGCTTGAGAATGTAGCGGTATAATCTTTATAGAATGCCTGGTGCGGGTTACGTCTT
Source organism: Muscardinus avellanarius (assembly GCF_963383645.1). Classification (NCBI taxonomy): domain Eukaryota; kingdom Metazoa; phylum Chordata; class Mammalia; order Rodentia; family Gliridae; genus Muscardinus; species Muscardinus avellanarius. Next base: position 78,343,188 of record NC_137801.1, on the reverse strand, counting down.
CTTCCACCCAAAGAATGTGAGCTCACAGCAGAGACCGAACACATGCTCAGGCCTGTCCTTAGAAGAGGACAATCAGGCTTCCAGGCTATGGCCATAGAGTTTGCAGAGAGCCCATCCTATCCTCAAGAGACAAGTGAGAAAGTGGACATTTGAAGCCAGGCTGTGGTGGCACATGCTTGTAATCCCAGTGCTTGGGAGGTTGAGACAGGAGGATCGGAGGTTTGCAGCCGGCCTCATTTACTTAGTGAGGCCCTCTGCAACTTAGTGAGACCCTGGTTCAAAATAAAGGATAAAAATAAATAGGGCTGAGGGTGTAGCTCGGAGGTAGAATGTCCCTGGGTTCAAACCCCAATTCCATAAAAAAAAGGAAGGAAGGAAGGAAGGAGAGAGAAAGAAAGAGAGAGAAAAAGAAGAAAGAAGAAAGGAAGAAAGAAAGAAGAAAGGAAAGAAGGAAGGAAGGAAGGAGAAAGAAAGAGAGAAAAAGAAGAAAGGAAGAAAGGAAGGAAGGAAGAAAGAAAGAAAGAAAGAAAGAAGAAAGTAAAGAAGGAAGGAAGAAAGAAAGAGAGAGAGAGAGAAAAAGCTGGACATTTGCAATGTCCGTGGCGGCCACTGGCATGTAGATCCATCCAGTCACCCCAGGGCCTGACCCCAGACAGCCCAAGCAATGAGAGAGGCCTCACCACCCCTGTGATTCTCTTAGGTGTTAGGGGTCTCGAGTCATACTTATTACTGCATGATTCACCCCGGCTTGCATTTCTGAGATCAATGACTCATGTGTTGCTCTCCCATTGATAAAATAACAGCCCAGGCTGCGGGGCTGCTCTGCGTGCAGCAGCTTGGGCTTGGCTCCACTCCTCACTGACAGGTCCCCTGCAGTTGTTAGGAAAATCCCACCAGTTTTCAGGGTCACTGGGGACATGAAAATGCTATATAAAGCCAGGCGTGGTGGCGCACGCTTGTAATCCCAGTAGTCAGGAGGCTGAGTCCAGAGGATCATGGTTCGCTGACAGCCTCAGCTACTTAGTGAGGCCCTCAGCAACTTAGTGAGACCTTGTTTCAAAATAAAGAATAAACACAGGGTATGGTGGCGCACGCCTGTAATCCCTGCGCTTGGAAGGTGGAGACAGGAGGATTGCGCAGGTTTAAAGGCCAGCTGCACTGGCTTAAGAGACCCTATTTCCAAATTTAAAAAATATATAAAAAATAGGTCTGGGAGTGTATCCCAGAGGTAGAAGGGCTTCCAGGAACCCCAGTACCACCAAAAAAAATAATAAAAAAAATAAAGAATAAAAAATAGGACAGGGGGTGTAGCTCAGAGATCGAATGCCCTTGGGTTCCATTCCTCAGACCCGCAGAAAAAAGAAAGAAGAAAGAAGAAAGAAGAAAGAAAGAGAAAGAAAGAAAGGAAGGAAGAAGAGAAAGAAAGAAAGAAAGAGAGAAAGAAAGGAAGAAAGAAAGAAAGAAAGAAAGAAAGAAAGAAAGAAAGAAAGAAAATGCTATATATATACCCTTTTTTACTTCTTTTTTTTGTGTGTGTGTGTGGTACTGGGGATAGAACCCAGGGGCATTCTACCTCCAACTACATGCCCTGCCCTGTTTTTTATTCTTTATTTTTGAAACAGGGTCTCACCAAATTGCGGAAGGCCTCACTAAGTAGCTGATGCTGTCCACAAACCACAATCCTCCGGTCTCAGCCTCCCAAATGCTGGGATGACAAGCGTGCGCCACCATGCCCGGCTACGCCCTTTTTTAAAAAGAGAAGACATGTTTAAAAAAAACCCACATTTTTGCCAAAGCTGTGTGAGGGTGTTACTCCTGCTTTTGTTGCTACTCCATTTATAGAACATTCTAAAAACTATAAAAGTTTAAAATGAAGAACAGATGAGCCAGGGGTCAGGGGTAGGTTGGGGAGGCAGTAGAGGAGGGATGTCGGGAGGTGACTGGCTGAAAAAGGTAATAGGAGGGACCCTTGTGGTGATGCCTGTGATGACTGCCTACAGCGCCAGCTTAGTGTTCAGCCATTCACCTCTTCTAATGAAGTCTACTCTGCTCTACTGTGTTTTATTATTTCCATTCCTTCTACTTAAGATCTGATGTTTTGCATAATCAAAAGAAAGTACTGGCAGCGTCACCCGAAAGCATTCCCTCCCAACAGAAAGGAGGCAGGTTGCCAGACGTGGTGGTGCGCGCATGTAAGCCCAGTACTTGGGAGGCTGATACAGGAGGATCATGCAGCTAATTAGTGAGGCTCTCGGCAACTTACTGAGACCCTGTTTCCAAATAAAATTAAAAATAGGTCTTGGAGTGTAGACTGGAGGTAGAAAGTCCCTGGGTTCCATCCCCAGTACCAGAAGAAAGAAAGAAAGAAAGAAAGAAAGAAAGGAAGAAAGAAAGAAAGAAAGAAAGAAAGAAAGAAAGGGAGGGAGGAAGGAGGAAGGAAGGAAGGAAGGAAGGAAGGAAGGAAGGAAGGAAGGAGACAGGGTGAGTCTCACGAACAGACTGGGGCAGCAGCTGTGTCCGTGGGGACATAGAATGGACATTGTAATGATAGATTCATACTTAGTTCATTGCGTAAGCACCTCTTGGGTACTTGCTCGGTCGATGGGGCTTGTTACACTAGGTGTTCATCGAGACCAAGCCTTTGGAGGTTACTTTTCAGCAGGGATCAGGGGAAGGGGCATGTGCAGCTGCCACCCCTATGTGGTGACTCTCCAGCCCCCCCCCCCCAATGGACACACGGGTCTGGTTGCAGCTGTTGGGTCGGGAACTGCTTAGATGGGACAGCCACCACCCCATGAAGTCAGCGTTCTACTTTGCGATGCTTAAAATTTCGCTGGAAATATTCTTCAAAATTTAATTTAAAAAAAGAAACTGCTGATGAGCCTATGTAAATCGAGTCTCCTAACAGCTGAGATCAGTCAAAAGTTAGAAAGCGAGCTTGGAGGGGGGCATCTTTGCTCCCCCCGTGACAGGTAGTGTAATGGTCTGGATTTAGAATGTCCCCTTAGCCCTCACAGAAACAGGGTAACAATGTTGGAAGCTGGGCTTGGTGGCTCTGCAGGGGTCCCCGAGGGCATGGCCTTGGGGACTAAATAAACCACTCTCCCTCCCCTGCTGGCTCTCCTGCTTCCGGCCTCCATGATGTGAGAGCAGAGCCTCCTCTCTCCCCCTCTTTGCTTCTAGACCTCTAGACTCTGTCCTCACATGAACTGAACCCAGAATCTTCAAAGAAACTATGAACAAATAAACCTTCCTTCCTCTTAAGTTTTGTGGTCAGTCATTTTGGATTGTAGCAGTGAGGATGACCGAGACATGGAGCATGGTTCTCCATCCAGTTGCAAGTTAGCACTTCACAGAAAAAGAGAAAAAAATTGCCAGGCGTGGTGGCGCACGCTTGTAATCCCCGCGCTTGGGAGGCTGAGACAGGAGGATCGCGCGGGTTCGAAGCCAGCCTCAGCTACTTAGTGAGGCTCTCAGCTACTTAGTGAGACCCTGTTTCCAAATAAAATAAAAAATAGGTCTGGGAGTATAGCCCGGAGGTAGAAAGCCTCTGGGTTTCACCCCCAGTACCACCAAAAAAGAGAGAGAGAGAAAAAAAATTCCAGTGCCCAGCCCCATCCTAAGGATTCTGTCTAACTGGCCGGGGACCAGACCCCAGAGTCAGCATTTAGGCTCATGGCTCTCTGAGTCCATGGCAGTAAACAGGAGCTCTCCGGGGCCACCAGCACATAATAGTCAGCCTTGTGATGATGATAATTGTGCACAGACAGTGTGTCTTTAAACAGAACAGAGTAAATTCAAGTTTCATGTATGAATCACAGACATCGAAGCTGAGACAGGAGGATCATGGTTCTCGGACAGCCTCAGCTACTTAGTGAGGCCCTCTGCAACTCAGTGGGACCCTGTTTCAAAATAACAAATAAAAAAATAGGACTAGGGGTCTCACTCGGAGGTCGAATGTCTCTGGGTTCCATCCCCAAAACCTCAAAAAATAAAAAATAAGTAATTGTGGGTGTCACAATTTAAAGTAAAAAGCAAGTACTAGAAGGTGAACCTGCATGTCCCTGTCAGGAAGCTGTTGCTGTGTCTCCCATTGGGATGGCTCTGCACCTCCAGAATCTTTGCTTCCACCCACAGGACTCCAGGGACATTTGCACAACTACGGCTCCATCCTCTCCAGCCCTGATGATTATCAAGGCTTTACAGAGCGCTGGGGACATGATGGCTTGTAGCACACCCTCTGGGCTCTGAAGTGCTTGGACCAGGTCTTTCTCCAAGTCTGGGCCCCCGCCCTCTGCTCTGTGGCCCAGAGCACCCTCCCACCTGGAGCACCGAGCCGAGCTCTTCATGTCTAAAAGTGGATGGGTCCCTGCTGCCCATGTGGTCTCTGAGAACATCAAGGGAGCACACCTCACACCCTCCAGTGGCCTGTCTTCCCAGAGACTCGCCCTAAGTCTGGTTAATCAAGGCCTCCATGACAGACCCCAGTCAGGAAGCCAGGGACGAGGTCAGCAGTGGACCGTGGCTGAGCACCTTTGCAGGAGCAGCTTTAGCAAGATGTACCAAGAGTCTTAAGATGGCCCTGCTCTTTGGCCCTCTGGGAAATCTCTTCAAGGAAATAATCAGAAATGAGAAGAAAAAATTCTATCAAAGGGTATTTGCTGAAGCATTAACCATGGTAACGAACAAACAGTCAGGAAATCTAAATGTGCAAGCCACAGGAAATTGCTTAACTCCTCTGTGATGTGTGTATGGGGACGGGGTTTGGGCCATAATCCCAAAAGACACAAACCTGAATACCAGAATCCTGAGTGCGGAAATGGCAAATGATCAAAATCCACCTCCCCCAAGAAATCCCCCCAAATTGAAATCTCAAAAATATAATACTGGAAAAGTTAATAAAGAATTTATTAAAAGACATGTATCCACATTTTAAAAAGGAATTTAATTAAGAATATGTAAAAACATGACAGACTACTTCACAGTCTACTTTATAATAAATAGGCAATAATAACAAATTTTTTGCAAGCATAAACACTCTGGTATACTAATGACAGTCACATGGGTATAACAGCTATGAGCAGATAAACCATATTCCTAAAGAAACAGATCAGCCAGGCGTAGTAGCGCATGCTAGTTATCCCAGGACCTGGGAGGCTGAGACAGGAGGATCACAGGTTTGTGGCCAGCCTCAGCAACTTAGTGAGGCCCTGTTTCAAAATAAAAAAATAAAATAGGGCTGGGGATGTAGCTCAGAGGTAGAACGTAACTGGGTTCCATTCTCAGCAAAAGAAATAGATCAAAAGTGAAATATATAAGCACATATCAGCATGGTTGTTAACTGTGTGCTCTCGGCTTTACAACTGTGGGCTTCCAAAACGCTGTGATGGAGAACAAATTCTTTGGGTGAAATTGAGAAGAGGTCTTGACGAGTCACCATTGCATATCCAGCCACCCAAAGAGACAAGGTCTCAAGATAGCTCATCTCACAAATGCAGATGTGCAACGAGGACATCTTTTCATGTACTGAGGAAGCACCAATGTTCCCACAAATACGTACACTCAAAGTCAAGCTTGTAATAGCGCACTTTAGTGGAGTCAAACTTGTAAAGAATGCATAAAACACAGTAGAACACTCTAAAAGCCTTTAATCGAGCTGTATCTCCGGTACTGGAGATAGTGTGAAAATAAGACATGCAGAAAAACGGATCCTTAAAACTCATGCTGACAACTTAAAAGGGTTGCGTGTAGGTGTGAGGGTGAGGGTGTGGGTGTGGGTGTGTGGGGCTGGGAATTGAAGCCAGGGACATTCTACCCCCAAGCTGCACCCACTCCTAGTCCTATTTTATTTTTTTAAAAAACAGGATCTCACTGAATTGCTTTGAACCTGCAATCCTCCGGTCTCAGCCTCCCAAGTACTGGGATTACAAGTATTTACCACCACACCCAGCTAAAATAGTTTTTTTAAAAAAAGAAGAAAGAAAGAAAGAAAGAAAGAAAGAAAGAAAGAAAGAAAGAAAGAAAGAAAGAAAGAAAGAAAGACAGACTTAGCCAGGCAGGCGTGGTAGCACACGCTTGTAATCCCAGCATTTGGGAGGCTGAGACAGGAGGATTGTGGTTCAAGGACAGCCTCAGCTACTTAGTGAGGCCCTTTGCAACTCAGTGAGACCCTGTTTCAAAATAAAGTATAAAAGATTGGGCTGGGGGTGTAGCTCGGAGGTAGAATGCCCCTGGGTTTCATACCCAGCACCGCAAAAACAGAAACAAAATAAAAAAGAAAGAAAATTCAACATATGAGCAAGTGTATTAAAAGGACAATTTCACAGAGGTGGTCCCTACGGGCTAGTCAGCTTTCACTATCATTAAATACGCATATGCACAAACACACATTTATGATAGTGAAATTACATATATACACATATATAAATGAAATGTATATGCATATATATCAATATTTACACACATGTATGTATATAAATATATACAAACATGTATATAAGTATCTAGATAGACACACATATACATACATATAAAATTAATGAATATACACACATACATTTGATTATCTGGCACTATATCCCAGCCCTATTTTATTTTTTATTTTGACACAGTACCTCACTGAGGGGGTCTAAGTTGCTGGGAGTGGCCCTGAACTTACGATCCTCCTGCCTCAGCCTCCCATCACACCCGGCTCACTAATTATATGTTTATGTTTTGCAATGTGGTGAATATGTAACCGCTTTTTCCTTTCAGGGCGCGACTCTGCTCACTTTCATTCTCTGTGTGGTACTGCTCTTTTTGAAGTTCTGGAATCTTCCTCACCTCGTCCGCACAGACGCCCACGCTGATCTCCTCTGGGGACACTCTCGCGGACACACCAAAAATCATGCTTCTTACCAGGTCTCTAGGTTTTCAATCCGCTTAACACAAGTATCCCACCCACAACTGCAACTGCACTAATCCTTCCACAGAATTTCGCTTTTCACCCATCTTGGAGAGCCTCTTTTTTTAAAATGGGAATTGTGCTATAGGGGAATTTCATCTTTCAGGATCTCAACATTTGGAACTTTCATCTCTCAGAAATTGATCTTTCAGGAGTTCAAATTTTGAGACTGTGTCTTTCCAGATTATGATGGGTATGGGTGGCAGAGCCTGGCAGCCGCAGACCCTGTGGGGTTGGAGATAAGACCCTAACTTAGTGTGCAGGGTAAAGCCATCACTCACCTCTGGTTTATGCAAATAAAAAAAAATTCCTGTAAGGCACACTTCAAAAATATTAACTCTGCGCTGGGCACAGTGGTGCACGCTTGTAATCCCAGCATTTTGGAGGCTGAGACAGGAGGATCGTGGTTCGTGGACAGCCTCAGCTACTTAGGCCTTCCGCAACTTAGTGGGACCCTGTTTCAAAATAAAAAGAATAAAAAATAGGTCAGGGGTGTAGCTCAGAGGTCTAATGCCCCTGGGTTCCATCCCCAGACCCGAGATTATATATATATATATATATATATATATATATATATATTTAACTGCACTGGACACAGTGGTGCATGCTTGTAATCCCAGTACTTAGAAGGCTGAGACAGAAGGATTGAGCAGGTTGGAAGCCAGCCTCAGCCACTTAATGAGGTTCTCAGCAACTTAATGAGACTTTTTTTCAAATAAAATATAAAATAGGTCAGCCGGGCATGGTGGCGCACGCTTGTAATCCCAGCATTTGGGAAGCTGAGACAGAAGTATCACGCATGTTCGAAGCCTGCCTCAGCTACTTAGTGAGGCCCTTTGGAACTCAGTGAGACCCTGTTTCAAAAAAATAAATAGGGCTGAGAGTGTCACTCAGAGATAGAATGCCTCCAGGTTCCATCCCCAATACTACAAAAAAAAAAAAAAAAAAAAAAAGTGTAGCCCGGAGATAGAAAACACCTGGGAAAAACAATTAACTCTGGGGGGGGGGGGGTTCCCATGTGGTTCATGTGGTTTTCATTTCCTTCTTAATTCTTTCCCTTTCTTTCCTGTATCTTCTAGAGAGTATTTCTCTGATTTAGAAACCTGTACTAAGGTGATGGTCATAAGCCAACTAGACCTACCTGCTCAGAAACTCCGGCATCTTTGCCGGGCATGGTGGCGCACGCTTGTAATCCCTGCGCTTGGGAGGTGGAGACAGGAGGATCACGCTGGTTCGGAGCCAGCCTCGCTGGCTTAAGAGACCCTGTTTCCAAATAAAAAATATAAAATAGGTCTGGGAGTGTAGCCCAGAGATAGAAAGGCTTCCAGGAACCCCAGTACCACCAAAAAGAAAAAAAGAAAAAAGAAACTCCAGCATCTTCCTCAGTGCTGGTCTCGTGCTCGGGAGGAAAGTTCACAGTTGGCAGCAGTGTTGAGCGGCAGGCAGCCACCGCTCTGCTCTGGGGGTTTTATTGCCGATGGCTGGCTGACAGGGGACTCTCACCTGCGACGCCCACCAGTAACCACAAGCCACAAGCAGTTGTTTTTACTTGTTGCCACGGCAGCACTGTGGTGTAGGAATGTGGTCCCTCATCGCAGGAACAGGGTGAAGCCTCCCAGCTCACACCCTACAAGGTCCCCTAGTGCCCCACCCGGGGCGTGCCTGCGAGGACCACAGCATCACTGTGAAGCTGCGCAGGTGCAAAAGCGCGGGTGCCTCTAGGCTCGCCCTCTCTGGCGGCTGGCACCTCTCCTGCCACTTTGTGGGTAAGCCTGTTGAAGACAGCTGGCATCCCAGGGGCCCCGAGCCAGCCCAGCACACCGCCTAGAGGTGGCATCCACGTGTAAGTGTTAAACAAGTAAGTCAGATATCTTGGCGTTATCCCAAACCAGGATGGGTTTGAAGTTTGCCTTCCTGAGCTGCGTTTGGGGACAGAGCCCTGCGGGATGGGGCAGGCACGCATGAAAGTGACTCTCTGTGTCTTTCAGGGATGCTGCTGCCAGCTACACTGACTCATTCTGGAATTCCTGAGGTTTTCTATCCCATGATTGGAAATCTCTTTATGCCGGATAATCTTTGCCCTCTGAGGTTGGATTGATTTTCAAAAAAAAAAAAAAAACGGACCAAAAGTCAGAAGAAGCTAAGTCATACATTTGAATAAAATCGTTCAAAAACAAGGTAGAAACATAAAGTCAGGAGACCTTTGTTGTGTTCTTTGGCTGGCTAATTCCCCAAGGAAAACCCCAGGCACGCTTTGAACCACGCTGCACCCCTGGGACATTTGTGTTGCTTTGGTTGAATCTATTAACTCAGACAAGTGCTGGTCAGTTTCCTAAAATCACAGCTCTTTGTCTTAAAACACACACACAAGACCAACAGGGAGAGAGAGATTCAGAGTGTCCTATGCTGCCACCTAGTGTTCAACTTGCACATACACTGTCTCAGCGATTCCGAGGATCCTAGGAGCCCAGAGCCCTCAGAGGCGGGCGGACCTGCGGGCACAGGGCAGCATCAGAGGGGACCGCCAGAGCCAGATCCCGGGGACAAAGTAGAAGTCCTTCTCTACCGATTCTTTTCTTCGTTTCTATTTGGCCTTTATTTTTTTGTTTCCTATGTATTTATTTACTTATTTATTTCTTTCTTATTTATTTATTTATTTAGTGGTACTGGGGATGGAACCCAAGGGCATGCTACCTCCAAGCAACATCCCAGCCCTATTTTTTTAATTCTTTATTTTGAAACAGGGTCTCACTGAGTTGCAGAGGTCCTCACTAAGTAGCTGAGGCTGTCCACGCACCACGATCCTCCTGACTCGGCCTCCCAAATGCTGGGATTACAAGCGTGCGCCACCACGCCCGATTTCTGTTTTCCTTTTTAAATACCGGGTAACCTCAACCCTTTACTGTTATAAACGAGACATCATTAAACATATAATAAAGTCCACTAGCAGCTGATCTTAGACTGCCACACAAATGCTGAGCTTTCTCTTGTGTGGCAGTCTAAATGATTATTATAATAACGCAGAGTCCCCAGGAAGAGCCAGTCCCTGCATCACAGACCAAGGCCCCGGAACATGGTGGAATTCACGGCCACTGAGCCCCAGATCTTCCACCTGCCAGCTGGAGACCTTTAACCTCTCTGAGCATCATATTTATTTGTGAAATGGACGGTGCCATCTGCTCCTTGATCGCCAGGCTCCTGGCCTTATGCTCAAGTCAGGACACAGGGGCTACCCGGTCCAGGAAGGCCACAGCAAGACCAGACCAGTGCGCATGGAAGGCATCCGAGGATTCCGGAGGGTGAGGTGTGCGCCTGGCCCCACCGCATGGGTCGGCAGCTGCGATGTCGGCAGCGACCCGGGCAGGCCTGTGCGCCACGGCTATTTCCAGACACAGCTCAGTGGGAACCTCTGCAATTACAGCAGAAATGCAGGCTCTGCTCCGCAGATAGAACTGTCTGAGATGGGGAAATCTGGTGCTGCAGGTGGCCCACGTCCACATCCTGGAGGTGTCAGGCACGAGTGGGTGACCTGGAGGCTCACCTGACTTGCAGGACTGTGCCCAGGTAGCTGGGGGGCCAGGAGCCAGAGGCAGGGCTGGAGGTGAGCACAGTGAAGCTTGCTGGGGGAGCTGGGTCACACACCACCAGGTCTGCCCCTCTGTGGCTCACACAAGAATTCCCAGGTCTCGACTTCACAAGTCACTGCAGAGTTAAGGGGTTGTAGCAGAAAGATCAGGGACAAATTTATACCCATCAGATAGAATAAATAAAAGTAACATTATATATCTCCATAGCATCTACCCAGGGGAGACCACTGTGTCTCTGTGGGACTTAGAACTGGGAGTGTCTTGTCCCCTGGGTGCCCCTGGCCTTCCTGTGCAGACCCGGAGCATCTTCACATGGAGGGGATGGCTCAGCATGGCACCTGGACCTCTGGCTTGGACAGTTCTCCTGAGGCCTTCCAGCGACTCAGCGGGATGCTGGACCTTTGTCACCAATGGGTCCCCTCCACCTTAGTGCTGGCCTTGGTCACCCACTGCACTTGCTGCCCTCCCCCTGAAGCTCTGGCAAATCCTGAGAAATGCCCTCTTGTTTTTTTTTTTTTTTTTTTTTATTTGGTGGTACTGGGGGTGGAACCCAGAGGCGTTCTACCTCCGGGCTATACTCCCAGACCTATTTTTACTACTTTATTTGGAAACAGGGTCTCACTAAGTTGCTGAGAGCCTCACTAAGTAGCTGAGGCTGGCTTCAACCCTGTGCGATCCTCCTGTCTCAGCCTCACAAGCGCAGGGATTACAAGCGTGCGCCACCACGCCCGGCTAGAAATGCCCTCTTAGAATAGCAAAGTGAGAGCCCAGCGTGGTGGCACACACTTGTAAATCCCAGCATTTGGGAGGCTGAGACAGGAGGACCCAGGTTCGTGGACAACTTCAGCTACTTAGAGGCCCTTTACAACTCAGTGGGATCCTGTTTCAAAAAAAAATTAAGAATAAAAAAAAGAGCTGGGGGTGTAGCTCAGAGGTAGAATGCCCCTGGGTTCCAATACTGGGGGGGGGGGGGGAGATAGCAAGGTGAAACTATCAGACCTCATTCCTTCCCACCAAGACAGTCACATCCTGGAGAGAGTGATGTGTGGACCTGAGTCGGAAGCAGCTCATGAGAATGCAAAGAATCCTCACCCCGAGGCCCTACACTGAAGCTGTGCTGGCTCTTGGGAGAGCAGTGAATATAGGCTGGTGGAAACCTTGGTGGTTCTGGGACAGTAGCCCCAAGGTGCATCCAGGTCCGCAAGGAAATCTGTGCTTGTTATTGAAGGAGGCGCAGAAACATCCCTCCAAGATTCCTGGGTGGCACACTTGTAATCCCCAAGCTTGGGAAGTGGCAGAGACAGGAGGATCGTGAAGCCAGCCTCGGCTGGTTTAAGAGACCCTGTTTCCAAATTTTAAAAAAAAGTATAAAAATAGGTCTGGGAGTGTAGCCCGGAGGTAGAAGGGTTTCCAGGAACCCCAGTACCACCACCAAAAAAAAAAAAAAAAAAAAAAAAAAAAAAAAAAAATGACTCCTGGGTCATCAGTCGGGGTGGCTCAGCACAACCTGCTGGAGCCCATTTGTCACCAGATGCCAGCAGTGTCAGGGAGACTCACTGGCCATCGCTCCTAATAGAAAAACAAACTCCATTTCTCTATTGTAAATGCTCTTCCTGCCCATCCACTGTTCGTGTTAGATGCAGGTCCTGGGTGCTGTCTGGTTTCCTTTTTCTGTTTAGGATCCTGATTGGCCTACCATCATCACCAGAGGCAGGTGGGGGAAGTGATTTTCTTTTTGCTGCTATCGCTAATTCTCTCAGCTGAGTCAGACACCTCAGTGTTTAAAAAAATCCTCTAAACGACCACCACATGCAGAGACATGACCACGTCCCTGTCACAGGGCTGCCTGGAGGTGAATGCCCAGCAACAGGAGCTCCATAAGTCCCCAGTGCTGGCCACCATCAGGGGCCACCATCGGAGCCTCTGACCCACCCACAGGCACAGCAGGGCGGGAAAGCTCTGGACGTCTTTGCACAGGTTAGATTTCCTGCCCTTCCCTGCTCAGGAAGCCTTCACCTGCAATTTTCAGACCTCAATCGGAGGCACATATCTGCTTTGCTTGAACTTAAGCCCCAGGGCCACCTCCTGCTGCCCTGCGGCCTTAGGCCAAGCACCAGGCTCTGGGAGTGAAGATCTTCGTGCTGACTTGCTGGAGGTATGGGGGCCAGAGAAAGTGTGCGGGGTTCGGAGTGCATCCACCACAGGACTGGGCGCAGAGGAACTTTGAGGGGCTTGGGGTGCATCCGCCACAGGCCCGGGTGCAGAGGGACCTGACAGGTGAGCTCTGCTCTTTATTCTTCCTTGACTCCATCCCCCAAATGCACCCTCTCCCCCACCTCTGCCAGGAACCCCCGGCTCAGCCCCTCGTTCTATTCCTCAGGCTGGTCACTCCCAGTGAACCCTCAGTGATTCATTTCCAGGAAGCCTTCCGTGATGGCCTTCCGGTTCCCAGAGCCATAGGATGCAGCCCAGCCCGCAAGCATCTGCTACCCACAGAAGACCCGCAGCTCCCCAGGGCAGGGCTGGGCCTTCTTGATTGGTTAGTTTCTTCGGCACTTAGTAGGCTGTCTAATTGGTAGGGTGCTTGCCACTAGGTTGATACGTGATTTATTTTGAATAATTAAATGGCTTATTGTGGCTCTTGAGAAATAATTGTTTACCATAGCTATTGACAGAGGACTTTCTACACACACACACACACACACACACACACACACTCCTACAAATGCTTATATGCACCTGCAACACTTGACGCCACGGCCTTACATGCCTGAACCCGGCTCATTCAGGCACCGCGCTGGTCCTAGTGACAGCTCTGGATGTCACACGTCCTCCTCCTTGGAAAACCCGCCACGTAGCCACAAAGGCTGCACTTGAACATGGTATGCTTAAGATGACATCTGCTTCTTTCTCCTCTCGGTGGGGGAAGGAATTGGGTAAGATAAAGAGCCAGACATGAGCCGGGCGTGGTGGCGCACACTTGTAATCCCAGCATTCGGGAGGCTGGGCCTGGAGGACAGCGGTTCGCGGACAGCCTCAACTAGTTAGTGAGGCCCTCCGCAACTTAGTGAGACCCTGTTTCAAAATAAAAATAAAAAATAGCTGGGCGTAATGGTGTCCACTTGTAACCCCAGCGCTTGGGAGGCTGAGACAGGAGGATCACACAGGTTCAAGGCCAGCCTCAGCCACTTAGTGAGGCTCTCAGCCACTTAGTGAGGCTCTCGGCAACTTAGTGAGACCCTGTTTCCAAATAAAATATAAAATAGGTCTGGGAGTATAGCCCGGAGGTAGAAAAGCTCCAGGGTTCCACCCCCAGTACCACCAAAAATAAATAAATAAATAAATAAAGGCCCTTTACAACTCAGTGAGACCCTGTTTCAAAATAATAAAAATATAGGGCTGGGGGTGTAGCTCCAGGGTAGAATGCCCCTGGGTTCCATCCCCAGTACTGCAAAAAAAATATAATAATAACAATAATAAAATAATAATAATAACAATAATAATAATAATAATAATAATAGACTGTGTGTGGCCACAAAGGAAGCCATTGATAAGCATGTTTCCGCTTCATCCAAAGTGATCTGCCCCCACCAAGAGGAATTCCCCTGTGTCCCCTTGCTCATATGTGCCTAGTTACCTAAGAGCCTCACCTGTCATCCCCCAGGGCTCAACCCGAGGAGGATGATGGGCCATGGGGTCACTCCTCCAGGACTTGTAGCCCCATATTCTATCCCCAACTCCAGTCCAAATGGCTGAGTCTTCTTGCCTTCTGGGCCATGGAAACTTCTCTTAAATAATCACACATTCTTTACAAGTCTCTTGTTTACGGAATAAAGCTCATGTGCTGTGTCCCCAGTACTTTGGCCTTTGGCAACCAGAGCGACTGTTTTCTTAAAATAAAATAAACAGTGTTTGCCCTACGATGTGTCCAATGAAAAGAGAGTTCCCAGAGAAGAAATAGAAATGGTCCTCGCTCTCTATGGAAAGACCTGGGCCTCAGTCATCATCCGAGAAAGGCAAATTCACATGGCACAGAGACGTCATTCCTTGCCCAGTGGACTGGCTGGAATCTTGCTGTTGGCAAGGCCAGAGGAAACTCAGAGAGCAGGCCTGGGCAGGGCACGGGTGCCACACATACCGCGGCGCCCACAGCTGCAAAGGGAGAAGGCAGAGAGCGTGGATTTGCAGAGGTCTCTACATCGACTGCCAAATGGAAAAAGCAAGGTGTCGAATATAATACTGTGCTGCCATTTTATTTTATTTTTATATTTGTGCCTGGTAGTCAAGCATCTTAATGGGGTACAGGATGGTAGAGGCATGCCTGCACACATCACTCATTTCCTCCTTCCCCAATTCCCATCCCCCACTTCCTCCCCCCTCAATCCTTCTCAGGTTCGGCTTAGTGATTGACTTTGATTGTGCTGCCATTTTAAAATAGGTACTGCGATGGGAATATGTGTGTGTATGTGTCTGTATTTACTTAGTTTTACTTAAGAAATAACTGGAATGGTGAACAAGGTACTAATAAGAATGTAGGAGGAGGCGGGCGTGGTGGCGCACGCTTGTAATCCCAGCGCTTGGGAGGCTGAGACAGGAGGATCGCGCAGCTTCGAAGCCAGCCTCAGCTATTTAGTGAGGCTCTTAGCAACCTACTGAGACTCTGTTTCCAAATAAAATATAAAAATAGGTCTGGGTGTGTAGCCCAGAGGTAGAAACCTCCTAGGTTCCATCCCCAGTACCACATTAAAAAAAATTTTTTTTTAATGTAGGAAGGAGCGTTGAAGAGAAGGCAGAGCTGGGCTGGAGGCCCTGCACCCTGGATCTTAGAGAATTTAGCACAAGCATGCCTTATCTATGGCTTGAGAGCTTGTGTCTTAGATATCAAGGCTGTTGGGGCTTTTCTCTCTTTTTTGATGTTCAAAGGCAAAAATCCTAGCATTCGGTTTCTGATGTGGAAACATGTCACTCCCCAGACTGTGTTTGATGTCTGCCCTGGCCCTTGCCAGGCAGCAGGACGTGTTCTGTGCCACTGCAGATGCCAGCTCTCAGTCTCACCCCTGGCCACTTCTCTCCTCCCTGATGACAGCCACTTGTCGCCAAGCGCTTATAAGGGAAAGGCAGGGCAGACCCGCATCGGTGCTGAGTTATTAAAATCATGGCAAATCCAATACTTCACCCTGAACCCAGCCCTGTAATGTGCCTCAGACACACACCATGGCCCTAATAAATGTAAATCAGCCCGTGCATGACTTTTCAGCTGTTTTTCAGGAGCATGACTGATTTATAGCGTTTCAATTAACTCATAAAGAGACCTAGATTTTAACCAAAGGCTTCGCAATCTTCTATGGGGCCATGTCAAATCACTGTCAATCTGAAGGGAGGTCTCTAGCAGAATACCATAGGGCTCGACTTGTCAAGTAAAACAGGTCTGTAATTTAGAGATAAAGAGGTCAGGGCAAAAATATCTCATCTACCAATTACCTGAAGCTCAGGTAGCTATAACCATGGCAGCGTCAGGGTCGCAGCCATGTCAAGGGAAGGGATAAATAAACGCACAAATGCTGAGCTATGGCTCAACCCCCAAAGTCGTAACATCTTACACATGTATATGAAAACCAGCGCATCATTGCACTCGATCAAAGATAGTTTGCAGTGACAGGTGATCTTCCAGAAAGACGACACAGCAAATAGACCGTACAGGTGAGCACTGAGGGTCCCACTGTACCTGCACTTGGACCCACCCCAGTCCAGGCGAGGTGGCGTGTGGGAAGCCATAGAAAGGTGCTCAGCCAGGGAGCCCAGGAAAGGGCTAGGGTAACCTAGCACAGTCCTTGGGGTTCAGAGGCTGGAACCATCTCTGTCAGAATGGCACCTCCAGAATGAAAGGGGCAGAACCATCCTTTGCCAGGGAAGAAGGTTTCTTTTCAATTACAGACAGGTCACTTCCCAAACTCTGGAATTATCTTTTAGTACAAACTAAAAAAAAAAAAAAAAAGAGCCATTCAACACTTTATTTCCAAAGCCCTCAAACCGTTTGTTTAAACAAAAATCTTACCTGGAAGCCAGGTGAGATTTATAAGCAGATAAAAGAGAAATGATTCTTCTTGAACCACAAGTGGGGCCCAGGGACCCATTGGCCAAAATCCACTGTGACAGGGGACCCGGGACCTGAGTGCACTTGGTTCTTATCCTCCCAGGCAAATGCAATTCTTCTGTCATCTAACATTTCTGCAACAACTGATAAGCTATCACGTGTGTGTGGGGGGGGGGGTGTCAAATAAGCTTCTGGAAGATTCCATATGGATGTTTAGACTTTAAAATCTAGAATTTGGCCCGGCATAGTGGCGCACGCTTGTAATCCCCGCGCTTGGGAGGCAGAGACAGGAGGATCGCGCAGGTTCGAAGCCAGCCGCGCACGCTGGCTTAGGAGACCCTTTTTCCAAATAAAAATGTAAAAATAGATCTGGGAGTGTAGCCCGGAGGTAGAAGGGCTTCCAGGAACCCCAGTACCACCAAAATAAA
Organism: Muscardinus avellanarius; assembly: GCF_963383645.1. NCBI lineage: Eukaryota > Metazoa > Chordata > Mammalia > Rodentia > Gliridae > Muscardinus > Muscardinus avellanarius. The sequence continues at coordinate 78,326,136 of NC_137801.1, read as the reverse complement.
TAAATAAATAAATAAATAAATAAATAAAATCTAGAATTTGTATTCCAAGGTGAAATGAAACCTTATTCGGCCATCAAGCTCAACCCCTGTGTTTAATGTTCAGTCCAGTCTCTCTTCCCAGCATGCCTTAGGATTTGATTTTAGGCCAAAGCTCTCAAGTTTACGCATTCATGACCTCCTCCCACAATCAGGCATGGCACCAACTGTCAAGAGACATCCTTGTACAGCCACTGCACCGACTCCTTTCCAAACCCACAGGACAGGCAGCAGTGGCCCATCCCAAAGCCACTGTCTGCAGCCATATGCAAGGAAATTACCTAAGGCTGGAAACCAGCAGGCACGAAGGAGCAGGGAGCTCGGGGGGAGGTGGGGGAACAGGACGGGACTGTTCCCAAACTCACACGGGACCAGGAACGGCTTTGGCTCTCACCAGCCAGCAAGAACCACCTCCTAATGAAAGAGGCCAGCAGCCCCTGCAGAAGGATGTGGCATCAGTAGTGGGACCAGATTAGCCCCAAAATGAAGCTGGGTAACTCAAACCCAAGGCTCAAAAAGATCAAACTGATTCCCAGGCATTTACCATCGGCCAGAATAAAACTGAAATTATTTAAAAGAATACAACAAACCCCAGCACTCTTTCTTTTTTCTTTTTTTTTTTTTTTTTTTGTGGTACTGGGGATTGAACCTAGGGGCATTCTACCTCTGAGCTACACCCCCAGCCCTGTTTTTTAGTCTTTATTTTGAAACAAGGTCTTACTGAGTTGCATACAGCCTAAGTAGCTGAGGCTGGCCACGAACCTGTGATCCTCCTGTCTCAGCCTCCCAAATACCGGGATTACAAATGTGCACCACCACACCCGGCTTCCAGCACTCCTTTTTTAACAATATAAATTTCACAGTGTCTAACATTCAATAAGGAATTGCATATAACGCAGAGAAGTAGAAAGATATGGTTCACACTCATAAGAAAAATCAGTCAACAGAAGGAGGTGCAGAAATAGTTTATAGAATAGACAAAAACATTAACATTGCTCTAAGTGTATTCTGTGTTTTAAATGATTAGAGGAAGACATAAACATGATGGAAAGTAAATGGGAGATTTTTAAAACACACAAATTTGAGCCAGGCGTGATGGCGCACGCTTGTAATCCCAGTACCTGGGAGGCTGAGACAGGAGGATCGTGGTTCACGGCCAGTCTCGGCTACTTAGTGAGGCCCTTTGCAACTCAGTGAGACCCTGTTTGAAGATAAAGAGTAAGAAATAGGGCTGGAGGTGTAGGAGGTGTAGCTCGGAGGTAGAATGCCCCTGGGTTCCATCCCCAGTTACACACACACACACACACACACACACACACACACACACACCACAAATTGAAATTACAGAGATAAAAAAAAATTCTGAAGTGAAAACTGTACTGTATAGTCTTAAGCAGATTAGATGATTCATGAAAAAAAATATATTAGTAAACTCAAAGATAGAACAGTAGAAACGACCCAAAGTGAAACACATAGAGAAGAAAAAGACTGATGCCATTAAGGGCGGATCGGTGCGCAGCGGCAGTATCAACTGGCCTGATACGCACGTAATGGAAGTCAGAAAGAAAGGGGGTGATGGACGGAAGTAGAATCTGAAGAACCAACCGGGACCAAACTTTTTCTAAATCTGATGAAATTATAAGTGCGCAAATGCAAGGAGTCCAGGGCACCCCAAGTAGAGTAACATGGAGCACACACAGAGCCGTATCAGAATCAAACCGCTGGGCAGCAGAGCTAATGGAAATCTAAAGGGAAAAAAGACACACGCCATAGAGAAACAGAGTCGAGGCTGAGAACAGATAGAGAGAGGCTTGTCAGAAACAACAGTCTCAAGACTGAGGAGAACTTCACTGAATGAAAAAGAAACGTCAGCCTGGAACCGCGCGCCGGCGGAAACACCTCTCAGAAACAAAGACAAAATAAAGACTTTGAAATGAACAAAAGCAGAGAGAATTGCTGGCATACCTAGACTGTGAGACATAGAAAAGGAGTTCTCTGCAGACAGAAGGAAAGGATTACCTCGAGTGTGGTAAAGTGCACAGCAAAGGGCCAGAAACACAAACGACTGCTTTTCTCATGTGAAAGAATCACGTTAGCCAGGCACGGTGGTGCTTGAGTGTAATCCCGGTACTTGGGAGGCTGAGACGGGAGGATCGCAGGTTCACCGCCAGCCACAGCTGCTTAGTGAGACCTTCTGAACCTAGTGAGACCTTGTTTCAAAATAAAGAATAAAAAATAGGGCTGAGGGTGTAGCTTGAAGGTAGAATGCCTCTGGGTTGCATCCCCAGTACCATAAAGAGAGAGAGAGAGAGAGAGAGAGAGAGAGACAGACAGACAGACAGACAGACAGACAGACAGACAGACAGCTATTTAAAGCAAAACCAAAATATATTGCAAAACCAAAATGTATAAACATGATAGCACAAAAACAATTAGTAAAATGAAAATACACTAAAATAAAATGTGGGCCAGGCATGGTGGCGCACGCTTGCAATCCCCGAGATTGGGAGGCTGAGACAGGAGGATTACACAGGTTCAAAGCCAGCCTCAGCTACTTAGTGAGGCTCTCAGCAACTTAGTGAGAACCTGTCTCCAAATAAAATATAAAAAAGGTCTGGGAGTGTAGTCTGGAGTAGAAGGTCCCTGGATTTCATCCCCAGCACCACACACACACACACACACACACACACACACACACACACCACACAAAAAGTGTACAAAATGGAAACAGATACGATATGTATTTTTATCATGATAACTTCTCGTAATTTACTTACTGCTTAAGATACACATTATAAACTTTAAAGCTATCACAAAATTTTAAAACAAAAAAAAAATAGAAACATCAAAAATCCTAAATTAATTCAAGGGAGTTTGAGGGGAAACAAAGAGGGAAAAAAATCAATAGATTAAACAAACAGAAAACAATATCAAGATTATAGATTTAATAATGGTCTAAACACTAAATACTAATATTGCATAAATGATCAGATTGGATTTCAAAAGCAAGATTCAATTACATCTGGTCTATAAATATAAAACAAAATAACAGATTAATTGTAAAAGAATAAAAGCAGGGCATGGTAGCCTATAATCCCAGTACTTGGGAGGCTGAGACTAGAGGATCACAGGTTCAAGGCCAGCCTCAGCAACTTAGCAAGGTCCCTCAGCAAGTTCACAAGACCCCGTTTCAAAATAAAACATAAAAGAGAGTTGGGGTGTAGCTTTGAGGTAGCATGACTCGGGGTTTAACCTTCAAAGGATATAAAAAATATACCATATAATACATGACTCTATTAATGAAAATCAAAAGAGATTTGGAACAAGGAGCTCCATCAGGGATAAAGTAGATTACTTCATACTGAAAAAGAGGTTAATTCATCAAGAGAACTTATCAGTCTTAAATGTGTAAGGGCCTAATTACTAAGTTTCAAAGTCTGCGAGGCAGAAACTCATAGAACTAAAATGAGACCTACAGGTCCTATAAACATTAAAAGGACAAATCCACTCTTGTAATTGAAAATTTCACATTACCCTGTCAGTAATTGATAGAACAAGTAGACAAAAAAATCTTTAAAAATACGGAAGACTTAAAGAACACTATCAATCAATTTGATCTAATTGACATTTATGGATCACTTCACTCAACAGCAAAAATCATTTTCTCAAGTTCACAGAGCATTCGCTGGGATAGATCACTCTTTTTTTTTTAACCATAAAACAAACCTCAGAGCATTTCAGAGGCTGACATCATATAAAATGTGCTTTCTGATGATAACTGAAATCACTAACAGTAAGATATCTGAAAAATTGCTAAGCTCATCTATAAATTAAACAATACTTGTAAAATACCAATGGTTCAAAAAATCTGGGGTTTAGAAAATATTTTGAAGTTAATGAACAGAAAAATACAATAAGTAAAAATCTTTGAGGTAGAGATGAAATAGAGAAATTGAGCTGGGGCTCTGAGGAAGTCTAGTTAAGGTCATGGGCCCTTTCTCCCCAGCACCCAAGAGCACACATTTAGACCCCTGCACTGGCGGCCACACCCCTTCCACAGGGGGAGGGGACTCAAGCCCAGCTCGTTCCTAGGGGCTCTGCAGCCTTCGCCCTGAACACCATCTCCTGGGGCAGCCAGACATCCAGGGTGGAGGAAGGGTAGACAAAGTGAGGTTGAGAGGGGGTGGTAAGGCCTGGCTCCCAGCCTGTGCAGACAGACCCCTTGGAGTGAACGGAGGGGGCAGGCTGCTGGCCTCCACTTTCCTCTTGCCCAAAGATACAGTGTCAGAAGCAGGTCTGCCGACCAACCCTTCCGATCCTCCCCTCTCCCGGGAGCCCTGGACTCGAGCTCTAACCCCCTTCCTATGATTTCCTGGGATGCCCTGCCTCTCTCCCCCACCTGGTTATTTATTCCCCCTTCTTTTTTTTTTTTTTTTTCTTTTCAGGAAGGCTTTGTCAAATTAAAAAAAAAAAAAATCTGGACCTAATACAGAAAGACTTTCTTTGAAAAGATTCTTGCAGGAGGGAAGGGTCTGTGGGGAGGGAGAATGTTGGGCGGTAAGGCCTGTTGGCAGCTCAAGGCTGTCTGATGTGGAGTGCGCCAGGCCAGCGGAGACCCTGTGGGGAAACCAAGAAGAGTGGCAGGAAGAGATCAGTTTCCCACAACCCGGGCTCTGGGGCCTTGGGCTGTGCACTCAGGGCCTGGGAAGAAAAAGGACCCTCCAGGGAAGTTCAGTTAGGAAGGATCTCATCTGTTATCAGTGGGGACAAGCACTTCAGCTAATCGGTCCTGAGACAAAGAATGGGACCTTGGGCCCTAGGCAGGCTGGGTGCTGGCCTTGTCCCAGTGGACACACAAGTCACGTGGGGAAGGCGATTTGGGCAATAAGAGATATTTCCTGGAACCCAAAGGATGGAGGTGGGGGTTCTTAACTTTTGCAGGTTTGTGGAGGCATAGGACTCAGGTGAAACATTGTCACTCTCTTCTGTGATACACTCTCGGGTTTCACTCTGTGGTGACAGAAAACAACCAATGGGCAGGGGTGGGTGCCAGCTGACCACCCTCCAACTCAGCGTGCCGTGCCCTCAGCCCTGACCACTGCAGCTCCTGACCACCGCTCTCTTGTGGAATCCATCCTCTTCTAGGAAGAATCCCACTGGTCCTGGGGCCAAGAGCTCACGGCCACTACTTAGCCCTGCAGCGATGCTGAGCTGGGTCTCCACAGGCCACGTGTTAGCTTTGCCAGTAGGGAGAGCCAGGGGGCGCTGTTAGGAGTGGGGAGAGCCCCCTTCCAGTGGCCTGTGTGTCAGCAGGGCTGCCCGTTCCCCCCACCCTGGGGTGGCCGCTGCTCCCTGCAGCTTCTGGTGCCGCAGAGCTCCCTCTTACCCCCCAACATCACTATAGCCAGTCCCACGTACCAAGTTGTGTCTGTGAAGCTCCTGTTTTACTGGCTGGAGACAAGGTGCTACCTCCAGCGTTAGGCCTTTTTATTCCCCAGCTCCTTAAGCAAGTATTACTCCCACAGGCTGCTGGCTACTGGTCCTCAGCCAGGCAGTCCTCCCTGGTGCACCAACTTGGTGCCAGGGCCGTGCGGCCCAAGAGTGATGATTTCTGGCCAAAGTGCTCAGAGGCAGGTGAGGCAGGGCCCCATGTCCCTCTTGGCACAGAGCTGAGGAGGAGGGGCAGCCCAGGGGATGGGGAGCCAGGTGGCAGGAGCAGGGAGAAAGATGGTGTTCCATTAGAACGAGGCTGCAGAACTCTGTGTGTGTGTGTGTGTGTGTGTGTGTGTGTGTGTGTGTGTGTGTACGTGTGTGTACACCACACAAGGTGGAGGTTTCCAGGTGCTCAGTGTTGCAATTTGGATCTGGAATGCCCCCCCCCATGCGCCAACCCCCACGTGCATTCAGGCAGTGAGTACTTCATGAGGGTCCTCCTTTTTTTTTTTTTTTTTGGGTGGTACTGGGGCTTTCTACGTCCGGGCTATACTCCCAGCCCTATTTTATATTTTATTTAGAAACAGGGTCTCACTAAGTTGCGGAGAGCCTAAGTAGCTGAGGCTGGCTTCGAACCTGCGCGATCCTCCTGTCTCAGCCTCCCAAGCGCGGGGATTACAAGCGTGCGCCACCACGCCCGGCTCGAGGGCCCTCATTTCATCAGTGGACTGAGCCATCAAATGGATTAATCCACTGACAGCAGAGCTGGAAGCTAGGGCTTAGCTGAATAAAGTTGGTCACTGGGGGTCTCCTGGAAGGATTCCCCAGCCCCTTCTTTTTCCAAGCCCTCTTCCTCTGTCATTGCGTCCCTCCATGATGTCCCACTACCCTCTGGCCCACATGATGGAACAGGCCGACCATGGACCAGGCCTCTGAAACCAGGAGCCAAAATAAACCTTTCTTCTTGTAGGCTGTCCCTGACAGGCATCCTGGTCAGTGATGAAAACTGACCGACACAGAAATGACAATCTGGAGCGTGGGGTAGAGCCGGGCTGCTGGCAGTGGCTGAGAGAGAGAAGCCCTGTGCACCCCTCCTTCCTCTGAGGATGAGCTGGTCCAGCCCAGGAGGCAGAGAAGGTGCATTCAGAAAGGCAGGGAAGTGGGGGAGAACAGCTCTTAATCCCCCCCAAACTTGTCTCATCGTCTTTAAAAGAAGGGAGAAAACAGATTCCCTTGTGGAGGATTGTGAAGATCAGTGAAATAACAGTGCAACACACCCAGGGAGTACCTCACACATACATGTGAACTGGCATTATGTTCAATAACAAACAGGCCTTAAAGTGAGAGAATGCAAGGGTTTGAGCTCACGCATCCCTGCCACTCGGGAAAACCCACACAGACAGCGGGCACTCTGGGAGTGTATTCATGAATGACGCTGCCCTTACCTGGATGTGGGAAGGCAGCAATGGAGCCAAAGGGTGGCTGGAAAATTACCCATCCATCTTAATACATCAGTGAAAACCATCAGGATGAATAATTTATCTAGAGACAGAGATTCCTTTTATAATTAATATGTAATTATTTAAGGTCCTATGTGGCACTTAAGAATCAAGGAATCATAAATCTTATTTTTATCTAAATGACTGATTTCAACAAGAGACCAAGAGATTTTAAGATTAAGGCAGCCATCTCTGGGAGTACTCTGTTATGACTTATAACACTCTTTAAAATCTCTTTGGTATTTTCTGGAATAGTTTCGAAATGAGTCGCTAACTCCTCACCTGTCTTAGGTTGGTGTTACCGGCTCTGACACTGTGTAAGCTTCACATATGTTCCAAAATCTGCACAAAACCAGCGCTGCTCATCAAAGAGAAAGCTAGCCTAAAAACCTGAGAAAGACATACTGCCACCTCCAACTCAAGGGGATTGCTTAGAAGCATCTGCTGGCAGGAATCATTGATAGCCCAACTGGAAAAGGAAATTACTTTGGTTAAGGCGAACTGTGTGCTTTCATTAGGAAAAGCCTAGCACCAGTGACTCTGTTGTATTAATTTTTGTTGCTGAATGAATAAAAAGGAGGGGAAGGGTGGCCTTTCCCTGCTTACCCAGTTAAAAAAAAATAAGCATCTGAAAAATCAATATACCGATTTATACCAACACACGGGTGTATGCCAACACCAAGAAACTGGAGGAGGAAGGCTGGCTCTGTGACAGGGACCCAGCAGGGTGGACACGGGTGTGAGAAGGAACCACACAAGCAGAAGCATGATCGGGTTCACCTGGGGCTCCAACTCACCATGTCCCGCCCGAGGGGCATCACTAGCTCTGTGTCCAGGTGCCGTCCCCTCCGCTCACTCTCGCCTGCTGGTACCCATTCTGCAAATAGCCCGCGTGGAGGCAAGAGGCCCAAGAGCCCAGCTTTGGGAACACGACCACACCCGGCAACCTAGCAAGGCCTGGTCGGCTCAGTCTTAAGTAGAGACAGAGAAGCTGGACCCTGCTCCTGGCTCAGCCACCGCCACCTCCATCGTTTTTTTCCTCAACAGTTGATAAGTTAGGAAGTCTATGTCCCAGCATCCATTTGGCAGACCTCCATTAAATTCTTTTCAACTAGAAATCTGAACGTGTTGACCGTGCCAACAACTGATGTGCGTGTAAAAGTAAATGGGTTAGTGGAGGAGAGCTGTCTCACACACAGCTTGGACTGACGAGGCTACACTGCTAAGGAGTGCTCAGTGGTGCTGTGAGTGTTGGTATTCCAGAAAATACCACCGCTAAGGAGCACCCTAAGGAGCTCTGCTCAGCTCAGGCTGGGCACTGCAGCGCCGGCTCGCCCACACTCCGGCACTCCCTACCTCCCGCAGCCTGGCGTCCTTAATCCTCAGAGGAAACTTCAGAGCTCACTCTGTGACACTTACTACTTAATTCTCTAAAAAAAATTTTTTTTTTTTTTTTTGGTGGTACTGGGGTTCCTGGAAGCCCTTCTACCTCCAGGCTACACTCCCAGACCTATTTTATATATTTTTAAATTTAGAAACAGGGTCTCTTAAGCCAGCGAGGCTGGCTCCAAACCAGCATGATCCGATCTCCGCCTCCCAAGGGCGGGGATTACAAGTGTGCGCCACCACGCCCGGCTTCTCTAAAAATTTAAAAGGCTGGAAGACATCAATTTCAAATGCAACAATTGAATTTTTTTTTTTTTTTTTTTTTTTTTTTTTTTGGTGGTACTGGGGTTCCTGGAAGCCCTTCTACCTCCGGGCTACGCTCCCAGACCTATTTTATATTTTTGAAACAGGGTCTCTTACGCCAGCGCGGCCGGCTTCGAACCTGCGCGATCCTCCTGTCTCCGCCTCCCAAGCGCGGGGATTACAAGCATGCGCCACCACGCCCGGCATGCAACAATTGAATTTAAAGTGTTCAGATGAAAACAAAAATGTGGCATGTATGCATACATACAATGGAATATTATTCACCCATAAAAACAAAAGAAATCCTTTTACCTGCAGCAGCATGGATGCAACTTTATACATTATGTAAAGGTACAGAAAGACCAATATTGCATGTTCTCACTCATGTCTGGAAGCTAAAATGGATGGTCTCATAGACATAAAGAAGAGAAATGATGGGAGCTGGGCATGGTGGCGCACGCTTGTAATCTCAGCACTTGGGAGGCTGAGACAGGAGGATCGCATGGGTTCGGGGCCAGCCTCAGCTACTTAGTGAGGCTCTCAGCAACTCAGTGAGACCCTGTTTCCAAATAAAGTATAAAACAGGACTGGGAGTATAGCCTGGAAGTAGAAAAGCCCCTGGGTTCCACCTCCAGTACCACACACACACAAAAATAGAATAGAATAGAAAGAATAGAATAGAATGGTGGTTACCAGAGGGTGAAAGGGGTACGGGGGAAGGGAGGGATGGGGAGAGGATGGTTAAAGGGTACTGAGGGGTACAGTTGATGGGAGGAGTCACTTCTAATGTTCTATAGCACAGAAAGGTAACTGTGGTTAGCAACAAATAAGCACTTTTTTTTTTTTTTTTTTTTGCAGTACGAGGGATGGAACCAGAGGCATTCTACCCACGGCTATACCCCCAGCCCTATTTTTTATTCTTTATTTTGAAACAGGATCTCACTAAGTTTACAAATGTGTGCCACCACGCCCGGCTTAATTAGCACATATTTTAAAATAGGATTCTGAATGTTCCTAACCAAAAATAAAATAAAAATTATACGGATATGCCAACTATACAGATTTAATCACACACTGTAAACAAGTAGTGAAATGTCACACCAGTATCCCATACAAATACAGAAATTCTGTGTCAATTAAAAATAAAAGAGCTGGGGACTTCTGGGAAGATGGCTAAACAAGTAGTGAAATGTCACACCAGTATCCCATACAAATACAGAAATTCTGTGTCAATTAAAAATAAAAGAGCTGGGGACTTCTGGGAAGATGGCGACCGAGAAAAGCAGGGCTTAAGAGCCCCGCTAACAACCAATCTCCATTACCACAAAATCAGCGCCTTTCATAGCCAGAAAACACCATCACCAGAGAAACAAAAAAATCACCAGGCTCCAGAGAGAAAGTAGACGGAGAACAGAGCTCAGAGCCAGAGGAGATACACCGGCCTCACGCCCGAGGACGCGGCAGCAGCGCTTTACTGCCAGCGGCAGCGGCGACTTCACCGGACGGCTACAGCAAGCCGAGGTGAGCCGCTGCGGAACAGCCAGGCGAGATTTCTCGACGTAGGAGCATCTAAAGCTCCCAGTGGCTGAGCTCAGCACACGCTTCAGGGACTCAGAGTGGAATTCAAAACCAAGAAGAAATAAGCCAGCCTCACGGCCGAGGGCATAGCAGCGGCGCCATATTGCCACCGGTGGCAGCAGCAGCGAATTCACCGAGTCCAGTACAGCTACATCTGCAAACTCAAGAACAGTGAGTCAAATTGCGGGCCACAGAGGATCCCAGTACTGTACTCGCTGGGACTTGACCCAGTGGGGGAGTGGCGGTGGCAGAGATATCACACCATAGGAGAACGTGCAACCTGGCACCCCCCCACAGTCTAAATCAGCCTCTATCAACTCCCTGGGTCGGAGACTCTGTGATACAACCCAGTAAAAGAGTAGTGGGGTCTGAGATACAACAGATTCGAGATCCAGAGCACCTTAAGTGAAGTCATAGTGACCCAAGGGAAGAACCCAGAGAAGGCACAAACTTCCGAAATCATGGGAAAGAGGAATAACACTGGAGCAATGAATGCCCACAATCCCACAACATCAGAACCTGATAAAACAGAAAATCAGAGATTTCTAGAAGATCAAATCAGGAAAATAACTGTAGAAATAATAGAGGTGCTTCGAAAAGAACTCAGAGAGAGCCAAAAAGAGATAAAGGATGCAATTAATGAAGTAATGGCCTCAATTCAAAGCACAACCGATTAGACCACATGGAGAACAGAATCTCACTCTTAGAAGAAATATGGGCCCATTTTAAGAGAGCTAACCTAAGAATAATTGGAATAGAGGAGGGAAAAGAAAATGAAACCAAAGGGATCAACAATCTCTTCAAGGAAGTAATAGCAGAAAATTTTCCAAACATAGAGCAAGAGGTTGATACACAGATCCAGGAAACTTATAGAACTCCCTTTAGACAGGATGGGAGAAGAGGATCCCCACGCCACATAATTGTCAAAATGACCAATGTGGAAGCCAAGCAGAGAATCTTAAAGGCAACAAAAACAAAGGGCCAAGTGACATTCAGAGGCAAACCAATTAGAATCACTCCAGACTTCCCAAACCAAGTCATGAGAGCCAGAAGGGCTTGGAGTAACATATTCCAAACTCTGAAAGAAAACAACTTCCAGCCAAAAATTTCCTACCCAGCAAAACTTTCTATCAAATTAGATGGAAAAATAAGAAGCTTCCATGACAAACAGAAACTGAAGGAATTTGAAGACAACTTCAAAACCAGCGCTAGAGAAAATACTCAAAGAGATTAACTACAAAGAAGAAATAGGTAACACACACCAGAACCAGAGAAACAAGATTTTCTATCCAACAGACAACTAAGATTGGTTATCTGTGGAGATTCATTATTTATGTTAGTCTTTTACCTATCTCTAAATTGTATTGTTTGCCTTTATTGTTATTAATTTTTAGGATTTCTAGTTGGAATATTAATATACCTTCAGATATAGCATTTGGAAATATTTTATCCCATTCTATTAGTAACTTTTAACTCTGTTTACATTGTCTTTGGATATACAATATTTTTTTATTTTTTAGGGAGTTTGTATACTCTTCTGTTGTCTGTGCCATTGGAATCATATCCAAGAAATCACTGCCAATTTCAATGTTGTGAGGTTTTATGACCCAGATTTTCTTCTAAAAGTTTGTAGTCTTAATATTTATATTTAGGTCTTTTATCTATTTTGAGTTAATATTTGTATATGGGATTAGGTAAGGGTCCAATTTTATTCTTTTCCATGTAATTATTTTTCAACAATATTTAGCTAAAAGATTATTATTTCCACCACCAAATGTTCGTGGAAACCTTGTCAAAAATAACTTGACAATATAGGGAAGAATTTAGCTCTAGGCTTTTATTTAACTCCAATGGTTTATATATCTGCCTTTAGAACAGTACTACACTGTTTCAATTATTGTAGCTTTATATGGTTTGAAATCAGAAAATATGTATCTTCTAGCTTTGTTCTTTTTCAAGATCGTTTTGGGTATCTAGAGTCCATATTCCATATTAGGATAGATTTTTTTTCTGAAAAATAAATATATAAATACATGATAGTTTCACCTAAAAAAATAGAAAAAAAAATATTCTCTGGTAAGAAAGAAAGCAAAAAGAAATATTGAAATGTTATCTTTAAGTCATCAAAAGCTTGGTATCAGACAAATGAAACTGTTATCTGAGATTATCATTTTTAATTTTGGATAAATTGCTATAATACTAGATGTCAACCACTAAGCCAGGCATGGGAAGGAGGGATGGGGAGAGAATGGGGTGGGGATCGGGTGGGGGCTGACTGGGCGATGTGTGCATGTATGTCTATAAAAGTTTGTATCCCACTATGATGTATGAATACAGTGCACCAATAAAAAAATAAAAGAGCTAAAGCAATATAAACACATTTTAGTAAACAAGCAGAGATATATTTTGTCAACAGTATAAATTTTATTTAGAATATTCAAGTACAAAAAATGAAAATTTATATACCTATGACCATTAAGAAAACGTTAGAAAACAATAAAGTGTTCTGAGAATACTAAGGCACTGAATGCAAATGTCCCTTGAAATAAGAATTATGTTTTTAAATGTATTTACTATTCGGATGTTCATAGTTATATTCTTAAGAAATATTTTAATAACAATGATTCAACCATATTGTTTTTTCCTCTGAAACACAGCTTTTTTTTTGTTTTTTTGTGGTGCTGGGGGTTGAACTCAGAGGTGTTCTTCTGAGCTCTACCTCAAGTCCTAAATTGGTTTTTATTTTGAAAGAGGGTTTCACTAAGCTGTGGAGGACCTCGCTAAGTTGCTGAGGCTGCCTTTAACCTGCAATCCTCCTGTCTCAGCCTCTCTAGGACTGGGATTACAGATGTGCGCCATCACTCCTGCGATTAAACACAGTGTTAAACAAGTACAGAAGCTATTCTCATGAAAATACTACGATATGCTCAAGTTCAAAGGAACTTTATCACTAGATAAAAGGGCTTATAGACCTGGATATACAGCAATACATTAAGAACAATAAAGCATGCTGAAGTATAAAAAGTGACCGTGTTATATAATTTGACCCAAAGGGCCAGGATATTACAACTGGATAATTGTTATTAAAAAATTAAATTTCTATAGTTATTAAGAGGTTAGCTTTAGCCGTATAGGACATCCCAGAAACCCCCCCCCCCATTTTTTTGTTTAGTATATACAAAAAAAGGTTCGTCGTAGTACACAAATGCGATCAGCTCCAACATGAAGTTCTGGTTTCAAAGGCATTGACTCTGCTCTTTGGTATAACGGACACAGGGACAGCAGCTTGGCAGTAGAACATCTAGGTCCACTGCAAACAGCCACTGAGATTTCTAACAACACTGAAGAGGTAACAGTATCCACTCTTAGGAACTGACCTGATACTTGCGAGTATTTTTCCATAAGCATTAATACCTGTGGCCATTTGCCAGATAAAAGAATTAAGCAACGAAGTAAATAAAAACAGCAAGAAAATCAAAGCGTGCGTTAACTTTTTACTTTTCCTTGTGATGACCTTCTCTGCTCTGGAATCTCTGTGTTACATAAGGTTGGAGCTGGAAAGAGAAAACATTTTTGACTGACAGAATACAAAACAATACAGGAAGCAAAAGTTACCAGAATCATTCATTTTATAAGGCTTTTATAGACAGTAAATATACATCTAACACATCATAGATGCATATTTAGTTATGGGGATTTAGTTATAGAGATTTCAAAATAAAAAGGAAGAGAAAAAAACTATACAACAGTCCATTTCATGGGGATAAATGTAAGCTCTCAAAAATCTACAAGCTTGGCTCTGAGTTTTCAAATAACAGCATGGCTTTCAAGGGGAGCAGGATGATAATTTTTATAAGGTAAATATAAATTGTTTTTGATATATGGGAAAATTAACATTTAATTTAACTGGATTAAGCTGAAGGTGTGAAAAATAAAAAAACAAACTATATAATTTAAAATTCAAAGTATGTTGAAAAGCATTAATAAATTACATTTATAGTTTATCTCTTGAAATCTAATGCTTAAATCAAGCATGGCATATTATCATATTCTTTCTTTCAAGAAATAATTGAAAGAATTACAGGTATTGAGAAGATTAAAGCAGAAAGTCATGCTCTGTGCCAATCACCAGAGAAGGACGGGCCCCCGCGGGGGTGTCTGGAGTAAACGGAGGCAAAGCTCCACAAAGCTATGTTCTCAACAAGTCAATTGTTGAGAAACTGGATCGTCAATTTCACTACAGTCAAATTGGTAAACTGATAGAGACGGTTTAAGTGGGAGAAATAAAACGAGGGACAAAAAGTACAGAAGATTATCAAAAAGGGAGAAAAAAAACTTATTCTCTAAAACTCTGGTGACCTGAACACAAACTCCAAACCTACGAGCTGGAGATATTATCCAATCGCTACTGGTGGCCGCCCCTCGTACTATGGCCCTCTCTACCTTCCTCTCCATCTTTACGTCCATCATTGGTCTCACAAGTTCTGACATCAAAGCACAGGAGTTCGAATCGACAGCCCGGTTCCCTTATTAAGATAAAAATTCTCACAAAATCAATGATCAATAGAATTGGTTTAAAAAAAAAAAAGAGAAGTGAGCCTAAGAATTAAGAGTTTTTTTTTTTTAATAAAATGATCTTTTATGTCCAAGAGCCCCCCCCTAAAAGTACACAGTCTCCATTTCGACATAAAATTCAAAATAACTCAGGGCAGGTTAGCAATCATCAGCTCTGCCCCAGAGCGTGGCGGGGTGGGCTAGTGGGAGCAGCCCCCCCCCCCAACTTATCCTTTGACTCTGTGGAGTATATCTGTATGTTACTGATGCCATCGTTCATCTTGGTAAATACTGACTGAGCACTAGTATGTGCCAGATACCGCTCTAGCTGTGGGGGAAAGAGAAGTGAACAAGAGGGACAAGGTCTGTGCTGGCAAGGGTCTGTGCTGGCAAGGTCTATAAGCTGCAGCTGAGTTTCAGGAGCAGACTGCGCAGAAGTAAACAGAGGAGCCAGCGGGTGGATGGGGCCGGGGTGGGGTGGAGCCTAGAGCTAAGCGCGGGCCACAGGCAGGAGGCCGCATGTGAACCCTAGCGCCAAAGCTGGGGGTGGGAGGAGGAGAGGGGAGGGGGCCACACACAGGAGGTGGGGACTCTTACTTCTTGCGGTCCTTGTCCTTCTTTAAGTTAGTGCCCGATGCCAAAAAGGACTGGTTCTGGAACACCTCCGAAGTAGCTTTCTTTTTAGAGAAATTAAGCATTTCTTCTTCCAAAATTCTTCTCTTTTCTTCAAGCTTCATTTTCTCTTCTTGGTGAATTCTTTTCAGGTGCTCAAATTTGGCCTGCAGCTGTGAAAGAGCGCAATTCCCACTATCGACACGGTGTGGCAGCACCCACGCAGGAATGCCCCGTTCCACGGTCACCTAGACCATCTTCCTACCTTCTCCCAAGTCTGCGCCGCAAGTGTTTAAGTTTACATATAAAACCGCCTTAGTGACCTTGATCAAATAGTTTCCACATCAAAAAGGAAAAAATGCTTAGGCCAAATGCAAAAAAAACAACAACAACAACAACAAAAAACCAACCCATAGCTTCATGGAGAAAACTGGTGACCTTTTCCCATGGTTACTATTTTCTTGCTCAACAGTTTTTCCAACAAAACCTTTTAAAAACTTTCCCAAATTTATGTAAAGAACACAAAAGTACAGAAGGAAATTATCAAGAAGAAAAAAAGAACACTTATTTTGCAAATAAAGATAGCATGCAACAAAAACAAAGTTGTTGAAAATGACGCTGGCAAATCCTGCTGGAAAGCAAACGGCAGTTTCAGAAACCTTGCAATTGCCAGAGATGAGACTTGAAGGGAAAGAAATGGGGGAGGGAGAGCCTTCCTGAGAAGAGATAGAGACTGATCCTCCCAGCTGTGGCCAGACTTCAGCCCACTGCACTGCAGCTTTAGACACCAGGGGGGGAATTCCAACCCAGTGAATTTAACCCTCTGCACTAAGCTATAACCGGCCCAAATTACTACGATGAGAGGTGGGGTTTCTGGACAGTATAAAACCTCACCAAGCTTTCTTTTCTCTTTTCACTCCTGGACCCGCCAGCTCTGTGACTCTCCTGGTGAACCTACCCAATAAAACTCACCATGAGCACCGTATCTGTATCCCCTACAAATTTTTCTTTTGGGGAGACAAGGACAAAGTGAAACTCACAGCCTGTGTCACAGAGCTGCATCCAAGTTCAAGCTCAAAGGATCAGGGTAAGTGAAGAGCGTGAGCAAACCTGGTTTAAGTGCGGTTTACCTTAAATACAACACAACAGTCTAGGGCCCGGAGTGGGCTCCGTGTGCATTAACTGGGCACCGTGCCTGCCAACAACACACGCACAACATCTAACATCCAGACCAAAAAAGATACCTGCTTTTGTCATCTAGTCTGGCTACACTAAACCTGAGATTAGGATTTTCAGTTCTGGGTAGCAACTGAGCATATCTACACACACACAAAAATCGTGAAACAGGGCCCCTTTCAAATTAAAAGCAACTTCTTGACAACTGCTTTTCAGCATCTTTATTTATTTATTTATTTAGGTGGTACTGGGGATGGAACCCAGAGGCGTTCTACCTCTGGGCTATACTCCCAGACCTATTTTTTTTTTAATTTATTTGGAAAAAGGGTCTCACTAAGTTGCTGAGAGCCTAAGTAGCTGAGGCCAGCTTCGAACCTTCGTGATCCTCCTATCTCAGCCTCCCAAGTGCAGGGATTACAAGCGTGTGCCACCACGCCCGGCTGCTTTTCAGCATCTTTAACTTCTTCCTGCTGAGGCTGATAACTGAAAAACTGCCCCTCTGCCCTGAAGGCACCAAGGAAGCCCAAACTGACATGTTCTCTGGCTAACACGGCTTCGATGCGCCTACAGCTGCCTACCTCCTGGCTCTGCTTCTGTAATTGCAATGGCTCCGCAGGAACTTCCAGAGGACTTGTAGAGAAATAATTGAGCTGCTTCTCCTGAGTCTGATCAAACCGCATCAAATCCATTGTTCTCTTTTCTATCACCTGCTTATTTCTTGAGTGAGTGAGGAACTGAATCTAGGACCCAGGCAGTTTTCCTGGCTTGGCTATAGTATAGTGGGACCTGGTGCCTGGAAAAGACGGTATCTGATAGTGGGGAATTATTTCACTAAAGATCAGAGAATGAGAGTTAAGCTCAGGAAGTGAGTCTACAGAGGCAAATTTGTATTATGTGAACAGAAACTGTATCTCTGATTTCTTAAGAGAAGTTGCATACTTTTTTTTTGGTGTACTAGGGATTGAACCCAGGGGCATTCTATCTGAGCTACATCCCCAGTTTCCATTTTGAAACAGGGTCTCACAAAGTTGCTGAAGGCCTCACTAAATTGCTGGGGCTGACTACGAACCTGTGATCCTCCTGAGATTACAGGCATCACTACCATGCCCCGATACAAGGCCAAGATTCTACTTGGATTTGGGGTTAGGACTTTTTTTTTTTAAGTCTACATTCAACTGGATGTGATGGCACACACTTGTAATCCCAGCATTCGGGAGGCAGAGACCAGAAGGTCACAGCTCGTGGACAGCCTCAGCTACTTAGGAGGGAGGCAGGAGGGAGGGAGGGAGGCAGGAGAGAGGGAGGAGGGAGGGAAGAAGGGAAGGAGGAAGGAGGTTAGCAAAGCCCTTCGTAACTCAGTGAGACCCTGTTTCAAAAAATAAAGACTAAAAATAGGGCCAGGGGTGTAGCTCGAAGGTACAATACCCATGGGTTCCACTCCCAGTACTGCAAAAAAAAAAAAAAAAAAAAAAGTCTGTATTCAAAAGATTATGGTGTTAAAATATCTACTTTTTAAAGGACATGTAGCCTTCAAAAGTATCTCAACTGCATTCTTAAGATAAACCCTCCTAGACAGGCATGGTGGCGAACGCTTGTAATCCCAGCATTTGAGAGGCTGAGACAGGAGGATCGCGGTTCGCGGACAGCCTCAGCTACTTAGTGAGGACCCTTGCAACTCAGTGAGACCCGGTTTAAAAAAAAAAAAAATAGGGCAGGGGGTGTAGCTCAAAGGCAGAATGCCCCTGGGTTCCACTCCCAGACCCGCAAATAAATAAATAAATACCCTCCAAATTAAATAAAGATAAACCCTCCAAATTAATAGGAGACTTAAACAGTAAGCGCAAATCCCGCGTGGCCTGGACCTGCCTCTCTCTCGGCTTCCTTCAGAATGGCTTCTTTCTCCTTCACACGCTGCACAAACATCTGCTTCATTTCTTCTTCCTTCTTCTGGCGCTCGCCATGGAATTCCTGTCTCTTCGCTTCATAGGTCTCTTGAAGACTGAAAAGTTATTTTGTATTAAAAAGATGATCGAACAAACTTGAAGAACCTCACAGCCCCCCGCCCCATGTGCCGCTATCTGTTGACGCACTGCAATCTGAACCGAGCCACCTCCCTAGCAACCACTGCCGGGGCGCGCCAGACCCGAGGCAAGGCCCATCAGGACCCTCGTCCGTGCCAGACGTGCCCTGAGTTAAGGGGCGTAACGGGCCCAGGGACCTGCGGAACTGCGCCGCCTGGGCCTCACCTCTGCGCTTCTCACCGAACCTGACCAAAGCCTGTCAGTCCAGCCCGGGAAGGTGACATCACTAAAATCCATCTTCTTTCCATTTTTACAGCTATCCTATTACAGCTCAACTTGATCTTTGCCATTTTCAGCCTTTCCTATTTCAATTATCTCTGAAATATCTGGGGCTTCTTCTTTCTTTTTTTTTTCTTATCACTCTAGATTTCCCACCAAACCACAGACCTCTTATCTCCTTCCTAAATTAGTTATTCTACCTATAGAATTAGGTCCCACCTCCTTTAAACAGCCTGCAAGAAACTGCAGGTCTTCTCCAGATTGACTTCTCACCAAGGAAATCCAACCCCTTGGAGGTCGCAGCGCACCAGCCTGCTCACTGTTCTTAAGCCAGACCTCACATTTCAACCTGTGTGTGCTGCGTCTCCCGGGTCTGGTGCCAGGCCGACTCCCACGCTCTCGGCCTCTATCTTTCAAGGCCTAATGCACATTAACCTCCGCCTCAGGCTCCCACTCTCCCCAGGAGGACTGAGCGTTCCTCCTAAGCACGTCATGACATTCACATCCTTCCTGCCTCCCCTGTAATAGACCACAAATCCTGGGGCCAGGGGCAGGATCCTTGTCCATCTCTGCCGCCTGACAATCCACAACAGCTTTCTAGACATTTCAGTTTCTTCATAAATGTTTGTTCAGGGACAGAAGTTTCTAGAAAGTGGAAACAGATCTAAAGTAAGCAGAGCTGAGCCTGTCCTGGAATCCCGTGGACAGCTGCCCTCTCTTACTTGAAACATTCCAGAGCCACAAGGAACTTCTCATGTGTCAGAAAAGCTGACCCCTTCGCTTTCAGTCACTGAGAAACCTCTGAAGGTTTAAAGGGAGTGCAAATTCACCTTCCTGCTGTGTAAGACATTTCTACTGCATATAAAAATACTTTAAATACTGATTCCAAAATATGATGACTCAAAGAATTTTACTAATCTTAAATTAGTAAAATTTAACTGCGGAGACAAGGGGACCAAAGGTTCAGGGCCAACCTCAGCAACTTAGTGAGACCCTGTTTTAAAATTTAAAAAATTTAGAGTCTTTTGAGCTCTTTGTATATATATATTTTTAATTTTTATTATGTTTATCTTTCCAAAATCCCCCCCCTTTTTTTTGAGGGTCTGGGGATGAAACCCAGGGGCATTCGACCTCTGAGCTATACCCCCTGCCCTATTTTTTATTCTTTATTTTGAAACTGGGTCTCACTGGGTTGCAAAGGGCCTAAGTAGTTGAGGCTGTCCGTGAACTGCGATTCTCCGGTCTCAGCCTCCCAAATGCTGGGATTACATGTGTGCCACCACACCCAGCTCTTTGTATATTTTGGATATTAGACCTCTATCAGAGTGGTAGCTGATAAAGATCTTCTCCCATTCTGTAGGCTTTCTCTTTAGGTTCTTGATGATTTCTTTTGATGAGAAGAAACTTTTTAGTTTGATGCCATCCTGCTTGTTTATTCTTGCTTTAATTTCCTGTGCTTTGGAGGTCTTACTGAGAAAGTTACTGGCTGTGCCTATCTATATGTTGGAGTGTTGAGCCTATGCCTTCCTCTAATAACTTCAGTCTCTGGTCTAATTTCTAAGTCTTTGATCCATCTCGAGTTGATTCCTGTGCATGGTGAGAAGTAAGGATTCAGTTCCATCTTTCTACAAATGGATAGTCAGTTCTCTCAGGACTATTTGTTGAAAAGGCTATCTTTTCTCCAGTGTACAAGTTGGCCATTTTGTCAAAGATCAATTGACTCTAGGTGTGTGGGTTAGTTTCTGTATCTTCTATTCTATTCCACTGATCAGTCTGCCTGTTGTGCCAATACCATGCTGCTTTTACTACTATTGCTCTATAGTATAATTTTTTTTGTTGTTTTTTGTGGTGGTACTGGGGTTCCTGGAAGCCCTTCTACCTCCGGGCTACACTCCCAGACCTATTTTATACTTTTTATTTGGAACCAGGGTCTCTTAAGCCAGTGCGGCTGGCTTCGAACCTGCACGATCCTCCTGTCTCCGCCTCCCAAGCGCGGGGATTACAAGCGTGCGCCACCACGCCCAGCTCTCTCTATGGTATAATTTGAAGTCCAGGATCGTGATGTCTCCTGCCTGGTTTTTATTGCTGAGAATTGCTTTGGATATTCTGGGTCTTTTCTTTCTCCACATAAAAGTTATGACTGATCTTCCTAGGCCTATGAAGAATGTCGTTGATATTTTAATAGGAATTGCATTGAATCTATAGATCACTTTTGGCAGAATGGCCATTTTGATATTTATTCTGCCTATCCATGAGCAAGGGAGATCTAGCAAAACAAATAACCCAATCGAGAAATGGGCAACTGAACTGAATAGACACTTAACAAAAGAAGAGATACAAATGGCCAATAGATACATGAAAAGATATTCAACATTAGCCATGAGGAAGATGCAAATTAAAACTACATTGAGATTCCATCTAACCCCAGTCAGAGAGGCAAGCATAAAGAAGTCAAATAACAACAAATGCTGGTGAGGATGTGGGAAAAGAGGAACTCTTTTACACTGTTGGTGGGAGGGCAAACTAGTGCAGCCGCTATGGAGATCATTATGGAGATTCCTTAGAAAACTGGGAATGGATCTACAGTATGATCTGGCTATACCACTCCTGGATATCTTTCCAAAGGGGTTGAAATCAGAGAACTACAGTAACATATGCATACCCATGTTCATAGCAGCACAATTCGTAATAGCCAAAATATGGAACCAACCTAGGTCTCCATCAACAGATGAATGGATTGCAAAATTATGGGAAATACACACAATGGAATTCTACTCAGCTATAAAGAAGAACAAAATTGTGTCATTCACAAGAAGATGGAAAGATCTGGAGAACATTATGTTGAGATTGGCCGAGCACAGAATTAGAGGACTAATATCCCTAATATGCCCAAACTAGGGAGTATTAGGGATACCAGAGGGACTCCAGACAATGGAGGAGAAACCTCAGCAAAGCTAGAATGGAAGGATAGGAGAAGGCGGCGGCTGAGGTTGATTAATGAAGGAGCTACATCCGAATTTGTGTAAAAATACAAACATAGCATGGTTAACCTGGACACTAATTGTTGGGAGGGGGGAAGGGAAGTGGGAGGGGAGGGCACCAAGCATAGTCTGAATGTATGCCATTTTCAATATGTTCCACATAAAAATAAAAACATAAATTTAAAAAATAGAATAAAAATAAAATTTTCAGGCTAAAAAGGAACTTTTATAGTTTAAAAGGGCTAGGAGTATAGCTGGAAGGCAGAATGCCTCAGAGTTCAATCTCCAGTACTAGCTTTTAGTTAAATAATTCTGTAAAAATTCTTTAGTAAAAAATGTTAAAAGTAAGCTAGGTGTGGTGGTGCACGCTTGTAATCCCCACGCTTGGGAGGCTGAGATAGGAGGATCGCACATGTTCGAAGCCAGCCTCAGCTACTTAGTGAGGCTCTCAGCAACTTAGTGAGAACCTGTTTCCAAATAAAATATAAAACATAGGTCTGGGAGTATAGCCCGGAGGTAGAAAGCCCCTGGGTTCCACCCCCAGTACCACCAAACAACAACAACAACAACAACAACAAAGAATAAAAACTAGGGCTGGGGGTGTAGCTTGAAGGTAGAAAGACCCTGGGTTCCATCCCCAGTACCTTAAAAAAAAAAAAAAAAAAAGGATCTAAGCAAACCTAGTGAAATCCTGTTTCTAAACAAAACAAAACAAAGTTAAAAGTAAGAAATGTTGTATAATAGCTATCATGGCCGACAGGTAAGTGTGGGGTATTCATACCAGGTATTCAGAGGAAGAACAGGTTCTAAACACCTGTTAGAACACTGTCTGTCTGGTCTATCTCTCTCTCTTTTTGTGGAACTGCAGATTGAACTCAGAAGCTTTCTACCTCTGAGCTACATCCCCAGCCTTGTTTTGTTTGTTTGTTTTGTTTTGTTTTTTGCGGTACTGGGGACAGAACCCGGGGGCGTTCTACCTCCAAGCTACACCCCAGCCCTATTTTTAATTTTTTATTTTGAAACAGGGTCTCCCTGAGTTGCAAAGGGCCTCACTAAGTAGCTGGGGCTGTCTACAAACCACGATCTTCCTGTCTCAGCCTCCCAAATGCTGGGATTACAAGCGTGCGCCACCACGCCCGGCTTGTTGTTTTAAAATAGGGTCTCAGTAAGTTGCTAAGAGTGTCACTAAGTAGCTGAGGCTGATCTCAAACCTACAATCCTACCGTCCCAGCTTCCCAAGTACTGGGATTGCAGGCACGTGTCACGTCTGGCAGAACATTCTCTGAGAGCAAAGTTAAGGCCCAGTGGTAGAGTGTTTGCCTAGCACAGATGGGGCCTTGGGTTCAATCCCAAACACCCAGGGGAGAAAAAAAAAAAAAAATAGCCAAGCTTATCAATGTGCACAAAGCCCTAGGTAACCCATTACTGCCTCAAGTCCCAAGGGGCCATTTCACTTTATACTGTTTGTTTCTCTGTTTGGATTTCATTTATAAGAAGCCCTTAAATCTATCAACTACCTTCACAAATTTCAGAAACCTTACAACACTCGACAGGTAATCTTTAATAACAAACTTGACTGAAATTATATTTTGAATTCACATGTGTGAATTTTTTAAAATTCTTCATTACTTTACATATGCACTTGCATTGCTTAGGAGAAAAATAAATCTACATGGTAAAAGAGAAGAGACACACATTTACTGAATATCTGCCACCAGCACCACACCCTGGGACTCCTTGTGTTCGCGATTTAATTCCCACAAGCAGTCCTGAAGAACGAGCTCTGAAATGGAAGCTCAGAGGGGTAAAGTCATCTGCCTAAAGGAAGACAGCTGGAAGGTAACAAGCTGGGACGTGAAGCAGGGAGCCCACATTCCCGACTGGATCAGGCCGCCTCCGGTGAGACGGCCGCCGAGAAGGCACGAAGCCCCTGCGCATTTCCCATCACGTCATCACACCTCCCGATGTGGCACAACACACACTTATGAGAGCAATTTAATGAAAGAACCCTGTACCATCATTCAGAAGGCAGCAAAGGAACTCTTATAGGATCCGGAGGGGATGGTCTGTAGAGTTGGTATTGTGAAGGAGTGTGGCCAGTGCCTCCTATCAGATTTATTAAATAAAAACGAGAAGGCTCCTTGCTATACTGCGCCCTGTTTAGGATCTAAGCGGCTGTCAGCCGTACTACTGTTGCAGATCTCACTGATTTAACACAAAGTTGAAGACCAAAGACAAATACAAACAGCCTCAGACGCTCATGTGGAGGAAAGCCCCCGAGCCCTGGGACCTCGTGCTATGTACAGTTCAGATAAGCCAGCTGAACTCTTTCTAAATCTACTGCAGTCTACTCTTAAACACAGAAAAACTAGTAGCTATTCTCTCTCTCTCCATTTATTTTTTATTTTTTGGCCACGCTGGGGATCAAACCCAGGGCTCAGTGGCTCTGCCACTGAGCCACATCCGTAGCCCAACTATTTAGCTCTGCAGAGCTCCAAGGACACGAATTTTACTATAATAACATCAGGCACTTAGGCAACTCTAAAACACTACGTAAATCTTTCTTTCAAGACTATAGTTCCTACAACACTTCAGTGACAGTGATTTTGTACTGAAATGTCAAAGGTGATTAGCAGTAAAAATGAGACTAGTCATGATAATCTGAAATTATTATACTTGGGGATTTAAAACGTTTTATAAAAGGATGTTTCATAGAGTTTAAGTAACTAATATAAAAATATTAAAATCAACGTATTAAAACTGTCTGAGTATAATGCCATGTACCTGGTCCTTGAGATAGGTGTGTGATCACCTGTGAGTAGCTCAGCAGACTGTGAGTCAGCAGAACCATTTAGGAAGACGGAAATGGAAACCGAAGGTGCCGCAGTCGAGTCGGCCGGGAAGTGCAGAGAACCAAAGATACCCTGGCAGGTCCGTGTCACTTGTTAAAAATTGCTAGACTGGAGTGATGTAATACCGACTGTACATGCCAACCAAATTACAGTACCAACCAAATTAAACAGGAACAATTCCCCAGAAAATAGAATGTCACTTCTTAAAGCTATAAAAAATAAGTGCCCTATACACGAGGTCAAAATGCCTTACTGGATCATTATTCACAAACAAGAAAGTGCCAGTAGAGACATTTTGCCTCAACCTGACCCAAGAAATGCAGAAATTCAAAATGTCTCATCTCTGGGGGAGCAGGCCTGCGAAGGGCAGAGGCCACCTTCACATGGGGACTCAGGTCCCTCCCTGGCTGCTTGTCGTGTGCAAGCCACGTGTGATGGCCACTGCTCCATCCTGTCTAGGGCCGGGCCCCAAATGAAGACCCTGCTTTTCTAACTCTCCAGGCTTTATGTGACCAGTGAGCAAAGTTCTGAAACTGAAGAAATGGCCAGTACGTGCAAGTGATGGGCAACCTATGGTTCTCAACTGCCCGCCTGTCTCTGCTTGATACCATTGCCCTGATGACTTCTCCACCATGGGACACACTCAGGTTCGTGTTCTTAGACGACTTCTAAGTGAGAGTTATGACCTTGTTGGGCCTACTGGACACTACTTCCTGGCGGATGAGCTGTGAGCTAGGAACGGACAGGGCTCAAAAGGGTTTCAGCTCATTCGCTCTGCTCTGAAGCAGGAATCAAACTGCTGCCTACCCTTCTAAGCCTTTCTTTGGGGTCTGTAAATCCTGACCTACGAAGCCTTCCAACCAGTGCTGTTTCTGTTTTGTGCAACAATTTGGGTCTTTGTTTTCGGTACTTGTGCAGCACAAACCTGATCCTCAACTCCAACGCAGCTGTCTGCTCCTTCTTTCTTGACAGTCTCTGCTTGGCTTCTAAATCATGCCAGCACTGGTTTTCCTCCTCCTCCACTCAGTCTCTCCTACTCGCCCTCCAGTTGACAGATTCTACAGTGATTCAAGGCTGTTCTCGAGGGACCTTTCTTTCAATGTGTGCTTCTCCTCTCAGGCAGTCTTATTCCTGCTCGAGTTTTCAGTTAACCCCTAAATGCCTATGACTCTTGAGCAGACATTCCTTTGGCCCAGCCCTTCTCTGCTGAACACTAAACACCCACAGGTGCCAACTTAACAATATCACTCAGATGTCACAGAGGAAACTCAAGTTAGCATGTCCCCAATCAAGCTTATGGTCCCATCATGCCTACCACAGTGCCACAGAAAAAGCTGGTCCCTCTTCAGTGACACCTGTCTCAATGAATGAAGAAAACATCCACCTGGCTAACGAAACCACAAACCCAGGAGAACAGAAGTCTCCCTGCAAGCGTCTTCTGATATTCACAGATCCAGTCAATAAGCTCTTCCATTTGACCTTCTCCATCTTGCAAACAGGTCCAGTTCTCTTTATTGTCATCGCTATGACTTTGAGAAATACTCCCCTGACGAGTATCCCTCAGCATCTATGCACACCTCTGCCTGTGTTCTTCACAGTATAGTCAAGAGAGGTTTTTAAAACGCAAATCTATCACTCCTGAAATGACTGCACCCTCTCTTCTTTTGGATAAAGACCAAAGTCCTGGTCAGGGCCTCCGTGCTGTGACTCCCTGCTCCTGCTCTGTCTCCCTGAGCCCCACGAGTCTGGACTCCAGACTACTGATCTCTTTCCAGATCTTAAACATGCCATCCTCTCTCTGCTTCAGGGTTTCTGCAGATGTCTTGCTGTTTCCTCCAACTTATTCAAGCTAGCTCAGAACAGTCTTTGCCTCAAGGAAGTCTTCCCTAATTTTCTAGCTTAAATCAGGACTCCTTCCCTTGCCTTATACGGTCTACCTTTCCTTTACTGCATACATTACAACTGCAGTTTACCGTGTCATGTGAGGTTTAATTTCAGCCATCTTACAAGAATGGTAGGAAATCTCCAGCACTTCTCCCAGAGCTGTGCAGAGAGTAGACACTTTGGAGGTGGGGCATAGCTTAGTGGTCGACTGCTTGTGTGCCCAGCACCACCACCACCACCACCAAAAAAAAAAAAAAAGCAAATACTTCAAAACTACTTAAGATTTTACCCAGTGTTATTTACTGTTGACTCCCAAATCACTACCTCTAACCTCTAGCCCCTACTCCAGTTTCACCTAAGTTAATAACCTACACAGCTTCTTTACTTGAATTTCTTTTTTTTTTTTTTTTTTTTTTTTTTTTTGGTGGTACTGGGGATGGAACCCAGGGGCCTTTTTTCTTCTACCTCTAGGCTATATTCCCAGACCTATTGTATATTTTATTTGAAAACAAGGTCTCACTAAGTTGCTGAGAGCCTCACTAAGTAGCTGAGGCTGGCTTTGAACCTGCGTGATCCTCCTGTCTCAGCCTCCCAAGCGTGGGGATTATAACTGTGCGCCACCAAGCCCAGCTTACTTGAATATTTAACAAGCAGCTTAAATGTAACATTTGAAAACTTAGCCAATGCCACCGAGCTCTCGCCCTTCCACCTCACGCATGTCGATAACCTTGCCCAACATTCAGCCAGTTTCTGGGGTCAGAACGGAGACTGAAGAATGGGAATGTAGCTCAGTAGCACAGTGCTTGCCCAGCACGTGGGAGGCCCTGGTTTTGAGCCCCCGCACCGCAAGAAAAATGAAAATAAAATTATACAAAAATAAATTTAAAAACACTGACTGAAGTCATCTTTGATTCCTCCTTCCTTTGCATATGAGATCAGAGTCAATCCATCATTGGACCCTTCAAAGTATATCTACTAAAAGCTCCTCTGAGCCCTCAAACGTTTCCACGGTCTCGCTTCTTGGGACTGGCCTCCTAACCTGGTCTCCCTCTTCCATCCTGACCGTCCCACCTCCTCTCCACCTCTCGTTCAGCAGGGGCAGAGTATCCTCCTCCCACCCCCACCCCAGAGCTCTGCAGGAGCAGGGTGTGTGTCCACCTGACACACCGTGCATACATACCCAGTGGCTAGCATGCTGAGCAGATGGTAGACAAGCAACAGTTATTGGCTGAATGACTGAGCGAGCATTTTAAATGCAGATTCCTAGGCTCCGTCCCTGGAAACTCTGACCCTGCATCTCTTAACCGTCTACAGGTGACTGATGAATCCACCAGGCAACCCGATCCCTCTTCTTGGAGCGTGCTCCACAGCTGCCCGCTCGCTCTGGCTCAGGACATCTGCCTCCTCAGTGCACACCGAGACCTCGGCACTGACCCTGAGACTTGGAAGAAACGAGGAGCGAAGCCTCCTCTGGGATACACCAGGGAGGCCGGCTCGATATGATTCATCTTCAGTGAAGATGCAATGCAATACAAAGAGAAATCATTAGTCTGCCAGAATTACTGGCCCACAACCAAAATACAATATGCCCGAATTTGGTGAGGAAGGCTCCAGTTTGTACAATTCTTATTTTATTAAGTTACCAGAAGATAAAACACTAAGGAAATTTAAAGTTTAACTTTATCTAAGATTAACTAGCCCACAAGGTCAAATGCAGCTACAACACGGGTTGGACTCTCCTGTTCTTTCCTGTTGTGTTTACACTGGGGCTTGTGCTCAAAGCCAAGAAAATGATTGAAATACAAATAGTGGAATGGAAAAAGGAGACCTCAGTCTTTCAAAACAGAACTTAAAATAGTGCTTGCCTTACAGAACTCATGATTTCTTCCACATAAAAACTGTCCCAGGATGCTACATCAAATCAGACTTGATTTAGTACATAAAGGGTTATGATTTCTTTTTTTTTCTTTCTTTGGTGGTACTAGGGGTAGAACCCAGAGGCTCTCTACCTCCGGGCTATACTCCCAGACCTTTTTTATACTTTATTTGGAAACAGGGTCTCACTAAGTTGCTGAGAGCCTCACTAAGTAGCTGAGGCTGGCATCAAACCTGTGCGATCCTCCTGTCTCAGCCTCCCAAGCGCGGGGATTACAAACGTGCGCCACCACGCTCGGCAAAGGGTTATGATTTCATGCATACATGTTTTAATGTCTTAATCAGAAAAAAAAAGGGTCAGGGATGTAGCATCATGCAAAAGAACCGAGGACACTTAGAGCAGCAGTGATGCTCTAATTATTGAGCAAGCTACAATTCTCATAGCCATGTTATATTGTAAGAAACAATCAAATCTCAGATTCCCCACATGTACTTTCATTCTTCCTCTGTAAGATGCTTTCCTAAGTTTTAGTCATTCCAAAACTTTCTTCAGGATTAAAACTAGGCCAGGCATGGCAGCACATGCCTATAACCTTAGTACTTGGGAGGATGAGCCTTGGAATCACAGGTTCAAGGTTAGGCTCAGCAACCTGGCAAGACCTTGTTGGAAAAAAATAAAATAAAAAGGTGAGTGGGGGGGGGGGAAATAGCTTGGAGGTAAGAATGCCCATGTTCAATCCCCAGTACCAAAACCCCCCCAAAAAAAAAACCTAAACAAAAAACTGCAGAAGCCTCAGGTTATTAAATATGATTTGTGGTCTGCCTTTTTGTGTGAAAATAAATAAACTTTCATCTGTTCTGATAAATATTAAAACAAACAAAACAATGTGTTTTTTCCTTCCATTATTCATGTCAGCAAGTACTAAAACTAAGGGCTGTTTGTGAATGTTCCTCCCCTCCGTGTACTCCTGAGTCAGACAAGCACTGAAAGACCCCTCAGAAGCAAGAAGGCATCAGGGGTTTTGAAAAGCACAATCATTATTCATTGTCAAATGATTCTACTTTGTGATTTGGGGATATTTTTGAAAGCTCATTCCCGTCATTCTGGATGTACAAAGAGGTGCACTCTTCTCTTACGTTCTTTACGGGTGGCTCCTCGAGACAGCCTCCCTCACCTGACGGGCTTGTTCTCTGGGCCCACGTCAGTGAAGCCCATCTCCTCCAGTTTGCAGCGCCTGTAAAGCTCGTAGTGCCGCACGTGCGTCTGCTCCAAGAGGTCCTCCATGTTGGTGCAAATGAGCATTTCCCGCAGCTTTACGAAGTCACAGTGGTTCTCGTTTTCCACTATCCAGAAAAGAGTAAGAAAGCAGTGACACTGCTGTTTAATTCTTGGCACACAATTACAGTTTGGTGAGTGAACAAATAAAACACACGTGAAATAAACAGCAAAATGGTCACCATGGTTAAAAGCTACATTTATATAAATAATCCAGGGGGAAACTCTCACATTACACCCACTGTATTATAAGCAGTGTTATTTAACATACCAGGAGATCTGCTGTTAATTTAGTAGCCAACACATAAATAGGAAAAAGCCAAGAAATACATTTTACTATATTACCATTTGCTCAAGTTAGTTCACTATTCTGTTAATAGTTTACAAAAGCCATACTCTGGACATTTGACATAGTGCTTTAAAATTAAGATGTAAGCCGGGCGTGGTGGCGCACGCTTGTAATCCCCGCGCTTGGGAGGCTGAGACAGGAGGATTGCGCAGGTTCAAAGCCAGCCTCAGCTGGCTTAAGAGACCCTGTTTCCAAATAAAATATAAAAAAATAGGTCTGGGAGTATAGCCTAGAGGTAGAAGGCCCCTGGGTTCCATCCCCAGTACCAACAAAAAAAAAAAAAAAAAAAAAAAAAAAGAAAGAAAAAAAAGAGGATGTGACATTATTTCACTTCAAAGCAGAAAATTCTGCAAACTAAAGAATACCATCTGTGCATGTTCTAATTATAAAACTTTTTCGTTAATACTACATTTATGAAATCAAAATTAAAAAATACATTTACATGATCCTTCTACCTTTAGGATGAACAGAAAACTATAAATAAATATATGTGACTGTGACTAAAGAGTCTTAAATATAATTGCATTTATTATTTATTTAATTTTTGAGATAGGTCCCACTATATTGCCCAGGCTACTAGCTTGTGTGTGTGTGTGTTGTGTGTGTGTGTGTGTGTGTGTGTGTGTGTGTGTGTGTGAGAGAGAGAGAGACAGAGAGAGAGAGAGAGACAGAGAGAGACAGAGAGAGACAGAGAGAAACTGGAGATTGAACCCAGGGGCATTCTACCTCTGAACTACACCCCCAGCCCTAGTTCTTATTCTTCATTTTGAAACAGGGTCTCATTAAGTTACGGAGGGCCTCACTAACTAGCTGAGCCTGGCCATGAATTTATAATCCTCCTGGTCTCAGACTCCCAAGTACTAGGATTATAATCAAGCGTAGTCACCACGCCCGGCTCCCAGGTAGCTTTGAACATGCAATCCTCTTGCCTTAGCCTCACGTGTACTTGGGATTACAGGTACACACCATCACTACTAGATCTTACTGTAATATTTTTGATACGCTAAAAGTTAAATTTTCTCAATATTTCGCATTAATTAAAAACTTTATTGAAGAAAAACCATTAGGAAACCAGCAGTGATAGATAATCTATCCCCCATTATTAGCATCACAAATAAACACTACCTCATTAATGATGCCAGGCAGATAATCTAAATGCCAGGTGGATTTGTTTAGGCCAGCCAGCTGATTCATTAGGGAAATAATTTGGTAGTGCTTAGACCAGAAAAAAGTGTCTAAATTTACAAATTAGTTTATTATGTCCTAGAATTAAGTAATAATTGGTTTATGCATATTGCTTAAACATTAGCCGGGCATTGTAGTGCACACTTGAAATCCCAGGACCTAGGAGGCTGAGACAGGAGGATCTCAGGTTCAGCAACTTAGTGAGACCCTATTTCAAACTAAAGAATTAAAAATAGGGCTGGGGGTGTAGCTCAGTAGAATGGCCCAGAATTCAAACCCTAGTACCACAAAAATAATAAAATATAACATTACTTTATGTAAATTCTGTTCAGGAACTGGGGATACAGCTCAGTGATAACGCACTGGTCTAGCAAGCATGCGTGAGGCCCTGGGCTTCATTCCTAACACTGAAAAAAAAATCCATATTTTGATGGAAGTGCCCAGTGGGTGCTTCTTACTTTCTGAACATCACAGGGTGTTCACATGGGTGTGGCTCAATGAAAATGGGGAAGCTCTGCGCAGCCTCCATAGACGTTGGCCAAAACAGCACACGGCCGGCTTCTCTCACAACTCATCACAAACCAAAATAAGCATCATCTCCAACAAGATAAGCAGTGCTAGTTTAGAGATAACAAGGCAATAGACATATTTTCAAGTCACTGTTTATCTTGCTTACCTTGCACAACACCCCAAGGGTACTGTCGAGCTTTGACCATTTTATTTCCAACTTTTACCTCATCCATACTTCCTACAACAGCAAATGGCAAATATTCCTGAAAAGAAACCGTAATATTAGTCTCATTCTCATATCAATGTGATAACTGACTAGCTAAAAATAATTTAGGAAGAGAGGAAATTGTTAAACAACAATTCTATTAAAATCCAAGGACCTGCAACTCTTCAGATTTAAAACTTGGCTCTGAATATATGCTACTTAGTGAGACCCTCCACAACTTAGTAGTAAGACCCTGTTCCAAAATAAAGAATTAAAAATAGGCCTGGGAAGCCGGGCGTGGTGGCGCACGCTTGTAATCCCCGCACTTGGGAGGCGGAGACAGGAGGATCGCACAGGTTCGAAGCCAGCCTCAGCTACTTAGTGAGGCTCTCAGCAACTTAGTGAGACACTGTTTCCAAATAAAATATAAAAAAGGTCTGGGAGTATAGCCCAGAGGTAGAAAGCCTCTGGGTTCCACACCCAGTACCACCCAAAATAACTAACTAACTAACTAAATAAATAAATAAAAATAGGGCTGGAAGCCGGGCATGGTGGCGCACGCTTGTAATTCCCATGCTTGGGAAGTGGAGACAGGAGGATCGTGCAGGTTCTAAGCCAGCCACACTGGCTTTAAGAGACCCTGTTTAAAAATAAAAAGTATAAAAATAGGTCTGGGAGTGTAGCCTGGAGGTAGAAGGGTTTCCAAGAACCCTAGTACCACCAAAAAAGAAAGAAAAAAAATAGGGCTGGAGGTATAGCTCAGAGGTAGAATACCCCTGGGTTCCATCCCCAGTGCTGGGAAAAAAAAAAAAAAAGTCAATTTTGGGCCCTATAAAGAAAGTGATTTACTAAACACCTCTCACATGCAAGGCATTATGTTACTAGGATAGGTGTCATACTATCTTTGCCCCAAAAGACAAAAACAAATGTTGAAATTACACATAATATATATTATATACAATGAAACTATATATCTGAATTTAGAGTATATACAGATATATAGTACTAAAATGAAGTAATATGTAAATTTCCAAACTGATGCTGATACTGTAAATACAACAGACACTGAGAGGCGAGAGAGATGACTGGGAGCACGGAGACACACGCCAAGCTGGACCAGGGAGGGGATTCAGACCATCACGGACAGTGGGAGCGAAGCGCACAGAGAAGGAAACGGAACAAAACCAGGGGCTCGACTCAGCAGATGGGAGTAACGAGCGTATCTGAAGTTGAGGATTAATACAGGGAAAGAAACCACCATCAAAAAGTACTCAGTACTACACTCGATACCTGCTGACTAACATTATTTAACTGAATTGTGCCTTTCTGAAAAAATCACCCTAGAAGAGCACAAGAAATAAAATTAAATATAAAGACAATTTAATATTCAGAATCAGGATTACTTCACTTACATTAGTCAGCTTTTTATACACTTACTTTAGGTTTTTTTAATATAAATAGTATATAAAAAAATCAGAGAAGGAAAAGAACAGGAATAGACAGTTACTGACTGTCCATGTTAGGCACTAAATGTCATACGAACCCTACACCAAAGGATGTATCATGTAATCCATGCAACAACCCTGCAGACAGGCGGGATGAATCTAATCCCATAGCTAAGGTAACTGTCTCAGGCAGCTAGTAATGCCCGCAGGACATGTGGTTAGGTATGTTGAAGTCCCAAACCATGACCCTTCAAAATACAGCCAGATATTTGAGAAATGTGATAGCCTGAACAAAGTACAATAACTTAGTCACCTCAATTATACTAAGGTAAAACCAGAGGGATGGCCTCACATTCATGTGACACCCTAAAGAAGACAGCATAAATACCAGCTTTAAGAGTGCTCCTGACACATGGAAGGTCCTAACACACCCCAAGGGAAGCTACAGAGTTGTCGCACATTTATTTATTTATTTATTTATTTATTTATTTATTTATTTATTTGGGGTTTTCTTTTGGTGGTACTGGGGTTCCTGGAAGCCCTTCTACCTCTGGGCTACACTCCCAGACCTATTTTATTTTTGGAAACAGGGTCTCTTAAGCCAGCGTGCGGCTGGCTTCGAAACTACGCGATCCTCCTGTCTCAGCCTCCCAAGCGCGGGGATTACAAGCGTGCGCCACCACGCCCGGCCTGTACTTTTATTTAAAACAAAATAGAAAGGCAATTTTTCTAAGGCAATTAAATATGGTTCCATAAAAGATGTATCCCAGTATCAAAAAATATATCATTTTATTTAAGTGAAAGCAAGAAGGAAAATATGCCTTAAAATATCTTCTCATTATCGGTTTTGAATTAAAAAAATTTTTTTATTCTCCTGCACTTTTTAAAATTATACCATATTTGAATTTTTTTGTTGTTGTTGTTGTTACTGGGGTTCCTGGAAACCCTTCTACCTCTGGGCTACACTCCCAGACCCACTTTATATTTTTAATTGGAAAGAGGGTCTCTTAAGCCAACGCGACTGGCTTCAAACCAGCACGATCCTCCTGTCTCCGCCTCCCAAGCGTGAGGCCCGGCTTGAAGTTTTTTTTTTTTTTTTAAACATTCTAAGGTCAGTTCCCAGTGCATGCTTAAAACCACAGTGTACCAAATCCTATATGCACTACAGTTTTTCCTACACATTCATACCTATATTAGATTAATTTATACACCAGGCACAGAAAGGGATTAACAATAACTAGAAAGAAAAATGAAACAACTGTAACAACACATGTAATAAAAGTTATATGAATGAGGCCTTTCTCTCAAAAATACTTCATTGTCCTTTACTCATCCTCTTGTGATAATGGAGTTGATATAATATCTATGTGATGAGATTTCATCATGCTACTGAGTGGCATACAATAAATCAGAATTTATCAATTATTTATTTCTGGAACTTTCCAGTTAATATTTTCAGACTATGGCTGACCAATACATCAGAAAGCAAAACTTGAGCTGAGGAAGGGTGCTGCAGCAGCGGTTAGTCGTTAGTTAGTTTTATGTCCACCTTGCAATCAGACATGATGTTTCAATCAAGCTTACGTTCATGGCAGCATTGATCTTGGCGATAGAGTCATCATCGGTGGGGAACTGGTATATCTGGACACCATTGCTAACCAATTCACACATGAGCTTGATCTTAAACTTCTGTAATTCAGTTTTAGAAATTGTATCTGCTTTGGCAATCACTGGTATAATGTTCACCTATTAGGAAGAAAGAAAAGCAAATATTATAACTGAAGATTTGTTTTTTTTTTAATCCTACAGTCATTTTTGTCATACAAAACCATTCAGTCTTCTTTCCTTACCAAAGACCAGGGGTTGGCAGCTTGTGGTTGCTTTAGACTTACTGAAGCACATGCCTGTAATGTAATCCCAGCTACTCAGGAGGTTGAGGCAGGATGATAGCAAGTTTGAGGCCAGCCTAAGCAACTTAGCAAGACCTTGCCTCAAAATAAAAAATTCAAAGGGCTGGGGGTGTAGCTCAATGGTAGAGTGTCCCTGGTCTCGATTCCCAGAATGACCAAAAAAAAAAAAAAAAAAAAGGGAAAAGATTGACCAGAAAACCCCCACGCCCATTTATTTAGGTTATTATCTGTGGTTGCTTTCCATTACAGCAGTGGTGGCAACTACTGGCCCTTTAAAAAAAAAAAAAAAAAAAAAAGCATGCAAAAGGCCTTATATGCATGCACTTCTCCATCCAGTTTTTCCTGCCTATTTTATTCTAGTGTATTTAGGTGGCAGGCCTCAGCTAACACGGAAGCAACCTTCTTGCACAAAATAACCAAAGCAGGTGCTTGTTTTTACTAGGTAGTTTATAAAAAATTAGGGATATCTTAATTAAGGATATAAAGATATCCTTAAGATTCAAAGATATCCTTAATCATCAAAGCTTAAGATTACATATAGTATAGTATATATTTATACCCTCTACTAAAAAAAAAACCTACTATGGCAGATATTTCTGACTACTAAGAAGGGTGAACCAACATAGTTACCTGCCTAGCACATGCATGTCACAGGGTCTTATATACATTGCCTCATTTAATCCTCACAAGGTAATGATAACAGCTTTCTTATGGAAAAATATCTATCTGCTAAGGCCTCTATTTATATGAACTAATTTAGCTAATTTCCACACCTGTACCTTAATGTAGGTCTTCTCCCTAGTTGTGCATCAGGGGTAAGGAAACTAACTCTCAGAGGGCCAAAGGCACTTGCCCTAAGTCAAATAGCTAATAAGTGACAGACCCAGTATTTAAAGCAGCACACACTGGCACCAGATGCCACGACCTCTGAACACACTACATCAGGCTGCTTCTCTCCAGCTAATTCCAAGCTGCACACTCTTGTCTTTATGCTCCTTCAGCAAACTGGATTTCCATATAATCAGACTTGACTGTCAAGATAACTGGTAAATGATTAGACTATCTCATCGTGTCTGATCAGATGAACAGACTAGCATATCAGCTTCATCCAGTTTTTGCTAGAGCCCAGGGACCATGCCCAAAATAAACCAATCTCTGAGCCCAGGCTTCACCAGCAGGCCTCGCTTTCCATACCAATTTTGACAGAGAAAGCCCCCAGAATGGCCTCGCATTTAAAATCCTACCTTGTAAAATCAGCATTTTACAAGGATTGGGAAAGCTGCACTGCTCATATCATTAGAGGTTACAGGAAAGCTCAAGTTTCCTTTTAGTAGAAGATAATAAGCAGTCTTTAACCATTTTTTAAATAAATATAAAAGTCTGAAGTAAGTTGTTTATAGGTTTTGTTTACAGTTCCCCAAATTTATATATGGCTCCTTGGCTGAAAAATTCTAAAATAAGTTTTTTTTAGTATGGCCCAAATTAGAATATACTTCACTATAATATATGATGAAGCCCAGAGTGATGGCACATACTTGTAATCCCAGTACTTGGAAGGCTGAGAAAGGAGGGTTGCAGGTTCACAGCCACCAGTCTCAACAACAAAGCAAGCCCTTAGCAACTTAGCAAGTAAAAATACAATACTCCTTTCCAAGTAAAAAAAAATAAAACAGGGATGGGGGTGTATCTCAGAGGTAAAATATTTGTGGGTTCAATACTAAGAACCAAAATAGGAACTGAAATTTTATTTTAATATCTGTCTTTGCATCCTATCTTCTAAACTGAATTCTCTAGAAAAGAAGCTAAATACAGCATATCAGCGCACACACTTGTAATCCCAGTACTTGGGAGGAAGAGACAGGAAGATCGTAGGTTCCAGGCCAGCCTCAGCTATTTAGTGAGGCCTTCTGCAACTTAGTGAGACCCTGTTTCAAAATAAAGAATACAAAATAGGACTAGAGTGTAGCTCAGAAGAAGAATGCCCCTGGGGTTCCATCCCCAGCACCACAAAAAAGAAAAAAAGAAAAAAAGCTATGACAAAATTTATCAGTTGTTTTGAAGACACAAAGAATAAAGGCTGTAATCATACACCTATCTATCCTACGGAGTCTGCAAGCTGATGCCTCCCGCCTACCTTGCTGTCCAGGTTCTTCATGGTTAAGAGGTCGAGTGTCTTCAGTGAGTGGCCTGTGGGAGCCATGAAGTAGAGGCAGGCGTGGATGCGGGAATCGTGGTAGCTGAAGAGCGAGCGCTGGATCTTCAGCTCTTCCTGGAGATAGGCCTCAAACTGAGCATCGATGTAGTCAACTATTGGCTGGTAGCTGAAAAAAGTTACTTAAACACTTACTACGACACATCCATGCTGCCTTACTAAGGTACTTAACACAAATCTCAAGTTTGAGGCCTGTATTTTCAGCAACTAATAAATAATACAGGGATGCAAAATATGAAGACGTTAAGAGAAAAAAAAAACATGAACACAAAAAGAGACAAACATTTCACTGAAGTTTCAGAAGGAAAAGAGGTAGAAAAGGGGACATAGGCACTATTTTAAGAGTTAAATGTTTGCGATTTTAACAAAAGGACTGATAGCTACTATTCAATCTCAGGAATTTACACATATCAAGAGCAGGATATACCAGGAGTGCTGGTGCACACCTATAACCCCAGTACTTGGGAGGCTGAGACAGGAGGATCACAGGTTCAAGGCCGGCCTCAGCAAGGGGACTACGTTATGATCCCACAATGGTACCCAGGATTGTACGGTCAACTTACAATAGGAAACCAGCTGCTATTACTCATCTTCCCAAGAATTAAAGGGGGAAAAAGAGAGAAACTCACTGAGGACAGAGCTCAGTGAGAGGTCATGTGGTTATTAGTATATACAAGGCCCTGGACTCAAGAAGGAAGGAAAGAAAGAGGAGAGGAAGGAAGAAGGAAAGGAGGGAAGAAGGTAGAGGGAGGAGAAAGGAAGAGAAAGAAAAAAGAAATCACTATTTTTCCATGGAATGCAAAAGAAAAAAATCATAAAAGTATGTACTAGTCATATATTTTTAAAGTTTTTACTAGTAAAATGAAGAAAATTCCTTATTTTGTCCAAAACAAAACTCAAAGCAAAAAAAAAAAAAAAAAAAAAAGCAAACATAATGCATATAAAAAAATAAGGTTTTACCTCAGGGATGAGGACAGGTTAAGAATGGTTTCAGTCACACTGACTATTGAACAAAATATGCAAATTCTCCCCACTGAAGTCCAGCAAATAAAATAAAATAAAATAAAATAAAGGAAAAATAATTAAGGCTGTTTCCAGCCATGGTAAGAAAACTGGGACTGGACTTCCCTTCCCAACTTAAACCTAGAAACCAGGAAACAAGATATGGAAAAAGGATTTGGGACACCGGACAGCAGGTCGTATGAAAGTGCGATTACCGAGAAAGCAAACAAATAAGGGAAGCCCCAAGATTTCCTCCGCTTCTAGCAAGTTTCCTGGGCAGAGCACGAGGAGAGACGGTCTGCACAATGTCTGAAGCTTCACGAGTTAAGGAGATTAAGACGGGAACTGAGAGGCCAAGATGACAGGAATCCTCAGACCAGAACGCGGGCGAGGAGGAGGGAGCTGTGCAGACAAAGCTCTGCGGCTCTGGACAGCGTCGTCTGCGGCCAAGCACCGATGCTCTGACACGGAAGCAAAACACCACGGCCATGGACACTCGCTACATTAGCGATGTGGTGGTGGTATGTAAATTATGTGTCTACACATTTTAGTTTAAAAGAAATATAAAAGAACTAAAAAAAAGAAGTTCTTGAAAACACCTAGTGTGCAGTAATGGCTCCTCTGGAGAGAGAAGATGAGGCCTGAGTGGATGGTTCACGCGGGCCGACTGACCTGTACTAGTGGCACTGTCACTAACACGTATCTGTATTTGGTAATTGATGGCAAACAATCTAATAAATTAATGGAGAAAAGCAAGTTAAAACTCACCCTGAGCCGGGCGTGGTGGTGGCACACGCTTGTAATCCCCGCGCTTGGGAGGCGGAGACAGGAGGATCGCGCAGGTTCGAAGCCAGCCGCACTGGCCTAAGAGACCCTGTTTCAAAAATATAAAATAGGTCTGGGAGTGTAGCCTGGAGGTAGAAGGGCTTCCAGGAGCCCCAGTACCACCAAAAAAAAAGCCTCACCCTGAGGATGATTTACATAGAATGTTACATCTACAATGTGACTTATCCCATAATACAATAAACTTTATTCAGCAGATCAAGTAAGTTGATATACACCTCATACATACTGAGTAACATCTAAAGCAAGGTTTCACAGGCCTCTGCCCCTTCCCTAATCGATTCTTTTCAAGTCTACATAAATCATGTTTTCATATACAAGGTAGAAAAGGCTATCGTCTAATTTATTTCACATATTTCCCCTAAAAATTACTTATAATGCAAATGTATGCATTTCAAAAAGGAAAAGGAAAAGTTATTGCTTTATCTCAATCTATCCCTCCTTTCTTTCACCGTTTAAATTTGATAGACTCTATACTAATCTTCATAATACTACACGAAAAATATAAATAAGAAATAATGAGCTGAGATATAATGTAAGCTAAAACTTCACGATCAAAACTTTTCTACAATGCTTAATAATGTAACTGGTTATTTTGGTGAGAACATTGGGAAAAAAAATCCTGCACAATGTATTTGACCGTTGTATATATTTGCCACTGTTATGTTTTATGGAGTTTTTTCTCAACAAGATTAATCCTGTCTGAAAATTAATAGCAATCACTGAATACAAACTATCAGTAAATAAAGCTATTTTTGCTGCAATACACATTTGAATAATGTGATTCAAATTATTCTAAAGAAATCAGACAAGTGGATAGAAAGATGTTCATTTGTTATAAAAAAGACATGGCCTGTTAAAGAAAAAAGTTACACCTAAGACAAAAAGTACGCATTAACACGGAGAAAAATCAAATCACATCTTAAGGAGCAGGAAAGCATATGTTTTGATCAAAAAATTAGAAAGCTTGTTTTATTACAAGAAGAAAACACATACCTCTCTTCTTTGTTTATTTGGTCGCCAAATCCGACTGTATTCACAACTGTCAATTTCAACCGAACATTGCTTTCTTGAAGCTCATATGTCTGAGCTTTAAGTCTAACATTGGGACAAAAATGTGAGGATTCGTGTTCTTCAAAGTTAGTATTAAACAACGTGTTAATCAGTGTTGATTTTCCAATTCCAGTCTCCCCTGAAAGAAACAAAGGTACTTCTTTCAGGGCTGTACAGGAAGGCTGAGAAGAAACATAACTGCGACTCCTAGAGTGGTTTCGAGGATCCCCGACCATGGCAAAGGTCAGGGTGTCCATGAAAGTCGTACATGCTGAGACTAGGCCCAAGTCACTCCGAGCAATGAGCAGGTACACGAAGTTACTCAGAACGCTGAGGAGAGCACGGAGATGTTCACAGAACAAACGCAAGGTCTAAAGCTAAGAAAACAAAAGGAATGGAATCTAAACAGAAAAGTGTCAAGATCAGGACCTCAACTGCTAAAGGAGCCTCATATTGCTGATACAAAGAGTGAAGTGCACCGCAGGGGTGCGCAGAACCCGGCGGAGGGTCGTGGCACTCACCCACACACAGAATGTTAAAACAGAAGCCTTGCTGAATGGATCTGTTGACTAGCTGATCAGGCAAACTCTCAAAACCAACATGGCCACACATAGTCAGGGAACGAATATTTTCTCTTTTCTGAAGGAAAACAAAAAGAACAGTAAATATCAAAATAACTTTGACTGAAACATGATACAAGCACACTTGAAAGGATAAATATAATTTATCAAAGGGACTATAAAGATCTTACAATCATGATTTCTTACCTAAGATATAACTGGTTAAGTAAATGTAAGAAAAGAAGCAGTGTCTAGACCCTCAAAACACAATTTATTATTCTCTTAATACAAGAGGCAAGCACAATTTTTCAATATTTAAAACATCTTTCTAGCCGGGTGTGGTGGTGCACGCTTGTAATCCCAGCATTTGGGAGGCTGAAACAGGAGGATCATGGTTCGCAGACAACCTCAGCTAATACTTAGTGAGGCCCTTTATAACTCAATGAGACCCTGTTTCAAAATAAAAGAAAAAAACTAGAGCTGGGGGTGTTGCTCAGAGGTAGAATGCCCCGGGGTTCCATCCCAGGATGTACCACCAAAAAAAAAAAACAAACAAACAAACTCTGATTTCTAAAAAAAAGGAAAATATCCAAGTAAATTATGGAAAACAGCCAAGTTAAAAATGGAGAATTTAGCCGGGCGTGATGGCGCACACTTGTAATCCCTGCACTTGGGAGGCGGAGACAGGAGGATCACACAGGTTCGAAGCCAGCCGCGCTGGCTTAAGAGACCCTGTTTCCAAATATAAAAAAGTATAAAATAGGTCTGGGAGTGTGGCCTAGAAGTAGAAGGGCTTCCAGGAACCCCAATATCACCAAAAAAGAAAGGGAGAATTTAAAGTAATTAAACATACTTATCTTTTTTTTGGGGGGGGTGGTACTGGGGGTGAAACCCAGAGGCTTTCTACCTCCGGGCTATACTCCCAGACCTTTTTTATATTTTATTTGGAAACAGGGTCTCACTAAGTTGCTGAAAGCCTCACTAAGTAGCTGAGGCTAGCTTCGAACCCGTGTGATCCTCCTGTCTCAGCCTCCCAAGCGCGGGGATTACAAGCGTGTGCCACCACGCCCAGCCATACTTATCATTTTTATTTTATTTTTTTTTATTTATTTTTTTTTATTTGTGCACTGTATTCATACATCATACTAGGATACATACTTTTGTAGACATACATGCACACTTTTCCCAGTCAGCCCCCACCCAATTCCCACCCCATTCTCTCCCTATCCCTCCCTCCCATGCTTGGCTTAGTAGTTGACATCTAGTATTATGGCAATTTATCTAAAATTAAATATGATAATCTCACATAAGTTTCATTTGTCTGATACCAAGCTTTTGATGACTTAAAGATAACATTTCAATATTTCTTTTTGCTTTCTTTCTTACCAGAGAATAGTTTTTTCTATTTTTTAGGTGAAACTATCATATATTTATATATTTATTTTTCAGAAAAAAATCTATCCTAATATGGAATATGGACTCTAGGTACCCAAACGATCTTGAAAAAGAACAAAGCTAGAAGATATATATTTTCTGATTTCAAACCATATAAAGCTACAATAATTGAAACAGTGTAGTACTATTCTAAAGGCAGATATATAAACCATTGGAGTTAAATAAAAGCCTAGAGCTAAATTCTTCCCTATACTGTCAATTATTTTTGACAAGGTTTCCACGAACATTTGGTGGTGGAAATAATAATCTTTTAACTAAATATTGTTGAAAAATAATAATTACATGGAAAAGAATAAAATTGGACCCTTATCTAATCCCATATACAAATATTGACTCAAAATAGATAATAGACCTAAAT
This sequence comes from Muscardinus avellanarius, assembly GCF_963383645.1. NCBI lineage: Eukaryota > Metazoa > Chordata > Mammalia > Rodentia > Gliridae > Muscardinus > Muscardinus avellanarius. Next base: position 78,283,304 of record NC_137801.1, on the reverse strand, counting down.
ATAAATCTTAAGACTATAAACTTTTAGGAGAAAATCTGGGTCATTAAACCTCACAACATTGAAATTGGCAGTGATTTCTTGGTTATGATTTCAATGGCACAGGCAACAGAGGAGTATACAAACTCCCTAAAAAATAAAAAAAAAATATTGTATATCCAAAGACAATGTAAACAGAGTTAACAGTTACTAATAGAATGGGATAAAATATTTCCAAATGCTATATCTGAAGGTATATTAATATTCCAAATAGAAATCCTAAAAATTAACAACAATAAAGGCAAACAATACCATTTAGAGATAGGTAAAAGACTAACATAAATAATGAATCTCCACAGATAACCAATCTTAGTTGTCTGTTGGATGGAAAATCTTGTTTCTCTAGTTCTGGAGTGTGTTACCTATTTCTTCTTTGTAGTTAATCTCTTTGAGTATTTTCTCTAGTGCTGGTTTTGAAGACATAAATTCCTTCAGTTTCTGTTTGTCATGGAAGCTTCTTATTTCTCCATCTAATTTGATAGAAAGTTTTGCTGGGTAGGAAATTTTTGGCTGGAAGTTGTTTTCTTTCAGAATTGGGAATATGTTACTCCAAGCCCTTCTGGCTCTCATAACTTGGTTTGGGAAGTCTGGAGTGATTCTAATTGGTTTGCCTCTGAATGTCACTTGGCCCTTTGCTTTTGTTGCCTTTAAGAGTCTCTGCTTGGCTTCCACATTGGTCATTTTGACAATGATGTGGCGTGGGGATCCTCTTCTCCGATCCTGTCTAAAGGGAGTTCTATAAGTTTCCTGGACCTTTGTATCAACCTCTTGCTCTATGTTTGGAAAATTTTCTGCTATTACTTCCTTGAAGAGACTGTTGATCCCTTTGGTTTCACTTTCTTTTCCCTCCTCTATTCCAATTATTCTTAGGTTAGCTCTCTTAAAATGGGCCCATATTTCTTCAATATCAGATTCCTGCTGTCGGATATTTTTTCCTAGATTAGAAACTATGCGTTCATTTTTGGAATGATCAGCTTCTAAGAGCGAGATTCTGTTCTCCATGTGGTCTAATCGGTTGTTTGTGCTTTGAATTGAGGCCTTTACTTCATTAATTGCATCCTTTATCTCTTTTTGGCTCTCTCTGAGTTCTTTTCGAAGCGCCTCTATTATTTCTACAGTTATTTTCCTGATTTGATCTTCTAGAAATCTCTGATTTTCTGTTTTATCGGGTTCTGATGTTGTGGGGTTGTGGGCATTCATTGCTCCAGTATTATTCCTCTTTCCCATGATTTCGGATGTTTGTGCCTTCTCTGGGTTCTTCCCTTGGGTCACTATGACTTCCCTTAAGGTGTTCTGGATCTCGAGTCAGTAGTATCTCAGACCCCACTACTCCTTTACTGGGTTGTATCACAGAGTCTCCGACCCAGAGAGTCGATAGAGGCTGCTTTAGACTGTGGGGGTGCCAGGTTGCACGTTCTCCTATGGTGTGATATCTCTGCCACCGCCCCTCCCCCACTGGGTCAAGTCCCAGGGAGTACAGTACTGGGATTTCTCCTCTGTGGCCCGCAATTTGACTCACTGTTCTTGAGTACGCAGATGTAGCTGTACTGGCCTCGCTGAATTCGCTGCTGCTGCCACCGGTGGCAATATGGCGCCGCTGCTACGCCCTCGGCTGTGGGGCTGGTGTTTTTCTTCTTGGTTTTGATTTCCACTCTGAATCCCTGCAGCGTGTGCTGAGCTCGGCCACTGGGAGCTTTAGATGCTCTCTGCGCGGAGAAATCCCGCCTGGCTGTTCCTCAGTGGCTCACCTCGGCTTGCTGTAGCCGTCCCGTGAATTCGCCAGTGCCGCTGGCAGTATGGCGCTGCTGCCGCGTCTGCCGCGTCCTCGGGTGCGAGGCCGGTGTATCTCCTCTGTGGCTCTGTTCTCAGTCCGCTTTCTCTCTGGAGCCTGGTGATTTTTTGTTTCACTGGTGATGGTGTTTTCTGGCTATGAAAGGCGCTGATTTTGTGGTAATGGAGATTTGTTGTTAGCGGGGCTCTTAAGCCCCGCTTTTCTCTGTCGACATCTTCCCGGAAGTCTCATTTTTAATAACTTGGAAAATCCTACATTAAAATGTCAAGTGAAGCTGGCGTGGTGGCGCACGCTTGTAATCCCATCATTTGGGAGGCTGAGAATGGAGGATCGGGGTTCGCTAACAGCCTCAGCTACTTAGGCCCTCCGCAACTTAGTGAGACCCTATTTCAAAATAAAGAATAAAAAGAGGGCAGGAGGTATAGCTCGGAGGTCAAATGCCTCTGGGTTCCCTCCCCAGACCCACAAAATAAAATAAAATAAAATAAAATAAAATAAAATAAAATAAAACAAAACAAAACAAAATAAAATAAAATGTCAAGTGAGAAAAAGCACCCAAATTATATAGTTCCAGCCAGGCATGGTGGTGCACGCTTGTAATCCCAGTACTTGGGAGGCTGAGACAAGTGGATCGCAGGTACACAGCCAGCCTCGGCTACTTAGTGAGGCCCTCTGCAACTTAGTGAGACCCTGTTTCAAATTTAAAAAATTTAAAAAATAGGGCTGGAGTTGTAGCTCAGAGGTCGAATACTCCTGGGTTCAATCCCCATTACCGTGAAAAAAGAAAAGAAATTATATAGTTCCAGCTCCCATAATGGCAGGGTGATTTATGTCAAACTGACCTCCCTGCGGCTGACAATGCTAAACAACTCTTTCAAGTCCCTGTACTGCAACCAAAGGCACACAGAGCCTGGGAGGAATTAAACTCTTGAAGGAGCAGAACCTCTTATGTGAGATGCACATTCACCCTGATTCTCCTTAGAGCACCCCTGCTCACACTGCACAAAGATGGAGCTCAGGAAGCAAGGTGACAGCCTTACTGGGTTAAGAAATCGTTTGGAGACTGGGGCAGGCAGATCAGCTGGAAACTGAGGAAAAGAATTTCAGAAGGGAAGGAGCCCCAAATCTGCAAACACACTGCCCTCAAGTCCATGGCTGACCACCAAACTGCACACCCACAGAGGGTGCATAAAAGTCCAAGCAGGAGCACTGGGAGGATCTGAGCATTTTTCAAGGGTGTCATACTGGGAGGATGGACAGAATTCCAATTATTAGTTGATAAGTTAAAGGGGCTCAAGAAATACCTAGGCGTTCTCCTGAAATCCTAAGTGGACCATATTTTAGGATTAAGGACCACATCCCAGGCCAGGGTGGTGGCACAGCTTTGTAATCTCAGCATTTGGGAAGCTGAGACAGGAGGATTGTGGTTCATGGGCAGTCTCAGCTACTACTTAGTAAGGACTTTTGCAACTCAATGAAACCCTGTTTCAAAATAAAGAATAAAAAATAGGGCTGGGGGTGTAGCTTGGAAGTAGAATGCCCCTGGGTTCCATCCCCAGTACCACACACACACACACAAAAGATCACATCCCAGGAATCAAAAACGCTCCATAGTACTGAGGATACAACTGAACAGACCTGCCCTAACAAAACCTATAGCCAAAGCTCAACTTGATCAGTGTGATCAGACAGCGATGTATCTGCCTGTCAGAACAAAGCTCAACATTCTTTGGAAAAAGAAGATGGAATACAGTAGATATCACTATTTTTACTGCATTATGAATATCTACTATACAATTAAAAATTACTGCAAAAAGCAGAAAAATGCAATCCAGACTCAAGAAAAAAAAAACGCAGTGAACTGAATGTGATCCATAAGAAACCAGATGTTAAGCTGCTCGCTAAGAAATTTAAATAACTGATAAATGTGCTAAAGAATCTACAGGGGAAAAAAACATAAAGGTGAAATGGTAGGGAATTAGAGATGAAGCTCACAATAACAACAAAAAGCAAGCAGCAGGATTTCTAGAATGAAAAAAATACAAAACCTGAAAATTTTAAAAATTACTCAATAGTATTAGTTAAGCAATGAGAGAAAAATTTGTTCAAATCATTATCCAAGCTAAATATTTGATTTAACCAAGCTAAAAATCTCTTAGAGAAAAGATAAAACTCTGATAGAGCCTCAAAAATCTATAGGACAGTAAAAATGGTCTGGTATCCAAGAATTTACATACTTAAAATACTTAGAAGAGATGGAAAAAATTGGATCAAGGGAGGAAACAGGGTGAAAGGAGAGGGGTAGAAGAGGAAGGAAAGAAATATCTAAATAATAGGAACAGAAATTTTTTCAATTTTCTAAACATGAACTAAAAAATATAGCTGGGTGAGCCAGGCGTGGTGACACATGCTTGTAATCCCAGCATTTGGGAGGTTGAGACCGGAGGATCGCAGTTCGAGGACAGCCACAGCTACTTAGTGAGGCCCTCTGCAACTCAGTGAGACCCGGTTTCAAAATAAAGAATAAAAAAATAGGGCAGGGTTTGTAGCTCGGAGGTCGAATGCTACTGGGTTCCAGCCCCAGACATGGAAAAAAAAAAAAAAATGCAGCTGGGTGTAGTAGCACATGTTTGTAATGTAATCCCAGTTCTCAGGAAGCTGAGATAAGAGGACCACAGGTTCACAGCAAGTCTCGGCAACTTAGATCCTATTTCAAAAAATTAAGTGAAAGGTCGGGCATGGTGGCACACGCTTATAATCCCAGTATTTGGGAGGCCGAGACAGGAGGACTGCAGTTCGCAGCCAGCCTCAGCTACTTAGTGAAGCCCTCTGCAACCCAGTGAGACGCTGTTTCAAAATATAAAATAAAAAACAGGGCTGTGGGTGTAGCTCAAAGGTAGAATGCCCCTGGATTCCATCCCCAGTACTGAAAAAAACAAGGGGTGGGGACTCAGAGGTAGAAAGGTAGAATGCCCCTGGATTTTATCCTGAGTACCACAAAAAAGAAATAAAAGAAAAACTTTAGGAGCAACCAGGTATGAGGAAGACACACAGACACACACAAGTAAACAAATATAAAATGACTAGTGAAGCAATGCAAGCCAGAAGACAAAAACAAGGACATTCATAAAATGCCCAAAGGGGGTAAAGAGCAACCTTTAAAATCCTAGAGCCAATGAAAACAGCCTTCAGACAAATAAAATTGTCAGCTGATCTGTGGGAAATGTTGAAAAAAACTTTTCAAGAAAAAGAAAATGACAACTGATAGAGCCTAGATGTCCAGGACTGTGAGCATGCAAGTGGAAGGGTTTTGTTTTAGCTGGGCACAGTTGTGCACACCTGGAACCCCAGTACTTGGGAGGCTGAGACAGGAGGTTCTCAGCAAGCTGGCGAGACCAATTTTAAAAAGGTTTGGTGAATATACCTTGGAGGTAGAATGTTTCTGAGTACAACCCCAGGTACTTGGGGAAAAAAAAGAGTTTTGTCTTAATTTCTTGAAGATATAGCATTAACGAAAACAAGATACCATTAAATAAACATGGAAGTAAAAGATAGGAGCACAAAAGATGAGAGGAGGAATCGATTTACACTGTTTTAAAGTTTCTATATTATACGTAAAGTAGTATATTATTTGAAAGCAAAGTGTGATAAGTTAAAGCCTAGATCAGCTAGGTACCACACAGGCCTGTAATCCCAGTACTGAGAAACCCGAGGAAAGAAAAAAAAGTTTGAGTCCAGCATGTAGTACTTAGCGAGATCCTATTTTTTTTTTTTTTTTGGGGTGGTACTGGGGTTCCTGGAAGCCCTTCTACCTCCGGGCTACACTCCCAGGCCTATTTTATGTATTTTTTCATTTATTTGGAAACAGGGTCTCTTAAGCCAGAGAGGCTGACTACAAACCTGCGCGATCCTCCTGTCTCTGCCTCCCAAGCGCGAGGATTACAAGCGTGCAGGTTACAAGCGTGCACCACCACGCCTGGCGCGAGATCCTATTTTAAGAATAAAATAAACAGCCAGGCGTGGTGGCGCACGCTTGTAATCCCTGGGCTTGGGAGGCAGAGACAGGAGGATCGCACAGGTTCAAAGCCAGCCTCAGCTACTTAGTGAGACAACTGTTTCTAAATAAAATATATAAAATAGGTTTGGCAGTATAGCCTGGAGGTAGAAAAGCCCTTGGGTTCTACCCCCAGTACCACCAAAATGAAATTAAATTAGATAAATAAAACAGAGCTGGGCACGGGTGTAGCTCAGTGATAGAATGTCTTTTGGTTCAGTCTCTAGTATCACAAAAATAAAGAATTAAATAATAAATAAATGAATAAGAAAGAAGTATAGCTAGTAAACAGGAGAGATAAACGAGATAATAAAAATACTCACTAATCCAAAAGAGGGCAAGCAAGAAGAAGATGAAAGAAAAATGGGGTATATGGAAAATTACCAGAGAAATAAGAATTAAAACTGTAAGATACCAGTCAACACCCAATAAAATGGCTAAAATTAAAGGGTTAGCCAGGCATGGTGGTGCACACCTTAACCTCAATACTTGGGAGGCGGATACGGGAGGATCTCAGGTTCGCGGCCAGCCTTGGCAATTCAGCAAGACTCTTATAGAAAAGATCTGGGGAAGGAGAGATGGCTCAGGGGTAGAAATCCTCTAGGTTCAATCTCTAGTACCAAAGGGGGAAAAAAAAAGACAATGAAGAACAAGCAGGGCGCTGATAAATGTGCTGGCGCACATGCAAAATGGTACCCCAACTTTGGAAAACTGTCAGGCAGGTCATTAGGAAACTAAACATATGCTGCTATACAGTGAAAAAACCCTACTTGGAGGCCCCCGGGTGAGTTAAACGTTACACCCACACAAGGAATTATACACAAAGGTTCCCAGCAGTTTAGTTCTAATTGTCAAAAACTAGAAACAACTCAAATGTCTGGTCAGTAGTGAAGAAACAAACCGTGTATATCTGCACAACGGAATCCTAAGCGACTGATGCACGCCATGACATGGGTGGATCTCAGAAGCTCACACATATGCGAGTGTGGAGGGGAGGTGTCACAGGAGTGCCATTCCTGCATTCCAGCAGCGCGGAGACCGCTGGCTGTGTGACAGTGAACTACTTCTCACTGTATATAGTGGGCAAAATTATGATAGAGCCCCAAGGAAAAACCGATGTCCTGGCGCACATACAATTGTTCTTGGTTATTTAATTAGAAACTAATCTAGATGCAGCTGAGAAGAGATCCTGCACGTGTGATTAGTGTCAATTCAGGTAACTCTAGAGAGAAGACCAGCACGCGGGGCCCTGCCTAATGATGCTTTAAGCCCCTCGCAGGGCCTGGGCATTCCCTGGCCCAAACGATCTGAAACCTCGAGACTGGAGGGCCATGCGGCAAGGAGCAGAAAATGGTCTCAAAGATCCGAATTCTGCCAGGTACCTGAAGGAGCTTGGAAGGGCCCCTCCACACGAGAAGCCAGCTCGACACCCGAGTGGGAGCCCCGAGCTTGAAGCTAATACACAGCTACACTCAAGATACGCTGCTACGAAGCAATGGGAAAATAATTACTAGATTTTTTGTGTGGTGTGAATCACTCAGCCATGTAAGCATGTTACTGTTAGGATTTTTTTTAAAGAGAGTGAAAAATCACTATGCTTTCCATGAACGTGTTCAAGATCAGAACATTTGCTAGAGTATTTACCCGACGAGCAAATGCTCATTACCTACCAGTTGAACTAAATGGCCTCTAGGATCACCCCTTCTAGTATAATTAGGATCACCCCTTCTAGTATAATACTACACTATTTTTTTTGGGGGGGAGGGGTACTAGGGATTGAACCCAGGAATATTCTGCCTCTGAACTCCCCCCAGCCCTTTTATTTGAAACAGGTCTTGCTAAGTTGCTAAGGCTGGCCTCCAACCTGCAATCCTCCTGTCTCAGCCTCCCAAGCACATCCTCCCAATGAGGATGTGGTCCCCAGGATTTAATGAGGGGGAGAAAATAGAGCAAGTTAGACTAAGCAAAGGCCACTGCACGGATTAGTCACCGAGACTACTAATGACGGACAGTGGTCTCAATAAAGCAATGAACGAGAATGCAGACAAAGAATAATTCATAAAATTGGTGAGGTAATAAAGATGGAACAGACTGTTATTACCAATGATAGGGGACGAAAGGCTGGCAGATTTGGTGGTCCAATTAAAACTTATCAAAACAGTAGGGACTTTGGCATTAATGGAAAAAGACGGAAAAACAAGAAGTCTAGTGATTAGAGCACAGAAATTATTTAATCCTATTACCATGTTTGTGCTTGGAATTTTCTGTTTTAATTAAAATTAACAACACACCTCTTTCATCAAAATAATTTACTCTCCTCTTTAAATATAACTTTTAATGTGAACTAAGGCCACCCTGCTGTGCAATCGAGGCACACTGAGCAGGACCTTGGTAGCATCAGGTCTAATCTCTCAACAGAAAGGCCTCCAGCGGCTCTATATCCTGCCCTCCACGGTCTCTGCCTCTGCCACGCTCAGCAACGTGCCCAGCAGAAGCGGTGCCAGGCTTTCACTACCCCCCCATCGCCGAACTGGGGATCAAACAGGACTACTTTTTCTACAGAAACTGTTGCCGCACCTGTAACTTTAATTTGTTTGATGCCCCAAACAACTAAGAAATCAAAAAACAAAAAATTAACAGGAAAAAATACTTGCATACTATCAAAAAACCATAGGGTCGGCCCATGGTGGACAGTCAACAATGACACAACCATCACTGGGGTTTCACTTGACCCAACAGAAAAGTTAATTCACATTCAAGGTGAGTACGAGCAGAAAACGTGACGACAAAGGTCTACAGGTTCTCCAAGTAGTTATTCTGAAATCAGAGAAGTACTCAGAGATAATATGGGATCTATTTGAAAGACAGACTCACTTGCTGTTCGTCTTTGCATGCCTGCAAGGGCACTGAGGCTGCTTTGAATGCCATGTGAGACTGGAAGAGCTGGAAAAGAAAAAAGACATTTAAAACACATACGTTACCTCATAGAGAAATCATGTATTTACATTAGACACTGTTCTAATATTGTTGCCATTACCAAGTTTTGACTTGCAAGTCCCTACTACAGGCTCAGATTGAACATGTTCGCTTTCTTGCTGCATAAGTAAATAGTACAAAATATTCCACTTATGCAGTAGAGCATTTAGCCCCAGACACAAAAATTTTAAGAAATCAGCAAACTCCCTTTTACAAGGAAGAGAGCAAAGAATACTTTTATTTTAAAACTTTATAGGATTAAAAAAGAAAAGTAAGTTATTTTACTTAACAAAATACTCTGTGGGCCAAGGTAGCACTCAAAATTATTTATTTTTTATTTAAGTTAGTTATTTCCACTGTAAATAACTTTATAAATAAATTTATAAAATTTGTTATTCCCACTGTAGCACACCAGAGGAATAGCACTGTCAGGTATACACTGCAAAGCTGGTATGTTCCCTCAACTGCCCCAGTCTGCAAACCAAGTATTATCGTCGCTGTTTGCAGCCATAGAGAATGGGGAAAAGGCACCAGAGAAGCATCTTACTTAGTCCACTGATGCACGAGATACTGAAGAAATGCAGCAACTTTTAAAAAGTAATAAATACTAAGGAGCCAGGGAGATAGCTCAGTGTAGAGCACATGTACAAGGCCCTGGTTTCGATGCTCAGCACTGCAAAATCATTTTGAAAGTAATATTAATGTGTATATAGTAAATAAAACAGGGAAACAATGCCAGTGAGAAACTGGTGCAAAATGAATTCCCTTCCCCTCTCACCCCAGGTCTCTTCCTGGGAGCCACCTGCATCTTTTCTATCTTCCAAGGAGACTGCAAACCTAAGCGCGCACACTTGTACAAGGCTCCTTTGTGCACGACGGTCCCAGCCGATCACTCTGCACTGTGGTCTTTTCACTTAGTCTCCCTTGAAGACTCTGTGAATCTACCTCATTCCCCCATGGTACAGCGTCCCATTCTGAGCACTACAGTACAGCACACATGCCCTCTTTGTTGACAGTTCCCTCATCTGTAATTACAATGAACTGTGCTGTAACAAACAGCTTTGTCCACGCGAGGGACTGAAGGAGAACCTTACTGCTGGCTTTGTGGCACGTCGCCCCATTTTACACACACTCCAATACACATCACTACTGGACTTCATAGAATATAAGCGACAATCTTTCTCTAGTAAATTCTGATGAGATTAGTTTAGCTGACCTACTGACTTAATATTACAGGAATGTGTGTTTTCAAATCCTTAGTAGCTAACTGAACACATTCCTCTAATGTGAAATGAATCAGCAGAGGCTGCCTCTATATAAAAGCACATTAACAAAAGCTCTGTGATGAACACTAGGGTAATGGTTGTGTTTTCACACACTGAAAAAAAAAACGTAATAATAAAAAGCACAGTCGGAATTTGGACTGTTTTATTTTTTGTTTTTATTTTTATTTATTTATTTTTGTGTGGTACTGGGGGTGGAACCCAGGGGCTTTTCTACCTCCGGGTTATACTCCCAGACCTATTTTATACTTTATTTGGAAACAGGCTCTCACTAAGTTGCTGAGAGCCTCACTAAGTAGCTAAGGCTGACTTTGAACCTGTGCAATCCTGCTGTCTCAGCCTCCCAAACCCGGGGATTACAAGCGTGTGCCACCACGCCCGGCTTATTTTTTGTTTTTAACTATGCATAAACTTCACCCTCCACCCTCCACTCTGAAAAGCCTCTGCACCTCCGGTCACTGGGTGGTGCATAAACAGTGGTCACAGATCTCTACTACACAGGGCAGGAAAGAAGCAAGAGCCACAGAAATGAACACTGCTGATGACTGACACTTGGAGAAAGGAAATCAGTGAAGGCAGGGGCAGCTTTCGAAGCCAACAATGATATTGCAGTGAGTCAGGAAAGGGGTAGAGTAGCAGATGAGGTGTTTAAGGAAGAGAAAAATCTCTAAGCACTAGAAGCAAGGTTTTTATGTTTAAGAAAGTAAACAATAAAGACTTTAGTGGGGAAAAAAATTCCACTGGTCTCAGGCTGCAAAGTTCTGAATAAGGTTAGGAGGGACAGCTCATGGACAAGATGTGAATGACAGGCTGAGTCAACTGGAAGGGTCCACTTAAGAGTCCATTTAATGTTACAGAAAAGACCCAGTTAGGGAGCCTGTTTAATGCAGAGAGCCCTGCATTAAATAAACTGGATTAGACAGTAGAACATTCCATGCTCGGGGTCACTTCCTGACACAAGGACCATCTGCTCACACCTGCACATGTGTCTTCATGTGCCAAATATCTGGCTTCCTGAGGCTGGACTGTGGTCACTTGTCAACCATAGAAGCTGAATGACAAACTTTTAGAAATTAAGTGTAAGCCAGAAAGTGGCTTTCCGGTTTTCATCTAATAACATGTGGTTACATTTTACGTGAAATGTGTTTAATAAGTAGTTGGGTTGGTAGGTAAAACCTGCTTAGAAAAAAAACAATAGGTTTTATACTCATTCATGCTACCATGATGTTTCTGCCTCGGAGCCAGTCAACCATGGACTAAACCTCTGAAACCAGGAGCCAAAACAAACCTTTCTCCTAGAGGTTTTGTCAGGTATTTTAGTCACAGCAATGAGAAGATGACAAACACAGCTTCTTTTAAGGAATTGGTTTTGGAAGGTTTTTAGCATAAGACTGATAAACTCTATCTCAAAAGGTCCACTATAGCTCTTAAGTTGACAGTGATGAAAAATGGCTAGCAAATTCAAGATCAGTAAAGAGGCACCGCATTAAATGAGAGAAAGAGATCACATGTCAGCATGTCAGTGAAAGAAGTAAGATACAGCCGAAATCTGGACCTACTTCAAAGGCTGAGTTGCTGAAGGTTCAACGTGGGATATGAGACAAGGATGGAGAAGAGCTCCAAAGTATACGACCTGAGAAAGGAGGAAAGCAGAGCTTCCATTCACTGGAGCTGTGAGTACCAGATGGGAAGACAACTGAGGAAGACCAGAAGTTCACTGTGGAGCCTGCTACAGTGGAGGTGATTCTTAGACACTGATGTGTAGGGAGCTGGCAGCTGGATAGTCAAGAGTGAAGAGTTATCTGGACTGGAAGTAGAAGGTTTGAAGTCACTGATATATGGGTCAAGGCAGCATTCTGTTTGGCGAAATGAAATCACCCAGGGAGTCAGGGTATACACAACAGAGAAGAAAGGAGCCGTGGTCTCCACTTAAAGGTTGGAAAATTGAGAAGCAACCACTCCAAGAGACTGAGAAGCAACAGCCAAAGAGAGTGAAAACAATAAAAAAGAAAATATGCAAATACAAAACAGATTTTTCCCCAATTGTTCAAATTATAATGTGGTTCTTTTGGCCCTGATAATGATGTTGAAACTATAAATTATAATTACTTTTATACAACAGAATCTCTTACTATATGAGAAATGAGCTATCTTCCACTAAAACAGAGAGCCCCTAGAAAGGATTTCACTGACCTATGTCATAATGGAGAAGAGTTAGAACATCAATATAAATGTATGACTTTAAAAGGCTGTTAGAAATTAATTGGTGGCAACAGATGCAAAAGGCTGGCGCACTAACTGCAGAGCCATGTGTGAGGCCTGGGGCAAGGGGATACAATGACAACATGAACCAAACAAGAGGTATTTTGTTTAATCAAATTTTGCCTCGCACCCAAAAAATAAAAATTTTAAAATGGAGATAACTGTACTCAACTCATTGAATGGGAGGGTAAAATGTGGTAACTAAAGTAAAGTACTTCAGCATCTGATATATTAAATTACTGCAACAGAAATAGTTAAAGCCATGAAGAACAAGCCCAAAGAAAAATGTATCTTGAATAGTTTAACACTTGCAAATTTCTAGAGATTAGAGCCTAAAAAAGTAAAATTATGTTCAAAACTGAAAACAATGACAAAAAATTCCCTTTGATATTTTAAAATGTGTTAAAAATTATAAAGCTATTTTTGAAAGATTGGTGAAAACAACTAAAAAGCTTCTCATGTTATTTTAAGGTTAAGTGTATTGACAGTCTGAGACAATGAATTTGCCTCCTGCCTAAAATGCATAGCCACCTCCACTCTGCTAATCCATGGCTACCTTTCCTTTAAATTTACCTCAGTGGTCGAGCTATAGTAAAAACCCTCTATACATTTAAACCTAGCATGAACCAATAGTACACAAATAAGTTGTATTTTTCAAAATTTTAATTTAGTAAGTTGCTTAGACTTAGAATAGTCCCTATAGAAACCATATTATAAACTGTTAAGGTCCTAAGTTGGTTCACACATGCTTTATTTAACCTATAATGTACAGAACATTTGGTCTGTTTAGACTTTTTTCAAAGCTAGTAACACACTAAAAAGAAAGCATATTTGCTGCCCTACTTCTAGACAGACTAACTCTAGCTCATGAATTTTAAATGGGGACAAAATTATTTCACCCCTTTCATGGGGCAGAAATTGGTTTCCTAAAAAATTGGTTCAAAAAGAAACTAGGGGACAAAAATTTAAAAATCAACCCCCCCAAAACTCAACCCTATCTAAAAATTTTTAAGTATCAACTGAATAATCTGTCTCTGTGGGTTAAATTCCTTAACTATTAATCAACCCCTACAGGTCAAATTCAAATTAATTTTTTGACAGTTTTATTTTTAAAAAATATTTTCATTTGACCTCTCCCAATAGACATTTATTTCAAGATACACTGCAGTTTATTACTGTCAACAGTTCCAACTGCTGCCTATTTTGCAACGAGTTAGTTCAGCCCGGTTCTACCATTCACTCCAACTCACAGGCTACACGTAACACTCAGCCTTTCCTTGGTTTCTGACACGCAAGTTAACCATAATCATCCCAACTTCTGTTTCATGCCACCTCTTAAAGAGCATCCCCAAGTCATCAAGTCCTACTGAGACAAACGGGATGCAAAGCGTAAGACTTGGATAGTTCACTGTGATATGTTAGACTAATCTGTGGCCTAAATGGTACATGGAATTTGGAACTGTACTAGTATTGGGAAGAGGTTTCAAAATGTATTAATGTACCAGTATTGGGAAAGAGTGCCAATTTTGAAAATCTATCGTTTGTACTAAAGAAAGCCAGGATTGTCAGGAAGAAGGGTCTTTTTACATTTCTAAAGAGAAGTAAGAAAAAAGCCAGGAGCCAGGAAAAAGGCTTCTTTACCTTTCTAAAGAGGGACAAACTGCCTCAAGGATGGTAGGAAATCCCAGATCCTGGAGAAGCAATTTTTTTTTCCCCTTTTTGGTGGTACTGGGGTTCCTGGAAGCTCTTCTCCCTCTGGGCTACACTCTCAGACCTACTTAATACTTTTTTTTATTTTGGAAACAGGGTCTCTTAAAGCCAGTGTGGCTGGCTTCGAACCTGCGTGATCCTCTTGTCTCCGCCTCCCAAGAGCGGGAATTACAAGCATGCACCACCACACCTGGCTTGGAGAAGCAATTTAACACATCTTGGAAGTGTAAAAAAAGGTGTGGGGCCTGTGTCCAGACAGAGCCGCCCCCCCCCCTCCGCGCGCGCCGGGGCAGATCCGGCTGGGATGGAGACAGGACCTGCCGCAGACTTGGTCAGGATAAGAACACTCAGCATGCGGGGTCTTTCGGTAAATTCACTCGATTGCCCCCCTGTGCCATCTTCTGGATGGCTTGGGGCTGTAACTATCTTCTGTATTTCTATCTTTTTAATAAACTTCTTTAAATCTTCAGCAACTGTCCAAGCTATGTATATTTATACTTAGCTCAGGACAAGAACCCGCGGTTTTTGTTTTTCTGTTTGTGTGGTTTGTTGGGGGAATTATTTCTCCCATCACACACCGAACATATTTCACCATAACAGGAACTATTTCCAATCTGTTTTGTTGTATGTTTCACAATAATTACCTGTTAATATGATGTTTTGACTTTTGGCTTTAGTATCCTTTAATACAAATATCCAGGGACAAATTCTTCAACTGAATATATATGAGAGAAAAATTGTTCAATTGATCCAAATATTATTCTCTTAGTAGTTAACTGTTCCCAACAAAGAGAACTTCAAGTCAAATTAATTATTTGAGCCAATTAATCTGAAAGTAGTTAATCTTTTAATAACAAATTAAGTTTAAGTTTTTTTCCTGAGGACATTAATAAAAAAGATGAGAAATACTGCTATAAACCTTGAAAAAGGCAAAACTTACATGTCTTCATCTCTTACCCTCCTTCCTACAGTCCTCCCCACCCCCAGCATTGCTCAAAATCAAAACTATCTTCTTGTAGTCACTCCTAATGAAACCTCTGATTTTCTTGATTCCTAAGGTCTCACTTTTGTTAGGAAAAGAACCAGTGACTCATCGGCCCTGAGGTATTGATACTTTTACAAGAGAAGTCAGGCAGTGTAGATGGGAAAATGCTGGGGATGACTCTGATGGTGGCGGGGAAATCAATGTGTTTTTGAAGCCCTGATGACTCCTGTAATTTGTTCATGAGGAAAATTTCTCATCTATACATAATAGGGCTGACAACAATCCTTTAACAAAGACATCTTTTCATTTGAATTTTCAAAAATTATTCAAGTAATTCTAGCCTCATAGCTCAAAGTAATGCCCCTTCTAAACAGTATATACACACATACACAAAAATATCACTGTGCACAACTTGTATTTGTCCATTAAAAACACAAAAAAGAGCACAAACCACTTAACAAAACATTTAGGGTATCCCAGCTCTATACGTATTACTTCCCAACTTACGACTTCTTCCATACATCACTCTCTCCAACTAGAACAAGAACTCTTCCATGCCCCCATTGATATGTCCCACACAGAGGCTAGGGTAAACTTAATCTGGATCTTAAGAAGGGGAGGTAAAGAAAATCAGAGAAAATGCCGCACGGCTCTCCCACCTATCCTTTGATAAGCCCCTGGTCATGTGACCCTATGCTGCCTAAACTATCTTGGAGGGCCTGGGAAGCCCATTATACCCTAACACAGATCTACAGGGACAAGTCAGTGTACTCTTGGCCCCTCCACAGCCACACTCCATCAGAAGCTAGACCTTCTTTTGTGTGTTGGGGGGGGGGGGCGTAATAGGGATTGAGCCCAGGAGCATTTTACCTCCAAGACATACCCCCTCCAGCCCTATTTTATTTGCATTTGAAATGAGTTCTCAATAGGTTAATGCGAATCTTGCTATTTGTTGAGACTGTCTTCCAAGCTGTGATCCTCCTGTCTCAGACTCCTAAGTACTGAGGTTACAGGTATACACTACTACATCCGGCTCTAGACCTTTTCTTTCTCCCAACCCGAACCTCTTCTAATGCCTCACCATCTATATTTTATTTTACAACTTATAACATTATTTTAATTAATAGTTTATTATATTACCCAGATATTCATATCCCAGACAATAACACGCCTTCCATACAACTTCTACTTCTGTTAATAACGATTTCTGGGATGCATCCTTAATTAACTAGGTGATTACTAGACCATCTCTACTAAGCTGTCATGTGTTTTACATCTCTCAGGTGTCTCAGGAATAGCTATCATCGCAATTAGAATTCTTTAAGTGAATAAAGATTTAGGTAGCCGTAAATGAAATATGGCTGAGAAAATGTACCTTTATCCCGCTCCCAAGCTCATGTTACAGAAAGCACAGCACCCACTTCCCCTTGCCAGAGTTCCCAAACGTCTTCCCTGCTGGCAAAAGAAGTAGGGATGAAGTGCCAAAGCCTGGGCTCGCTTTCCCTGGGTCCAGGTCTCCGAGGCCTCATTCCAAACATGCTCGCTTTCATTAACTTTTTTTTTCTCTTTCCAGTCTCAATATCACTTCACTTTAAAAATGTCTCCCTAATCATTTATTTATTACATAGTTTAAAATGTTATCTGAAAAAGGAAATCTGGAAATTCCAAGTACAGCTAATTTATGGTTACTGAGACAATACAGTGTCCATGGTTCTCAAAATAGAAGTCCTAACAGATGCTCTACAGGAACCAGGATACTTAGACAACTAGCACTGGTTCAGAACACCCGGAGTTCAGGACTTCTCTAAGGAGGTAAAACTCTAATCACAGAGCCAGGCGTGGTGGCACACACTTGTAATCCCCCACGCTTGAGAGGCTGAGACAGGAGGATTGCACAGGTTCGAAGCCAGCCTCAGCTACTTAGTGAGGCTCTCAGCAACTTAGTGAGACTCTGCTTCCAAATAAAATATAAAATAGGTCTGGGAGTATAGCCCAGAGATAGAAAAGCCCCAGGTTCCACCCCCAGTACCACCAAAAAAAAAAAAAAAACAACAAAAAAAAAACTCTAATCACATATCTTAATTTTCTGTGACACTGAGGTTTGTAGGCAGCCAAAAGGGGCATCTATATGCCTCCTGTGGCATTATTTAAATACAAACAAGTAGGGTATGGTGGCGCACATCCTTAATCTCAGAACTTGGGAGGCTGAGGAAGGAGACCAGCCTCAGCAATTTAGTGAGGCTCTCAGCAACTTAGTGAGACCTTTTCAAAATAAAAATAAGAGCTGGGCATAGTGGCACACACATTTGTAATCCCAGTACTTAGGAGACTGAGACAGTAGGATTGCAGGTTCAAGGACAGCCTCAGCAAGTAGTGAGAATCTCATTACCTAGTGAAACCCTGTCTAAAAATAAAAATAAAATAGGACTGTGGGTATAGCTCAGAAGCAGAATGCCTTTGGATTTGATCCTCAGTACCAAAATAAATTTCTAATTAAATAAATACAAACAACAAGGAAAAATAAGTTGACAAGATATAATTGTAGACAATTTTAAGATTACCAAACAAAAACTGACCATAAAAATATATGCTGGGATTATCATATGATGTATTGAACTTGAAGTTCTACTATATCTAAACTGCTCTGGTTAAACTGTCAATAAAAGAGCTCTGGACTTTTCAAGAAATACAAGGAAAGTAATTTCAAATAAGTCTAACTTTGTTCAAAGACAAAATTCAGAGGCAGGAAGAATACTTATGCAAAAGAGCATATTTACTGAAAATAGCATTAACAGTGTAAGCGCCATATTCCAGGCTACTAAATCATGATGTTTGTACTTAAGGTATACATACATACATACATACATACATACATTTCAATCAGAGAGCCAATCAATACAGTTTGAGACTATTAGGATGAAAATCAGCCTGGGAATACATGAAAGGGATGGCATTATCAGTGTATGACCTGGGGAAGGAGAGTTTCATTAAGACATAAATGCCAATGAGCCGACAGCTCCTGGCTGCCTGTGAGCATTGTTGATATACTTATTTAACAGTCAGCAAAAATGAAACCATCCAATGTGAACAGAGTCCATATAAAAAAATAATTAACATGTATGCACACGGTTACATATGACCATGACCATGGTTATGAAAGAGTCAAAGGATAGCACAGGTTGTTCTTCCTCAAAACAGATCATTGTAATCGAGGGGGGAAATGCAAGGTTCATTAAAATAACCTGATGCAAAAAGTTACACAACAATACAAAACATAAATTAGGAAACACTGCAAGGTCACATGTGACTATGTGCCAAAGGGACAGTACGATTGGCTTCCTGCCTGGGGTTGAGGTACTTTGGGAAAGCTCCGGAGAAGGTAAGAACTAGGTCTCCCATCATACGGCAATGATTATAGGCTCTTCAAATGGACAGATGGAAGGTACAGAGGCTCGAAGCTTGTAATTAACTCCAGGACATGAAAGGAAAGTATTAATAATCACAACTTTTAAGACAAAGTAAAACAAGGGAAGCCTCTAAGATACAAAAGTTAGCATCACTAAAGGATAACATGAAAAGGAAAAAGAGTTCCAAAGCATTACAGCTAAAACAGGAAATGACAAAAATGGAGGAATCTTTTTAAAGGCATTTACAAGGTAGAGATTATCTGAAGAAGCGGAGAACCGTGGGTGTGTTTCTCAGGAGACAGGAAAAGGTAGTCGGAGGACTATCAACATTATTTTAAGACCCACTGTTGCAGTCAGCAATAAATAATTACATAGTCAAAACTGCATTGTAAACCTGATGCAATGACTATGTAAGGAGCATGCTGGGGACAATGGTGGAGACAGTACAGCAGAGTAGGTATTGTTAGCAGCTGACTCTTTGGGCAAGACACTAAACCTACCTCTGGAAGTCTGGTAGGAGTATCAAATGAGATTTAACACAAGAACTCTTTAAAAAATAAAAGTAAGCTGGGTATGGTGGCACACGCTTGTAATCCCCGCACTTGGGAAGCGGAGACAGGAAGATCACACAGGTTCGAAGCCAGCCATGCTGGCTTAGGAGACCCTGTTTCCAAATAAAAATATAAAATAGGTCTGGGAGTGTAGCCCGAAAGTAGAAGGGTTTCCAGGAACCCCAGTACCACCACCAAAAAAATAAAATGAAAAATAAAAGTAGAATGTAAGTAAAAATAAAACATTAAAATCTGAGGCACAAGCCGGGCGTGGTGGCGCACGCTTATAATCCCCGCGCTTGGGAGTCAGAGAAGGAGGATCACGCAGGTTAGAAACCAGCCGTACGCGCTGGCTTAGGAGACCCTGTTTCCAAATAAAAATAGGTAAATTTTTACATTCTTCCAAATGTAAAAATAGGTAAATTTTTACATTTTTCCAAATGTAAAAATAGGTAAATTTTTACATTTTTCCAAATGTAAAAATAGGTCTGGGAGTGTAGCACAGAGTGTAGAAGGGCTTCCAGGAACCCCAGTACCACCAAAAAAAAAAAAAAAAAATCTGAGGCACACAGCCAAAGCTGCACTAAGAGAAAAATTCACACCCTTAAATGAATACATCAGTGTTATGGCTTGGGTATGGAACGTCCCCCAGAAAAGCTCATGTACTGCCCATGCAAAAGTGTTCAGAGGTAGCCAGGTGTGTTGGCACATACCTAAAATCCCCGTACTTAGGAGGCTGAGACAAGAGACGCACAGATTCCAAGACAGCCTCAACAATTTAGTGAGACTCTCAGCAATCTAGTGAAAAACACTGTTTTTAAAAAAATATGGTAAGGGATAGAGGTATAGCTCAGAGATAGAATGCCCCTCCCTCCATTCAATTCTCAGGGCCACCAAAAAAAAAAAGTGTTCAGAGTTGAATCAGGACTCTAATCTCATCAGTAGATAAATCCATGGATGGATTATAATTTCAACAGATTTACCAGGTGGTAACTGTAAACAGGTGAGATGTGGCTGGAGGAAGTAGGTCACTGGAATTGGGGGTATAGACCTGGACACTGTATCTGTCCATGGTGTGTGTGTGTGTGTGTGTGTGTGTGTGTGTGTGTCTGTCTGTCTGTCTGTCTCTCTCTCTCTGCCAAGAGATGGACAGCTATCCTTTGCCACACCATGACATTTCTGCCTTGCTCTGCCCATGAGCCGATCGTCTAAGACTGTAAGCCCAAATCAACCTTTACTGCTCTAAACTGTTCTTGTCAGGTATTTTGGTCACAGAAACTTAAAGCTGACTATAGTAGGATGATTCTAAAATTTATAAAGAAAGGCTAAGAACTAAAATAACTAAATTGTTTTGAAAATGAGAAAAATAAAGCAGAAGGAATCAGTTTGCCCTGTTTGAAGACTTATACAGCTACAGACTCAATACCCTAGGCTAGCTAATACATACCTCAGAAATAGACCCACTTAAGAATGCTCACTGACTTCTGACAAAGGTGTAACAAAAACTTAGTAGAGAAATGAAAGCTGTTTCAAATGGTGCTGGAGCAACCCAATATCCATAAACCCACAAGTGGCCCCTATCTAAAGTATGCCAGCTTAAAGAAAAATAAACTCAGAATCGGTGATGGAATTAAATGTAAACTGTAAACTATAAAACTTTAAGGGGAAAGAATAAGAGAAAATCTTCAGAATCTACAGGTAGGCAAAGAGTTCTTAAACTTGGCATCCAAAGAAAGCACAAGACATAAGAGGAGAAACTGACTGAATCAACTTCATAAATACTGAAGCTTTTTCCTTGCAAACGACCCTACCGAGAGAGAAAATGAAAAGACAAAACTACAGACTGAAAGCATTTGTCACCTCATACCTGTAAAAGAAATAGTATCTGAAATACATTTTAAAAAAGCTCTAACTTCAAAGAAAAAAGATTCTTAGAAATGTGCAAAATAGCCAGGAATGGTAGCACATGCCTGTAAGCTCAGTACTTGGAATACTGAAACAAAGATCACAGGTTCAAGACCAGCCTTAGCATTTTATCAAGAACTACTTATTTTATTAAAAAATGAACAAGGGGCCGGGCGTGGTGGCGCACACTTGTAATCCCCGCACTTGGGAGGTGGAGACAGGAGGATCGCGCAGGTTCGAAGCCAGTTATGCTGGCTTAAGAGACCCTGTTGCCAAATAAAAAAATATAAAAATAAGTCTGGGAGTGTAACCCGGAGGTAGAAGGGTTTCCAGGAACCCCAGTACTACCAAAATAAATAAAATAAATAAATAAATAAATAAGGCTTGGGGTGTAGCTCTAAGGTAGAATACTCCTGGGTTCAATCCCCAGTTGAGGGGAAAGAGGACAAAATATACAAAATAAATAAAGACACATTATACCAAAGAGATGGCAGCTATGAACCTGAAAAGCTGTCCCAACAACATTAGCCTTTAAAAACCACAATGAGATCTCTCACACACCTATCAGAATGGCTAAAAATAGGGACAACATCACCTGCTGACAAGGATGTGGAGAAACTAGACCTCTCACACACTGCTGTAGGAATGGGGAACGGTACAGCCACTCCACGTCAATTCGGTGGTTTCTTATAAAACTCAGCGTGTAATTGCCAGATGACCCAGCAACTATATTCCTGAGTCTTGAAGAACTGAAGACTTAGGTTTACATTTTGGATTATAGGAATGTTTACAGCAGCTTTATTCATGACAGCCCGGATCTTCGAAATGTAGCACATTCACACCTTAGAATACTATACAGTGTTCATCAACAACCTGGATGAATGTCTAGAGAACTCGCCATCCCAAAAGGCGGTGCTTACTTAACAGTTATGAGGCAACAAAATTATGGAAATGAAAACAAATTACTGACGATCAGAGGTTAAGAAGGAGATGGGATAGAGGACGAAGTGAATATGGTTGTAACAGGGTCTCCTAAGAGACCTCGTGGTGAGAAAGGTCCTCTCCACGTTCACTGGATCAAAGTCAATGTTATACTATGCTTTGATAGGTTTTGAAGAAAACTGGCTAAAGGGTACAAAGGACCTCACTATATTCATTCTTACAACTGCATGCCAAATTATAATTATATCAGAAAAACGCTAGACAACAAATAAAGGTCACCTCAAAGTAAGTGCCAGCAATTAACAAGAAATCCAAGATTAAGTGAGGTGCTTTTTTTTACTCAGTGAAATCAGTTTATAAACACACCTTTCTCACCCACAGGTGCACATGAAAACTGTAACAAAGCTGTCCAGAGAAATTGAGACTTCTCTAAATAAGTGATAAGTAGTAAGAGACCTGGGCTCAATCAGGGAAAAAAAATCCTTGTCGTAGCTCTAAAAAACAAACCACCTGTGTCACTGTACAGATCACCTCACCTTTCAGCCTGCACCCTGAAATGTACCTACAGTCCAAACTTCTCATTAGCCAGATTGCTAAAATCGGTAGTTCTCAAACTTTTTGTCTCTCAGGCTTCAGAACAGCGTTTATTTATACATTATAACCATTAACAGGTATAGTACTAGGAATTAAAACGAAAAGGTGTGTGTGTGTGTGTGTGTGTGTGTGTGTGTGTGTGTATGTTTGTTTCCCAGGGGCTTTCTACCTCCAGGCTATACTCCCAGCCCTATTTTATATTTTATTTGGAAACGGTCACACCAAGTTGCTGAGTCTCACTAAGTAGCTGAGGCTGGCTTCGAACCTGTGCGATTCTCCTGTCTCAGCCTCCCAAACCCTGGGATTACAAGCGTGCGCCACCACGCCCAGCCGGAAAGATGTTTTTAGAGGCAAGAATACACAAAGACTTATCCCATTGGCCCCCAGAAAGATGAAGCCTGTAGAAACTTCACCGTGTGGCTTGTGGAAACTTCACTGTAGCACAAGACAGAATGGGAATTACAAGGATAAATCACACCTTGGTATTATGAAAATAGCTGTGCCCACTTGGGAGAAACACCACTTTACTATAAAAGGAAATAAATATGCAAAAGTGATTTGAAAAGTTCAAAACACTGGACCAACCAGTCACATGTGCCTTTAATACACAAGGAGGCCAAGGCGGGAAAAGGAAAAGGTTCAAATCCTAATGGAGGGCAACTTGGACCGACATACAGTAAAAACCGGAGAGCTTTCTGCAAAGCCAGGGAAGCTGGACTCGGTCCCGGGAGCGTCACGGCAGCGCGCACGGCTGCACGAGAGCCGGGTTAATCGGCGCTGCGAGCTCCAGGACCGTTAGGAAAGCGAAGCACCCACAAATACCGTTCTGGACTTAACTTTCCCGGTCTGGGCAAAGCCGGGAAGCCTGGAAAAAGAACTTCCCCCAACTTCCCGCCTCTCGAGAGGCGCTGCGCACGGCGAGGGGGGCCGGCCGCGCGGCGCTCGCTGGACGGGGCAGAGGAGGACGGCCCCGGGCCCCCGGGCCCTGATCCCCGGCCCCCGGTCCCTGATCCCCGGCCCCGGCCCCCCGATCCCTGATCCCCGGCCCCCGGTCCCTGATCCCCGGCCCCCGATCCCTGATCCCCGGCCCCCGATCCCTGATCCCCGGTCCCCGACCCCTGATCCCCGGCCCCCGGTCCCTGATCCCCGGCCCCCGGTCCCTGATCCCCGGCCCCCGGTCCCTGATCCCCGGCCCCCGATCCCTGATCCCCGGCCCCCGATCCCTGATCCCCGGCCCCCGACCCCTGATCCCCGGCCCCCGATCCCTGATCCCCGGCCCCCGGTCCCTGATCCCCGGCCCCCGGTCCCTGATCCCCGGCCCCCCGATCCCTGATCCCCGGCCCCCGATCCCTGATCCCCGGTCCCCGACCCCTGATCCCCGGCCCCCGCCTGCCGAGGGGCGCGGGCGGCGGGAGCCGGAGCCCGCCCGCTGGGGCGCAGGGAGGCGGACTCACCCGGCGCCGCTCCTCGTCCGCAGCGGCCATGGCCCCGGCGGGAAGGCGGCGAGCTCAGCCCGGCCCGAGCGCGTCCGGGCGGCGGCGGGGCGGCGGGCCCGGCGGGGCGCAACTGGCGGGCGCGGGTCGGGCCGGGCCGGCGGGGACCCGACGGGAAGGCGCGCGGCCGGAGGCGCAACGGCGGGGCGGGCGCGGGGCGGGGCCGAGCTCGGCGGCCGGGGGCCGGCCGGGGGCCGCCAGGCGTGGCCCGCGCTCGGGAGGACGGCGACGCGTCAGCGCGGGGAGAGGGCGGCTGCGGGGCACTTGGGACATGACGACGCCGAGGCCAGGGGAAGGGTCCGGACCCTGGGAGCCGCGGCGACCCGCGGGGACAGCGATTGCGGCCCCCCGCGGAGACCGGAAGTGGGCGTGGCCGGTGGCGGGCGGGAGCCGAGATTGCGGCCCGCGCCGGGGCCGGAAGTGGGCGTGTTGGTGGGCGTGGCCTGTGGTGGGCGGGGTCGCAGGGGCGTGTCCGCCCGGGCGCGGCCCCAGAGAGGCGGTGGCGGCGTCCTGGGGCTGTAGACGCCTTTGCGCGGTTCCCGCGGAGCCAGCCGGATTCCACGGTCTCTAAGCGCGCCACTATGGGGCCGGGCTGAGCCGCCAGCCGGCGGAGGAGCGTCGCGGCCGCGGATGGAGGGCCCGGCCGAGCCGGTCCCGGACGCGGAGCTGGGCCCCGAGGTGGTGCTGCGCTTCCTCGCGGAGCGCGGGGGCCGGGCCCGGCATGCGGAGCTGGTGGAGCACTTCAGGGGCGCCCTGGGCGGCGAGCCGGAGCAGCGCGCCCGCTCCCGCGCCCGCTTCAAGGAGCTGGTGAACGCGGTGGCCACCGTGCGCACGGATCCCGCCGACGGCGCCAAGTACGTGCACCTCAAGAAGAGGTTCTGCGCGGGGTCCGCGCCGCCCGAGGCCGCGCCCCCCCAGGACCCGCCCCGCATCGAGGTGACCGCCGCCCCCGAGGCCCCGGAACCCCCGGCCGGGCCCGGGGAGAGCGGCCTGCCGGCGGAGGACCCCGGAGCGCTGCCCGGGCAGGGCTGTGAGCCGAGCCGTGGGGAGCCCCCGGCCGGCGCTCAAGGGCCCCCTCAGGGCGGCGGGGCGCGGAGGAAGAACTCGAGGCGCGGCGTCCCGGCCCCGGCGCCGGCCACCGGGCCCCGCGAGGACCTGGAGCCCCCTCACGGCGGCGAGGAGCCCGACGGAGGCGGCCTTCTCGGGGGGCCCGCCACGCCGAGGCCCGCCCGCCAGAACTTCCGGGACCTTGTGATGGGCAGCTCCCCGCAGCTGAAGAGGGGCGTGTGTCCTGGGAGCCACAGCCCCGGGAGCTCCTCCGGGGGAGGTCGCGGCAGAGGCGGGGGCGACTCGGATAGCGCGTCGGTGGCTTCGTCGTCCGCCGAGGAAGAGAGTAGCGGTGGGGGCTCGGTGACCCTGGACCCGCTAGAGCACGCTTGGATGCTCTCGGCCTCCGACGGCAAGTGGGACAGCCTAGAAGGGTTGCTCGCCTGTGAGCCGGGCCTGCTGGCCAAGCGGGACTTCATCACGGGCTTCACCTGCCTGCACTGGGCCGCCAAGCACGGCAAGCAGGAGCTCCTGGCCATGCTGGTCAACTTCGCCAACAAACACCAGCTGCCGGTGAACATTAACGCCAGGACCAGCGGGGGCTACACCGCCCTGCACTTGGCAGCTATGCACGGGCACGTGGAGGTGGTGAAGTTACTGGTAGGGGCCTACGACGCAGATGTGGACATCAGGGACTACAGCGGGAAAAAGGCCTCTCAGTACCTGAGCCAGAGCATCGCCGAGGAGATCAAGAACCTGGTGGGAGCCCTGGATGAGGAAGATGGGGAAAGCGCCACTGGCAGCGGGGGCGGTCGCTGGAGGCTCTCAAAGGTGCTCCCTTCGCACCTCATTACCTACAAGCTCTCTCACGTCCTGGAGGATGTGGGAGACCATCACCACCACCACCCGGCTGAGGGGTGGGCTGGAAGCAAAGCAAAGGATCCGGGTCGCAAAGCCTCGAGCAGCTCTAGTGGTCGGATAAAACCCAGACTCCACAAAATCCGCTTCCGAACCCAGATCATCCACACCACACCCTCTTTCAGAGACCCAGAGCTGCCGTTGGAGGAAGGGGAGGAAGACGAGGAACGGTCTCTTAAAGGTCACTCATCTTCCTTCAAATTAAGACCAAAATCCAATGTGTTTGGGTAAAAGAACTTTTAAGATGAATAAGGTTTGCTAGATACGTATGTTGGTAAAGGAAGGAAGCCCAGAAAAGACTGATGCTAAATCGTGCATTCTTAGTGAGGGGTTGGGATGGATGGGGAGGAATTCCCTTCAGGCTACCACTCTGGAGGAATGGATTTCTTTTTAAGTGACTGATAATACAGTGAGTTATGTCTCTTCTCTACTCCACCCCTCTGACCTGAGGCTCCTGCTTCTGAGGACTAGAGAGGTATCCGAATTGGGAGTCAAAAATGATGACCCCGAGTTCTTTGCTTCACCATCACCAGCTACCAGGCAAAGGGAGGAGTGTCACAATTTTATGTATCTGGTTTTCTAAGTGGTTACTCCTCCATGAGCAACAATAATTGCAGACTGTAATGAAACTGGTAATATTTCTAAATGTGAAGAAAACTACATGTTGCCCCGTTTTCATTGTATTTGATTTTTAAGGTACTACTGAAGGTCAGGTCAGAGTTGAGATGTAAAAGTACTAATTAGAAAATAATGTGAGTAAAAATGGGAATCCTTTTGGTGTCCTGTTTGTATTTTAGGTAGCAGTTCAGTCGTTTCTAAAAAGGCAATTTTAGCTTTAATCACTGAACTAAAGAATTAAATAACATTCATTCACTTTTGAGTTAATCTGTACTCTGCTTTCCACCTATCTTAACACCACTACGCTCAGTGTTATGGTATATTATTAATAACTCTACAAATTCTTTAAAGAGAAGAACACTCAGCAGCTTATGGTACGTTTAAAAATATGTTTTCCTATTCTGAAAGTCTAAATTTGCTAGAGTCTGCGGGGAATCACATAAACTGTTGGTTCTGTTTGGCATATTCCTAATGTGCTTAGGCAGAATTACTTAACAGAAACCATTTCTGGTGTAGACAGTTAGAAAAAATAAAAATGGCGTAAATATTAGCCTATGCTTCTGTGAAGTAATTAAGTCAACTTAACGATTCTCGTGTAAGAGACTTTATTTTACTAATACATTCATAGTCTCTATGCTTTGTAGCAACATTTTGCAAATGTTTTAAAATGCTAAATCTTTAAATTTTCCTACCTTTCTTTGAATCTCTTCAAAGAACTATGATGTAGTTACAGAAAAGCTGGGTTGTGATTTTGCCCAGTTAAAAATGGCACTTTATAAAAGGAAAAGAGGAGAGATGGAACTATTTCTATGTTTAAATGCTGCTAGCTATTGAATTCCTTTGTATATAAGTGAAAAATGCCATTCATTAAAATACAAGATTTAAGTGTGGTTCATAACTACATTTCATTCACTTGTATTATAGTGAATGGCTTTATAATTACTTTAAATTTTAAACTCACAAGCATATTAAGTCTTCTTGTAACAAAATTAGGAACTTTTGAGGGATTAATTTTACCAAGTCTTTGCCCTTAGTATTTTTGGTCTCCTGATGATAGAAACCCAAGTTGCTATAGCCTACAAGACAGAGAAATGAGAGAACAGCCTGTCGAGCGGATTGCACAGAGCAGCATCTGGAGTTCTTAAGTGCTTAATTTTCCAAGTCTTAGAAATTTGACACAAACTTACATCTGTTTAGATAGCAGTTGGATCTGCTAAAGATAGATGAAAATGTTTGCATAAAATACATAAGCTGTTATCCATTTGTGTACCTTTACTTTTGTTTTAGGATTTGGGAAGTGGGCATGTACATTTGAGAAGCACTCTCGTCCACACATATGGATTAAAAAAGTCTAACTTTGTGTAACCTAAAATAGGTTCCTTGAGGGTGAAAAGCAGTCATTTGGTCTCAGTCTCCATGTTACCTGTGTCTGATCGAGAATAAGCTATAACTTCCCATTGAGAAATCTTCAATTTCATAGATAAAGCTAAGGCACTTATGGTAGACACTTTAGAGCCATCTAAAGTTTCTGTTGAACAGCCAGTATTAACTCTTGCAGTGTATCTTGGTAACTAATTGCACAGAGTTTATGATTTGCTAGGGCTTTGGAGATTGGCAATGCATCATTTAACTTGTACTCACACTCATCTGGTGATATATTTTTGATTTTCAAAAGCCATTCCTCAATAAAATTGCTAGTAGCATTCCTTGTTGTCATGTGCTTATATGCAGTAAGTAGCATTTTCAGCTACCAAAGTCTACATTCCTCTTATTTTTTAATTTCCTAGTCACGATTATTAAAAAAGCAAATGATTTGTGTAATTTGATAGACATAAGAGTTGGGCCTACTATTAGTGGAAATATATATATCAAACACTTAGATGTTTATGACATGAGACTGGTTTAAAAATAAATATGTCCACGTGTTTCTTATAAGTACACTTGAAACTAGTGAATGTCACTATTTTGTGGTAAGTAAATGCAGCTAGCCTATATAACTTAAAAATACGGTACTAGTTTATTCCTGCCTGAAATATTGGAGTCTAAGATACCTTGTCTGTTGCTATTTTTAAGTAAGTGAGAGTTTGGGAGGCTGACAGTGTAAAATCTGTAAGTCTGTTTTTGTCAAAATAAAAGGTTCACACTAAAAATTTGTCTTTGAACTGCCTAAATTTTGTAGTACTTTAGCCATCTTATGTGTACAGTGTTTTACAGTTCACAGAATGCTGTTTGAAGTGTTGACTTTGCATACCCCTTAATGTTATGCATTACATATCCCTGATTTACAAATAGAAAATGAAGGTTGATAGCTGTTTAGGGTCACACGGTAAATGGTAGTACAGTCCTAAGAATCGGCCTTTTCAGTGTTAATCCTTCTTGCACTCCAAATTGCTAGAGTTTTGGCAAAACTTCTTAGATGGCAGCAGTGATGGAATCTACTGGAAGAGGATAGGACCTCCACCACTACCCCACTACCTTTGAAAAATTCAACTGTCAGGCACACACCATCTGCCATCAACCCTATTCACGCCCAATGTAGGGGCAGGTGGGGGAATGTCTTTTTCCATTTTCTTCAAATTGGATATTAATTCATTTCCTTTTCATGGCTGCCTTGGATTATAGTTTTACAAAATGTCATCAATATTAGATGGCAAAAGAATGTCGCAAACTGGGGCGTGGTGGCACATGCTCGTAATCCCAGTAACTTGCGAGGCTGAGATTAGAGAATCACAGGTTAGCTGCCAGCAACACAGTAAAACTCAGTTTTAAAATAAAGTCCGGGCGTGGTGGCACACTCTTGTAATCTCCGTGGTTGGGAGGCGGAGACAGGAGGATTGCACAGGTTAGAAGCCAGCCGCGCGTGCTTGCTTAGGAGACCCTGTTTCCAAATAAAAGTATAAAATAGGTCTGGGAGTGTAACCCGGAGGTAGAAGGGCTTCCAGGAAGTACTCTAAGTATTGTCAGGTATACAATACCACAAAAAAAAATAAAGATAGCCGGGCATGGTGGCGCACGCTTGTAATCCCCGCTTGGGAGGCAGAGACAGGAGGATTGCGCAGGTTCGAAGCCAGCCGCGCGTGCTGGCTTAGGAGACCCTGTTTCCAAAATGAAAATGTAAAAAATAAGTCTGGGAGTGTAGCCCGGAGGTAGAAGGGCTTTCAGGAACCCCAGTACCACCAAAAAAAAAAAAAAAAAAAAGATAAAACAGGGTTGGGGGTGTGGCTCAGAGATGGGATGCCCCTGGGTTTAATCTTCAGTGCCACCAAAAAAAAAAAAAAAAAGGAATTTAGGAGTCTTTGGTATAACTGAATCGTTGGCATAATTGTTTGCCCTTAGCCTTTCTTAGGGAGGTCTTGCTATGATTGCTACTGGAGTTTTGTTTTATGGCAACGTAAAAAATGTTTACTGTTAACTGAAGAACTAGAAAATAGTTTGTGTTTCTTGAGTGACATCTTGCCTTAAAAGTACCTGTCTTAAGCTGGGTACAGTGGCACACAACAAAATATATGCGGGAATCTAGAGGCTGATGCAGGAGAATCTCAAGTTTGAGGCCAGCCTGGGCAATTTAGCCAGACCTTGTCTCAAAAGAAAAAGAGCCGAAGATTGCTCGGCGGTAGACATCCCCCACCATCCTCGGTTCAATCCCTACTACCACAAAACAAACAATAAAAAAAACTATTGTCTTAAAAGAATTCATTGAGTAGTTAAAGCAGTTGAAGATATCTTTGAAATTTGTAACAGGAAAAAAAAATTCTTGCTTTGCCAAATAAATAGCACTATTTGGAATTCCTTGTAGGGTTAATGCCAAAATTAAATACTCTGGGAATTTACTGCAAACTAGTGTCTCTGATTATGAGTCAGATCTTAATAAAATACTTATTACAGGGTTGGAAGATGACTGTGAACTTGTCCAAGATACAGCAAGAGGGTTATTGGCATCACCATCTGCTCCACCCTCCCCTAAAGAACAGCACTCTCATCACCATAGTTGCTGCTTTTTTTTTGGGGGGGGGGCGGGTCCGGGGGTGGAACCCAGGCGCATTCGACCTCTGAGCTACACCGCCTGCCCTATTTTTTATTCTTTATTTTGAAACCGGGTCTCACTGAGTTGCAAAGGGCCTCACTAAGTAGCTGAGGCTGTCTGCAAACCTATCCTCCAGGTCTCAGCCTCCCGAGTGCCTGGATTACAGCTTAGCTGCTTCTCCTTGATCCTTACAAGTCATTTTCATCTCAGGAGGAGGCTTTCCCATTCTGTTAATAAATTGCCTAGAGCCAGGCATAGTGGCG
Source organism: Muscardinus avellanarius (assembly GCF_963383645.1). Taxonomy (NCBI): domain Eukaryota; kingdom Metazoa; phylum Chordata; class Mammalia; order Rodentia; family Gliridae; genus Muscardinus; species Muscardinus avellanarius. The sequence continues at coordinate 78,252,444 of NC_137801.1, read as the reverse complement.
CACACTTGTAATCCCCAGTGCTTGGGAGGCTGAGACAGGAGGATAGCACAGGATTGAAGCCAGCCTCAGCTACTTAGGCTCTCAGCAACTCAGTGAGACCCTGTTTCCAAATAAAATAGAAAATAGGTCTGGGAGTATAGCCTGGAGGTAGAAAGCCCCTGGGTTCCATCCCCAGCACCACAAAAAATAAATAATAAAATTAAAAATAAATTGCCAGCCGGGCATGGTGGCTCATGCTTGTAATCCCAGCATTCGGGAGGCTGAGACCTGGAGGATCGCGGTTCGTGGACAGCCTCAGCTACTTGGTGAGGCCTTCTGCAACTCAGTGAGACCCAGTTTGAAAATAAAGAATAAGCCGGGCGTGGTGGCGCACGCTTGTAACCCTAGTACTTGGGAGGCTAAGACCAGAGGATCCAGGACACCGTGGTGGCGCACGCTTGTAATCCCCGCGCTTGGGAGGCAGAGACAGGAGGATCGCGCTGGTTCGGAGCCAGCCTCGCTGGTTTAAGAGACCCTGTTTCCACATAAAGTTAAAAACTAGGTCTGGGAGTGTAGCCCGTGGGAGTGTAGCCCGGAGGTATAGAAGGGCTTCCAGGAAACCCAGTACCACCAAAAAAAAAAAAAAAAAAGAAAAGAAAGAATAAAAAACAGGGTAGGGGGGATAGCTCAGAGGTCAAATGCCCCTGGGTTCCATCCATCCCCAGACCTGCAAAAATAAATAAATAAATAAATAAATAAATAAATAAATAATAAATTGCCTATATTTCCACATTGGTGTATTGGCTAGGAATATATGGCAAGTGCCCTACTGTCAAACAATGCCATGCTGAAGGTACTCTTTAAGTGGGTCTTCAGTGGAAAACGTACAGTATTTCATAGCATTGCATAATGTAGATAATTCAACAATATGCATTCATGCTGAGTGTATTTTTCATGCAACACAGCTCTTAAATGCCAGCTAACTACCTCATCTGCAGCTCAGCCAAAAAACAAAGCTTTATTTCAATCCTAGGGGTAAAATCGGCTCTATTGGGATTTTACTTTGTGTGCAATTTAAAAGGTTTTCAAGAATAAACTTGTTGGTAAGAAAGCTTTACCTTGTAAGATGACTCAAATCCATAACTCCATCGCCGGGCGTGGTGGCGCACGCTTGTAATCCCCGTGCTTGGGAGGCGGAGACAGGAGGGTCTCGTAGGTTCGAAGCCAGCTGCCATGCTGGCTTAAGAGACCCTGTTTCCAAAACATAAAAAAAATAGGTCTGGGAGTGTAGCCCGGAGGTAGAAGGGCTTCCAGGAACCCCAATACCACAAAAAAAAAAAAAATCCATAACTCCCATTTTAACTGGCCTTAAGTATTCTAAGTATTGTCAGGTATACAAATGACTACTTAACTCTATGCAACCCAGAGGAGAAATGAAGTTTAGGTTAGTGTAGAGAAATTTATAATAGTCATTTTAAGTATGTCACGAATTACCTCATGATAGAACTCTCAATCTCTGAAAAGTTAAAACATCATTTTAAAGCACTTTCCTTGTGGGTTCTTTCTCATTCTGACCAAAGCTTTAGCCAAAGGTAGCCTGACTTAGGTTAACCAGCTCTACAACTGGGTGAAGTGGGTTCAGATAAGTTGGGTTTTAGTTATCATTTGGGGGTTTTTCATTGTTTTTGTTTTGGGGGGTTTTTGTTTTTGTTTTTGTTTTTTTGCCAGTACTGAGGATTGAACTCAGGGGCATCTACCTCTGAGCTACACCACCAGCCCTATTTTTTATTCTTTATTTTGAAACAGGGTCTCACTGAGTTACAAAGGGCCTCACTAAGTAGCTGAGGGTGGCCACAAACCGCGATCCTCCTGTCTCAGCCTCCCGAATGCTGGGATTACAAACATAAAACACCACACCTGGCTCCCTAGTTGGTATTTTTAACCCAACTTTTTGCTGTTCTGATCAAAGAACCTGGAAGCCCCTATTAGAATACTTAGAAAACTTTCATAGGGCTGGGGTTATAACTCAGTACTAGCCCAAAGCCCTGGGTTCCATCTCCAGCACCTTGGGGGAGAGGAGGGGCTGAGTCTCTAAAATGCTTTGAATTTAGCAGTCTAGAAATAAAATTGAATATCCTTTTTCTCTCTTGGTGCTAAGGATTGAACCCAGGGGCATTCTGTCTTTGAGCTACATAGCCCAAGCCCTCTTTCTATTTTTTATTTGGAGATACAATCTAGCTAAGTTGCTGAAAGCCTTGCTAAATTGCTGAGGCTTGTTGTAACCCTACAATTCTCTTATCTAGGCCTCCCAAGTACCAGGATTACAGGCATGAGCCATCACACCTGACAAATTAAGCGTTCTTGGTATTTGTGTGGACATTTTTGATTTTGGTAAACATGACCTCAGTGTTTGCATTGAAGAGGCAGCAGACAGCTGAGGGTTTTCTTGGGGTGAGTAAAAGCAGCTTGTACTTCAGGAAGCCTGCTCTGTATGCCCAGCAAGGTTTTAAGCACCTTCTAAGAAGTAGGCTGTTTAATCCTCACAACACCCCCTCTCCGTTCTAGTACCTCTCAATTCTAGTGTTTCCATTCTGTTCCCTTGATGTGGGATTGAAGTGTAGAGACATAAGTAGTCACTGCTTTTTCTCAACAGAGGTCCTCCTCTCGTCCAATCTTGGTGCTCTATATGAAGCAGCAGAGATAAGGGTTGAGTCACACTGGGGCAGAGCTAGGACTTGGACCTAAGTCTGCAGATCCTCAGCCCAGGACCATTGCTTCCAGGTAGACTGTTGTACAAATCGGACATCTTGCCCTCATGGAACATTTAGGGGTTTTTTGTTGTTGTTTGTTTGGTTGGTTTGGGGTTTTTTTGTGTGGTACTGGGGGTGGAACCCAGGGGCTTTTCTACCTCCAGGCTACACTCCCAGACCTATTTTATACTTTATTTGGAAACAGAGTATCACTAATTTGCTGAGAGCCTATGTAGCTGAGGCTGGCTTTGAACCTGTGTGGTCCTCCTGTCTCAGCCTCCTAAGAACTGGGATTACAAGCGTGCGCCACCACGCCTGGCATAATGGAACATTTGCAAAGTCTTCATAATCTTAAATTTATTTGGAAAGTGAATAGATAATAATTCATAATTTTAATGACAATACTCATCATTACTTGTCAAGTCCTTAATTTGGGGAACCCTAATTGCAAATAATATCCAAAGTTAGATTGTATACCGACCAGTGTCCTAAGTTCCCATTGCTGATAAAAGGTTTGAAAAATAAAAGAGGGCCAAGGGTGTAGGAGTACAATCCTCTGGGCCAGGCATGGTGGCACATGCTTGTAATCCCCGTGCTTGGGAGGCAGAGACAGGAGGATCGTACAGGTTCGAAGCCAGCCATGCTGGCTTAAGAGACCCTGTTTCCAAATTTAAAAAAAAAAAAAAAAAGGTAGAAGGGTTTCCAGGAACACCAGTACCACCAAAAAAAAAAAAAAAGAATCCTCTGGGTTCAATCCCGGTACCACACACTCATACACACAAAGAATGAGTCTGGGGGCAAATGGATGCTATCTAGCATTGGACATGAGCTTAGAATTCAAAATAGGAGACCACTTGGCTCCAAGATTATTTCAAATGGGTTGTCTCTAAAAGTCAATCAATATTGTTTTCTTCTGTAACACAGAGTTAATTCCATTTAATCCCCTTAAAAATGTAGTGTGTGAAAGATTGGGTATCACAGCCTCTTGCCTAAGAGGAACAGGGAGGAACTGGTGATTCCACTTAAGGGTTTGACACCAGTCCTCTCCAGGAAGCCTTTGATGAGTTGCTTCGTTTATAAGCTCTGTTCTCTGTTGTGTTTTCTCTCATGAGACTTAGTTTATCTACCTGCCTCTTTTCCCTATTACACTGTGAACATTTTCAAGGGCGTGGATTTCCTTGTGTTCCTTTCTGAGAGCTCAGTACAAAAATGTGAGCAGGGAACAAGAGAATATGAGATGACTAAGTTTATTTGAAAATTAAGTGAACAAAACTTTTATGAATAAAATATGTGATCGTGGAAATTTAAAAGAAATGAACAGGCTAAACACTAGATTAGATATCTCAGAGGAAGAAAAATAGCAACTAGAAAATATACTTGAAGAAATTATCTAGAACAGAGCTCACAGAGTCCAAGCATTTTTATTTTAATATAAAAAAGAGGGCACAGTCAGTATTAGAATGTTTGCCTTGCATATATAAGGCCCTGTGCTCAATCTCAGAACTGCAAGCAAAACAAAACCTAATAGTAAATATAAAAAAGAGGTTAAGACACAGAAAGGATAAGATGAGATCAAACATACATGCATGTGGAGTTCTAGTAGATGAGAACAGGGAGAAGGGAAAGAGGCAATATTCAAAGAAAAAAGAGCTGAGACTTTTCCCCAACTGATGAAAAACATCAACCACCGACCAGGAAGCCCAACAAACTGTAAACAGAATAAACAAATACAAACCCACACCTGTACACATCATCAGAGAGCCACAGAATGCCAGCTACAAAAAGAAGACATTAAAATGAGTCATAGATAAAAGACAGATTGTAACTGGGTTGAGGTAGCACTTGCCTGTAATCCCAGTATTTGAAAGACTGAGACAGGAGAATTGCAGGTTCACAGATTCAGCAATTTAGTGAGACTCTGTTTTGAAATAAAAAAAATAAAGGCTGTGGTTATAACTCAGAGGTGAAATGCTCCTGAGTTCAATCTTCAGTACCAAAAAAAAAAGTTATATAAAAAAGAATTATTAGACTGAGGAGATTAAAGTAACCTTTTGTTTGGGGTTTTTTAATATATTTTATTTGGAAACAGGGTCTCACTAAGTTGCTGAGAGCCTCACTAAGTAGCTGAGGCTGGCTTCGAACCTGTCTCAGCCTCCCAAGTGTGGGGATTACAAGCGTGCACCACCACGCCCGGCTGATTTTCTTTTTGATGTGTATGGGGGGGGGGCAGGTACTAGGGATTAGACCCAGTCTCATTCTATCTCTGAGCTATATACCCAGCTGAACTTTTTAGTTTTATTTTGAAACAGCGTCTCATTAGGTTCATGATAGTTTACTACTTGCTGAGGTTGTCCTCAAACCTACTATCCTCCTGTCTCAGCCTCCTAATGGTAGTTTTTTAAAAGCAGCACTTAGAGCCAGAAGGCAGGGGAATGTTAGATTCAACACGCTCACAAAAATTACCACCAGATATCTTTGAAGATGAAGCCCATAGTTCTTTCAAGATGAAGGGGGAAAATAGATATATTCTGACAAAGAACACTGAGAGTTTGCTTTCACCACAGTTGCTCATTAAGGAACTATATTCAGAAAGGACTAAAGTAATCCCAGATGGAAGGTCTGAAATTTAAGTGGTGATACATTATCTTAATGTAGCTATGTGGGTAAGTCAAAAGAATATTGGTAGGGCTAGGAATTGAACGCAGTGTTAGAATGCTCGCCTGATGTGAACAGAGCCCTGGGTTCAATTCCCAGGACTGCAAGGAAAAATATTATACATAGATATTGAATGTATAACACAACAATAGCAATGGTTCCTAATGCTAAAAATGTTGAAAACTAACAGAAGGGGATTTCTGACCAGCATATTAATAAGGGCCCGGTGCACAGGGTATGACTCAGTGCAAGAGAGCGTGTGGAGCATGTTCAAGGCCCTGGGTTCAATCCTCAGTACTGCAACAAAGAAAAAAAATTATTTGCACGTACTAAAGTCAGAAACACAGCCGGGCGTGGTGGCACACGCTTGTAATCCCTGAGCTTGGGAGGCAGAGACAGGAGGATCGCACAGGTTTGAAGCTAGCCATGCGCGCTGGCTTAGGAGACCCTGTTTCCAAATAAAAATGTAAAAATAGGTCTGGGAGTGTAGCCCGGAAGTAGAAGGGCTTCCAGGAATCCCAGTACCACCAAAAAAAAAAAAAAAAAAAAAAAAAGTCAGAACCACAAATGGGTATCTAGGAAGAAACTAAAAGAATTGGTAATCACTGATCATCTTTTTTTTTTTTTTTTTGCATGTATGTGGTACTGAGGATTGAATCCAGTGGCACTCGACTACTGAGCTACACACTCACTATTTTTATTTTATTTTATTTTATAACAGAGTCTTGCTTAGTTGCCAAAGCTGGCCTCAAACCTGCAATCCTCCTTGTCTGAGCCTCCAAAGTACTGAGATTACAGACACACACCACTCTGCCACCTCCTGACCATCTCCTGACAATTAAGTATTCCTTTGCTGATATGTTTGCCTATTTCGTCACCTACCAGAACTCACTAATAGGCGACGGTAAGAGCTTGACTGTTAGCACAAATTTAAGGAGAAACTTGAAACTGGTTATACTTTAACATTTTCTGCACATTGTAAAAAGAATCCCTTCTAATTATTAGTGAATTAACTCCAGTGTTAACTAGAAATGGGAGAACACGAGCCGGGTATGGTGGCGCACGCTTGTAACCCTAGTACTTGGGAGGCTAAGACCAGAGGATCCAGGTTCGTGGCCAGCCTCAGCTACTTCATGAGGGCCTCTGCAACTTAGACCCTGTTTCAAAATAAAGAATAAAAAATAGGGCTGGGGGTATAGCTCAAAGGTAGAATGGCCCTGGATTCAATCCTCACCACCATAAAAAAAAATGTGAGAATACTTGGCATATTATATTTTAATCATTTATGTATTTGATCATCATTTGCCAACCACTGGAGTAAGAAGGAGATCTTCATTGGAAGAACATTCTGTCCAGTTCACCAGTGGAGCCAGATGCCCTGTCTTCGGAAACCACCAAGTACAAACCGATTGTCTAGTTCCGTCTTCCGTCAGCTGGGGAGGAAACCCAGTGCAGACACCAGAAAAGATTTCGAACATGCAGTGAGACTCATCTGTTCTTCCAAAGCAATTCTGCTGCACGTGGTGGCGCACACCTGTAATCCCAGTATTTGGGAGGCTGAGACAGGAGGATCACAGGCACAAGGCCAGCCTCGGCAACTTAGTGAGTCCCTGTTTCAAAGTAAAAGATAAAATAGGGCAGAGGGTATGGCTGGAAGGTAGAAAGCCCCTGGGTTCAAGCCACAGTACCACAAAAGAAAAAAAAAATTTACTCACTAAGTATTATTGAGTTCCAAATTATATGTCATGTGGTTTGCAAAATTATAGACATGAAAAAATTCTGCTCCCTAGCTTTTCCTACTGCTAAATACCGATTGTACATGAACACAGATTGTATCATGGCTTTTAAGGGCTACAGATTAAATGTTTGTTCACCTCCAGAATTCATATGTTGAAATCCTAACACACAGCACGACAGTATTGGCAGGTGGAGTCCTTAGGATATAAAGATTTGGGAGGCTCTGTCCTCATGACTGGGGTGTCTTAAAAAGAGGCCCAACGCCGGGCGTGGTGGCGCACACTTGTAATCCCCGTGCTTGGGAGGCGGAGACAGGAGGATCGCGCAGGTTCCAAGCCAGCTGCGTGCGCTGGCTTAGGAGACCATGTTTCCAAATAAAAATGTCAAAAATAGGTCTGGGAGTGTAGCCCGGAGGAAGAAGGGCTTCCAGGAACCCCAGTACCACCACCAAAAAAAAAAAAAAAAAAAAAAAGAGGCCCAAGTCAGTTGCGGTGGTGCGCATCTGTGATCGCGGGACCTGGGAGGCTGAGGCAAGAGGATCAGGATTGCGGGTTCGAGGCCAGCTCAGCAACTGAGCCAGGACTTCCGCAACTTAGTGAGAACCTGTTTGAAAATAAGCCGGGCGTGGTGGCGCACGCTTGTATTCCCAGCATTCAGGAGGCTGAGACCTGAGGATCGCAGTTCGTGGACAGCCTCAGCTACTTAGTGAGGCCCTCTGCAACTCAGTGAGACCGGGTTTCAAAATAAAGAATTAAAAAAATAGGGCAGGGGGTATAGCTCGGAGGTCAAATGCCCCTGGGTTCCATCCCCAGACCTGCAAAAAGAAAAAAAAAGAAAATAGGTCAGGGTGTAGCTCGGAGGTAGAATGTCCTTGAGTTCAATCCTTTGTAAGAAAGAGAAAGAGACACAGGCATGGTGGTGCACACTTGTAATCCCAGCACTTGGGAGGCTGAGACTGGAGGCTCACAGTTCGCAGACAGCCTCAGCTACTACTTAGTGAGGCCCTTTTCAAGTCAGTGAGACTCTGTTTCAAAATAAAAAATAGGGCTGGTGTGTAGCACGAAAGAAAGAAAGAAAGAAAGAAAGAAAGAAAGAAAGAAAGAAAGAAAGAAAGAAAGAAAGAAAGGAAGGAAAGAAAGGAAGAGGAGGAGAAGGAGGGAGGGCAGGAGGGAGGGAGGGAGAGAGGGAGGAAGGAAAGAAGGAAGGAAGGAAGGAAGGAAGGAAGGAAGGAAGGAAGGAAGGAAGGGGAAGGGGTATCACCTGGGATTTTTTGTCCAATTTCTTTGGAAGAAGCAGCTAGTTGCCTAGAGCTCAGGACCTTTTGTCGTATGATTGGATCATTTCATGTGTCGAGGTAGCGTGAGCTATAGCATTCCCTCATTTGTAAATATTCATTCACATATTTTAAGTGCTCTTTTATTATCTGCCTCCTGAATTGAGAAATTGATAGCAGTCAGACCTATGCTAAAAAAAAAAAAACAGGGCCAGGCGTGGTGGCGCACGCTTGTAATCCCCGCGCTTGGGAGGCAGAGACAGGAGGATCGCGCAGGTTCGAAGCCAGCCGCGCACGCTGGCTTAGGAGACCCTGTTTCCAAATAAAAATATAAAAATAGGTCTGGGAGTGTAGCCCGGAGGTAGAAGGGTTTCCAGGAACCCCAGTACCACCAAAATAAATAAATAAATAAATAAATAAATAAATAAATAAATAAAGCAGATGTTTCCCCATCTTCCTGGACATTGCAGTAAAGAGAATGCCTTCAGAATCTTCTGTGGGTTTTAATGATTATTGGGTTCTAGAAATCAAGTGTGGTATATCAGTTGTACTCTGGAGGCTCTGACCTGCCTTTTAAAAGGCTAGTGCCAGGTCATTTATATTTTCCAACAATACTGGATTAATTATCATTATTATTATTATTATTATTATTATTATTATTATTATTATTTGGGTGGTACTGGGGGTGGAACCCAGAGGCTTTCTATATACTCCCAGACCTATTTTATATTTTATTTGGAAACAGGGTCTCACTAAGTTGCTGAGAGCCTCACTAAGTAGCTGAGGCTGGCTTCGAACCTGTACCATCCTCCTGTCTCAGCCTCTCAAGCGCAGGGATTACGAGCATGTGCCACCACACCCGGCTACAATACTGGATTAAAAGCAAAAGAACATCCGGTATCTTCTGTGAGAAGTGTGAAAATCTTTTCTATCACACAGGTTGGTCAGACAGGAGCCAGTTTAGTGTGTATGACTTTAGTTTTCTGGAACCTTAAGTATCTTTCTTTGTCAAACTCCAAAAGCCAAAACTCCACTGCCTTGAAACTAGCCAGTTGTGCAGAATTGTGCTTTACCCCAGCCAATCACGCAGAGTTGTGAACCCAAGCCCTCACCAATCGGGGCAGAGGGCAGGGTTGCATCAGGGATAAAACCCAAATGGACTTCCAGCCCGGTGTGCCTGCTTACTAGACACTTTTTGTCAGTTGCACACCCTGTTGCAAAAGTAAAATTTTACCTCATTGAGCAACTCTTGGGTGATTGCTTCTATCACCAATCCACATTTCCTTCTCAAACACACTGAAAATTTCTTTCCTTCTGCCTTCTATTCCTTCCCGCAAAGAATCCACTAAGCAAATGCTTAGGGATGACATGTCTCCTTTTGTTTTCAAAGCCAGAATCATGAGATAAGTATTTTATTAGTATTAGATTGGTGTTATTAGCATTTGATCTTTGATCTTTACTCCCAAGAGCTCTGCTAAGCATGAACTGCAGTAATCTCCAAACACTGGTGAATGAGAGCCAGGGTAGAGCAAGTCTACTGCGGGCCCCGGGGGCTGCTTCAGGACAGGGACTGTGCTGGACTCCACGGTGCTGCTCCTGAGGTCTCCTGGGAATCACTGCCGCACTCAGCCCTTTCTAAATGGGAAGCTCAGCCTCTTGGGCTCTGTTTGCAGCCTGTCTGGCTGCTGTTTACTCAACAGTCATTCCAAATCCCCGGGCCTGACTGCAGTCTGATCACTGGCTATTCTACATCAGGCCCCGGTGCTGCCCCAAGGACTGAATTGGAGGACTGAGGCCGTCCATCCTCTGCCCTTCAACCAACTCAACTGACTGTCCCCTGACATTTATTTATTTATTTATTTATTTATTTATTTATTTATTTATTTTTATTGGTGCACTGTATTCATACATCATAGTGGGATACAAACTTTTGTAGACATACATGCACACATCACCCAGTCAGCCCCCACCCGATCCCCACCCCATTCCTTCCCCATCCCTCCCTCCCATGCCTGGCTTAGTGGTTGACATCTACTATTATAGCAATTTATCCAAAATTAAAAATGATAATCTCACATAACAGTTTCATTTGTCTGATACCAAGCTTTTGATGACTTAAAGATAACATTTCAATATTTATTTTTGCTTTCTTTCTTACCAGAGAATATTTTTTTTTCTATTTTTTTTAGGTGAAACTATCATATATTATATATTTATTTTTCAGAAAAAAACTCTATCCTAATATGGAATATGGACTCTAGATACCCAAAACGATCTTGAAAAAGAACAAAGCTAGAAGATATATATTTTCTGATTTCAAACCATATAAAGCTACAATAATTGAAACAGTGTAGTACTATTCTAAAGGCAGATATATAAACCATTGGAGTTAAATAAAAGCCTAGAGCTAAATTCTTCCCTATATTGTCAAGTTATTTTTGACAAGGTTTCCACGAACATTTGGTGGTAGAAATAATAATATTTTAACTAAATAATGTTGAAACATAATAATTACATGGAAAAGAATAAAGTTGGACCCTTACCTAATCCCATATACAAATATTAACTCAAAATAGATAAAAGACCTAAATATAAATCTTAAGACTATAAACTTTTAGGAGAAAATCTGGGTCATAAAACCTCACAACACTGAAATTGGCAGTGATTTCTTGGATATGATTTCAATGGCACAGGCAACAGAAGAGTATACAAACTCCCTAAAAAATAAAAAAATATTGTATATCCAAAGACAATGTAAACAGAGTTAACAGTTACTAATAGAATGGGATAAAAATATTTCCAAATGCTATATCTGAAGGTATATTAATATTCCAAATAGAAATCCTAAAAATTAACAACAATAAAGGCAAACAATACCATTTAGAGATAGGTAAAAGACTAACGTAAGTAATCAATCTCCACAGATAACCAATCTTAGTTGACTGTTGGATGGAAAATCTTGTTTCTCTGGTTCTGGTGTGTGTTACCTATTTCTTCTTTGTAGTTAATCTCTTTGAGTATTTTCTCTAGCGCTAGTTTTGAAGACATAAATTCCTTCAGTTTCTGTTTGTCATGGAAGCTTCTTATTTTTCCATTTAATTTGATAGAAAGTTTTGCTGGGTAGGAAATTTTTGGCTGGAAGTTGTTTTCTTTCAGAGTTTGGAATATGTTACTCCAAGCCCTTCTGGCTCTCATGACTTGGTTTGGGAAGTGTGGAGTGATTCTAATTGGTTTGCCTCTGAATGTCACTTGGCCCTTTGTTTTTGTTGCCTTTAAGAGTCTCTGCTTGGCTTCCACATTGGTCATTTTGACAATGATGTGGCGTGGGGATCCTCTTCTCCGATCCTGTCTAAAGGGAGTTCTGTAAGTTTCCTGGACCTGTGTATCGACCTCTTGCTCTATGTTTGGAAAATTTTCTGCTATTACTTCCTTGAAGAGATTGTTGATCTCTTTGGTTTCACTTTCTTTTCCCTCCTCTATTCCAATTATTCTTAGGTTAGCTCTCTTAAAATGGGCCCATATTTCTTCAATATCAGATTCCTGCTGTCGGATATTTTTTCCTAGATTAGAAACTATGCATTCATTTTTGGAATGATCATCTTCTAAGAGCGAGATTCTGTTCTCCATGTGGTCCAATCGGTTGTTTGTGCTTTGAATTGAGGCCTTTACTTCATTAATTGCATCCTTTATCTCTTTTTGGCTCTCTCTGAGTTCTTTTCGAAGCACCTCTATTATTTCTACAGTTATTTTCCTGATTTGATCTTCTAGAAATCTCTGATTTTCTGTTTTATTGGATTCTGATGTTGTGGGGTTGTGGACATTCATTGCTCCAGTATTATTCTTCTTTCCCATGATTTCGGAAGTTTGTGCCTTCTCTGGGTTCTTCCCTTGGGTCACTATGACTTCACTTAAGGTGTTCTGGATCTCGAGTCAGTAGTATCTCAGACCCCACTACTCCTTTACTGGGTTGTATCACAGAGTCTCCGACCCAGAGAGTTGATAGAGGCTGCTTTAGACTGTGGGGAGTGCCAGGTTGCACGTTCTCCTATGGTGTGATATCTCTGCCACCGCCACTCCCCCACTGGGTCAAGTCCCAGGGAGTACAGTACTGGGATTTCTCCTCTGTGGTCCGCAATTTGACTCACTGTTTTTGAGTACGCAGATGTAGCTATACTGGATTCGGTGAATTCTCTGCTGCTGCCGCCGGTCACATTTATTTTTTTATTTTTAATTTTTTTTTTTTTTTTTTTTTGGTGGTACTGGGGGTGGAACCCAGAGGCTTTCTACCTCCGGGCTACACTCCGAGACCTATTTTATATTTTATTTGGAAACAGAGTCTCACTAAGTTGCTGAGAGCCTCACTAAGTAGCTGAGGCTAGCTTCGAACCTGTGAGATCCTCCTGTCTCAGCCTCCCAAGCATGGGGATTACAAGCGTGCGCCACCACGCCCGGCTAACTGACTGTCCCCTGACATTTAGAAGCTGTTACTTTTATGTGGGGTTTATTGAAGGACAGTAATTGAGGGTAAATCTCTAGAATTACATTTAAAAAGTAGGGAAAATAGGGTGATATTCATGTCTAAGAAGTAAAACTGCAAATAATGGCTGCCAAACATGGACTGGGCTGAAAAAAATCAAAAGTAGGGTCTTTGACAGATGTGTGCACTTTAATTTTCATAGCAGCATTATTTACAATAGCCCAAAGATAGACACAACCTAAATGTCAACCAGTGGATAAAAAAGGTTAACAATACATACAATGAATAGTATTCAGCCTGAAAAAGAAGGTAATCCTATCGCATTACAACATGAATGAATTTTTTTTTCAGTACTGGGGATAAAATCCAAGGGCATTCTATCTCTGAGCTATACCCCAGCCCTCTTTTATTTTATTCTTTATTTTGAAAGAGAGTCTCACTAAGTAGCTGAGGCTGTCCACAAACCATGGTCCTCCTGTCTCAGCCTCCCAAATGCTGGGATTACAAATTGTGTGCCACCACGCCCAGCATCAATGAATTTTAAAGACATTATGCTGAGCTAAATAGGCCAGTCACAGAAGAAAAAATACCATATGATTCCACTTAGGGGAGGTACATAGAGTAGTCAAATTCATAGGCAGAGAGTAGAATGGTGGTTACGAGGGTTTGGGAGAAGAGAATAGGGATTTATTTTTAAGTGAGTGTACTATAGTTTCAGTTTGGAAAGATAAAAATGTTCTGGAGATGGATGGTGGCTGTTGGTGCACAGCAATGTGAATGTACATGTGTGTGTGTGTGTGCATGCATGCGCGCGCGCATGTGTGTGTGTGTGTGTGTGTGTGTGAGTGTGTGTGTGTGTGTGGCATGGTGTTGGGAATGGAACCCAAAGGCATTCTACCTTCAAGCTACACCCCTGGCCCTATTTTATTTTTTACTTGGAAACAGGGCCTCACAAAGGTGCTGAGAACCTTGCTAAGTTGCCAAGGTTGGTTTTGAACCCAATATCCTCCTGTCTCAGCCTCCCAAGTACTGGGATTATAGGTGCACACGACCACAACCGGCTATGAATGACCTTACTGCTACAGAACTGTGCAATGAAAAATAGTTAAAATGGTAAATTGTGTTATATAAGTTACCAAATTTATTTTGTTTTTGTTTTTATTTTGTGTTACTGGGGGTGGAACCCAAGGGCTCTTCTACCTCCAGGCTATACTCTCAGACCTTTTTTATACTTTATTTAGAAACAGGGTCTCACTAAATTGCTGAGAGCCTCACTAAGCAGCTGAGGCTGGCTTCGAACCTGTGCGATCCTCCTGTCTCAGGCTCCGAAGCGGGGTAGGGGGGGATTACAAGCGTGTGCCACCACACCCAGCTATAAGTTACCAAATTTATAAAAACCTAAATATATGGGAGCAAAGAGACAATATCCTAGCCTATCATGTTAGTGGCCGAGGTAAGCTCTGATTCTCAATCTTTTCTCTTTATTTTTCCTTGCCCATTTGAAATGTTGTATTTATTATTTTTGCAGTGTCGAGGATTGAACTTATGCTAGGCAAGCACTTCCCCACTGAATTATACCTCTAGCCCCTGAAACACATTTTAATAAGAAGTTAGGATTAATAAGAAAACTGAGTAATGGCCAGTTAATGAGTGTTGCAGGGTATCTCACCAGATGGTGTATTTTGGCAGCTGAACTTTGAGGCAGGCAGAAGTGTTATTATACTGTAGGCAGGAAATAAAAGTCCCTTCCATGTGCACAGAATGATACTTGATCAGGAAGCCAGGGGGGATATCTGCTAATATTTTCAGTTAGTTCATAGGACAAAACCTTCCTATGCTAAGCCCGAAGTATCCAGAAGGTCATCACCTGCTCATTGCTCTGCTAGGAAGATCACCTCGTTCCCAGCTTTCTTTTTCCTAACTTTTCTGTCAGATATCACCCTTTTCCTCCTAAGCTTTCAAAGCTCTATTTTTTTTTGGGGGGGGGGCTGGTCTGGGGATAGAACCCAGGGGCATTCGATCTCCGAGGTACACCCCCTGCCCTATTTTTTATCCTGTATTTTGAAACCGGGTCTCACTGAGTTGCAGAGGACCTCACTAAGTAGCTGAGGCTGTCCGCGAACCGCGATCCTCCAGGTCTCAGCCTCCCGAATGCTGGGATTACAAGCGTGCGTCACCACGCCTGGCTTCAAAGCTCTATTGATAAAATTTTTTTTTGGGGGGGGCTGGTCTGGGGCTGGAACCCAGGGGCATTCAACCTCCGAGCCACACCCCCTGCCCTATTTTTTATTCTTTATTTTGAAACTGGGTTGCAGAGGGCCTCACTAAGTAGCTGAAGCTGTCCACGAACTGTGACCCTCCGGGTCTCATCCTCCCGAATGCTAGGATTACAAGTGTGTGCCACCATGCCTGGCTATCTATTGATAAAATTTAAGTGGTTACTTTCACTTGATTAAACCACAGTGATTGACCACTTCCTACGAATAGTAGCATTATGTGTCCCCAAAAGGTACAGTCCAAAGTTCTAGGTCTCAGGAACTTAAAACCTCAAGGTAGGAAAATCGCATGCACATACAGCAGAAACTAACACCATCAATACTGAAGGGGATACACACACACTCAAGAGTTAGTGTTGATCTCAGAAAGGCAGATTTTGCAAGATGGGAAACAGAGGAGAGGAGGTTGAAGCTAAATCAGATGTAAGGAATCCTATATGTGGAGTGACAATAGAGGACCTGGGGCCAGCACAGGACAGTGCGTGCAATGCATGTATTCAAAGTCTGGTCCTGCACCTCGTACTGGAGACAAAGAAGAGTCCAGTTTGGTTGCAATAAAACCATGTTCTGAGAAGATAAGGAAGATAAGGTTGGAAAGAGGAACTGTTGTCAAAGGATTGTGGGCCTCAAGCACTAAAGCATTGTTTTCTAGGAAATGATCAGCTATAACCATGGTTGGCTTGTTGTCACTAACTTTTCATTTTGGAAATTGCCAAAAGGATGGAAAAAGTGTGCATGGACTTCACTGTTATACTCAAACCGGCTCCTACTTAATCCATGTTTTGCTCAAATCATCTTTTTTCCTACCCACTGCCTTTATCTCATGTAGTTTTTAAAGTAAATCCAAGACATCAAACTATTTCATCTATAAAGATTTGTTTGCCTCTAAGAGATAAGCACTCTTTAAAATATTAACAAATTATCACTATTACACCTAAAAATTGCCATTGATTTCTTAATATCATCAAATATTGAATGTTTAAGCCGGGCGTGGTGTCACTCGCTTGTAATCCCAGCATTCGGGAGGCTGAGACCAGAGGATCGCAGTTTGTGGACAGCCTCAGCTACTTAGCAAGGCCCTTTGCAACTCAGTGAGATCCTGTTTCAAAATAAAGAATAAAAAATAGGGCTGGGGCGTACCTCGGAGGTAGAATGCCCCTGGTACTACAAAAGAGTAGAAGGAGGAGGAGGAGGAGGAAGAGGAAAGAGAAAGACATTTGAGCTGTCAAGCCAACTGCAGCTTCAGACACACTTCCGGATGGGGTGTGAAAGGAAGTTTTTAGCACCACATCTGTAGTGTTCTTGCTGTAAAAATGGAACCTAACTGCAATCAAGCCTGTTGAACCAGCTATCAGCTGATAGGAAATAACAAGGGATAATGAAATAATTTCAGTGACACCATGAGGATGTCATCAACTCAAAATATTAAAAACTCCACCATACAAATGAACAGGTAGCCGATGGAATAAAAAAGAGAGGGGTGGGATGTGTATAAAAGAGACTTAAGAAACATAGTAAGTAAGTGTAATATATAGAATTGTCTGGATTGATTATAACAGCAATTGTAAAACTAGATTTTAAGTCAATATATATAATATAAAGGAATTATTACTAATTCTTTTGGATAATGGCACAGTGGTTCTATTTCTTAGAAATTCCCAATTTCAGATACACAAGGTTTATAAAAAATAGGGCTGGGGGTAGAGCTTGGAGGTAGAATGCCCCTGGGTTCCATACCCAGTCCACAAAAAAAAAAAAAAAAAAAAAGGAAAGGAAGAAACCAATTATAATTTTTAGATGTTGGGATTTGTAGAGAATGACCACAAACCTATTGACAGAAAGGAAACAGCATGCAGAATTTTGGGAGGTGTAGGCAGAACACAGAAGTTCAGTGTTGGCTGTACTATTTGAGATAAAGATAGATGCCAAGGCAGTCCTTGGTTATACATACCTCCAGCCCAGGAGCCCAGGGGAGGTGTTGGAGTTGGGGATATGAATGTCATTCTCAGCCAATAGATGGTATTGACAACCATGGCTTCCTGTCAGGTCACTAAGGGAGAAAGTACAACGTAAAGAAAGTCCTGTGAGAGCTGGAATTTCCCAGAATCTAAAGATGAATGTTATACAATCATCTGGAAGCTGTCTCCAAGGCAAAAAGGGAAAACAGGCTTTTGCAATAATGACTTTCAAACCATGACCTGGCTCCTGTGGTCTGTATCCCAGGGGCAGTCATGGTGGGGCTGAGACTGGAATGTAAGCCCGTGGGCCTCACAGCCCTGATCCTGAAAGCTGTCAACTAAACTTGGACCTTGTTTCCTGGCCCTGCCTCCCCCAGGGCTGCTTGTGAATATTTGATTTCTAGATCACAGGACCTGATCTGCAGCCAAACCCCAAGGCCCATCACTTAAGGAAGTCAACAAAAAGCCACTCTGGTGAAACCAGCTACTTTTAGGGACTTTTCCTGGGTTGGTTTGTTCCTGCGGGTTCCCACCCCCGGAATAGCACTGCAAAGATCCAGCTCTGAGCCGCTTTTGTTCGCTTCTCGCCTGTGTCGCCCCAAGGACAAAGCCAGGATTCACCAGCCTGGGATCCTGAATGTCAACGTGAATGCCAGGAGCAAGGTTACTCTTGGCAAAATTCTCCCCCCAGCATTTGACTTCTAAGGTGCCTTCTCCGGGGCCCCAGACAATTTAATTCCTTGATTGCTTCTTGGAGCCTTGATCTCCAACAGAGTGGAGAGCTACTATTCTAAGGTGAGTGAGTTTTCAGACTGGAAGCAGAAGTAGGGGAAGGAAGCGCAATGCAAATTTAAGTAATAAATCCAGATCTCTGTGCTAGAGCAGTAAGTAGAAAGGGCATCCAGACCCTTCAGGCTAATCCCTGATGGCTGGTACCCTTTCTGCTTGAGATTTTGTTCTCTGTGAAAAGTGAATTGATGCTGCCATCACTAAGCAAAACCATGCTTTATTAAAATAGATCTGAAGGCCGGGCGTGGTGGCGCACGCTTGTAATCCCCGAGCTTGGGAGGCTTAGACAGGAGGATCGCACAGGTTCGAAGCCAGCCTCAGCTACTTAGTGAGGCTCTCAGCAACTTAGTGAGACCCTGTTTTCAAATAAATAGGGGTGGGAGTATAGCCCGGAGGTAGAAAGCCTCTGGGTTCCATCCCAGTACCACCAAAAAAAATTAAAAAAATAAAAATAAAATAAAATAAAATAGATCTGAGCAGGGCATGGCGGCATATGTAATTCTAGTACTTGGGAAGTTGAGACAGGAGGAGCATAGGTTCATGGCCAGCCTCAGCAACTTAGCAAGACCTAATAATAAGATTACTCTTCAAAATAAAAAATAAAATAGCGCTGACGGTATTGATAAGTCGAGGTCCCCCCCCCCTGCCCGCGCAGAGGTCACATTGGGGAGGGACCTTGGGTGGAACCTCGACTTATCAGGTATGACACGGAAGTAGAATTCCTCTGGGTTCAATCTCTAGTACCACAAAATAATGAATGAATAAAATAGATCTGGGTCTTCTCACGTTTATACGTGAAAGGAGATGTTCCAGGCAGGGATGGGTCACTTGGCTAGAGCAGCCTGGCTCTGCTTGCAGATTACCACCTGGTCTGAGGGATGGATTGCCAAGAGGGGAGATAGCCTCTGTGGTCCTGAGCCTGGATTTGAGGGTTAGCCTGTCTTGGATTGGAATTCCCAACCTATCACTTAACCATGTCTCAGTTTCCTCATCAGGCCGCCATGCCCTGCTCAGGCAGGATTCTTATTTCCTCTCAGCACAGCCAGGAGAGGCTCTGATGCTCACAGGGACTGGGGCTCAGGATGTAGCTCAGGGGTCAAGGGCTTTCCCAGCACGTGGGAGGGCCGTTCAATCTCAGCCCCAAACAACAGCAACAACAATAAAACTTCACTAAGGAGAAGCAAAGGGAAGCAAATCAGAGGAAACCCGAGGCTTGACATCTGCACAGCAGAGAATAAGGCATTCATTCATCTCCACCCCAGAACTGGCAAGGGTGTGTTCCCTGACCCCGCTTCCTGGGCAAGTTGGTCTTCCTTAGGTCTCCCCTCCGTGCCTGCACTCTCGCGAGAGTATGTTCTGTTCATTGGCTATCTCTCACCTCCCAGACGACTGAAGTCCACCCATGAGGCATGACCTAACACACTTCACCTGGAAGTGGTTCTGGAGTGAGGCCCTCACTTCCGGTGCCAGATACAAAGCCTGTAAGGAAAAAAATTAATCATCCATTTTTGTAAGAGTTTAGTCATCCAATCTCTTACAAAATCAAATAAATGGGAAAAAAACTTGGCAAATAAAACATTAAAGTTTTAAATAAAGCTGCAATCTGAGCCATATTGGGGCCTGAGGCAAAAGGAATAATTTACCCCCACACACACATGCTGTATACATGTTTTCAAGTATTTGTATGTGGCTGAATATAAAATATTATTGGAGGTTTTGCGTCTATTGAAGCTAGGAAAGTAGAATGATAGTAAACTGTGTTTGGGGCAAAATGAAATGTTTACAATTAAAATAGTGCTCTGAATTTTAACAACCCTTCTTTTCAAATGTTTAGTATTGGGGGGGGGGATTGAGCCCAGGGGCAGGGTGCCTTCTAGTTACACCCCCAGCCCTTTTTATTTTTTATTTTGAAGCAGGGTCTAAGTTGCTGAGAATCTTACTAAGTTACTGAGACTGGCCTTGAACCTGAGGTTATCCTGCCTCAGCTTCCCAAGTACTGGGATTACAGGCATGTGCATTGCCACTATGCTTGGCTAAAGTCCAGTATTTAAAAAAAAAAAAAAAAAAAAGTAAAGCCGGGCATGGTGGCACACACTTGTAATCCCAGCATTGGGGAGGCTGAGACCAGAGGATTGTGGTTCCCGGACAGCCTCAGCTACTTGGTGAGGTCCTCTGCAACTTAGTGAGACCCTGTTTCAAAAATAAAGAATAAAAATAGGGCAGGGGGTGTAGCTCAGAGGTAGAATGCCCCTGGGTTCCATCCCCAGACCCACCAAAAAAAAAAAAAAAAAAAAAAAAGAATAAAAAATAAGGCTGGGGGTATAGCTTGGAGGTAGGATGCCCCTGGGTTCCAGCCCCAGGGACCGCAAAATAATTAATTAATTTTTTAAAGTAGATTAATAATGTAGGAAATAAAAAGAAACCTGAAAATGTACGTGGACACAGGAAGCAGCTTTTGCCCTGTGACTCAAACACAGGATAGAATGCTGGGCTCGCTCATCTTTCAGACCCAAGGGCTGCCCATATGCATGGGCCCCCCTGGAGGTGTCGGCCCAGCCACTGTAGACACCCTACCTCCTCCCCAGTGTGGTCCTTGGAAGTCCCATGTATTGCATATGATCCTCCCAAGCACATTTGATTAAATATCTGGCCCAGTCCCAAACAGAGAGGATCTCAGTTGAGAATTCAGGTTGGGGACATGTTTTCCTGGAAGTGTGGGGAGAGCTGTTACTGATCACAGAAACATTCTCAAAGACAGAGAAAATGAGCAGATTTGCAGATGAAAATGGAGGAAAACAGTAGTGTGATCCAGGGAGTGGGACTTGCAAATGATTTCTAGGTCCTGGGTCCTCATGAGGTTCTAGGTCCTCATGAGGTGGCTGCACAGCTGATGTATTTCTATTACTGAGAATTTTAAAAAATCCTCAAGACAATTTGATCAATCTGTATTGATCAAGACAATTTGATCTATAGGATAATAGAAGCCAAATAACTTGGCTACATCTTATAAGGCTGTCATCGGCAATAGATTCATAGACATACTAGAGATGTCTATGAATCTCCAGTGTGTACAAAGATGAAAGGTACTAGAAGAGATGGATTACCATTTGTGAAGTACCACAGGACTGTACCTCTGGGGCTATTTCAAACAACTACAAAAAGGCCAACTGTCATAGCCAATTTTCTGTTGCTGTAATAAAATACCTGTGGGCTGGGGTGAAGCTCAGTGGTTGAGTGCTTGTTCAGCATGCATGAGGCTCTGGATTCAAGCCACAGCTCTGAAAAATAAAAAAAAGGAAAGAAGAAAGAAAAAAAAATAACAAACAAACAAAAAAAGTAAAACATAGCTGGACATAGTGATGCATTCTTGTAAACCCAGTACCTGGGAGGCTAAGACAGGAGGATCACAGCTTCCTGGCCAGCCTCAGCTACTTAGTGAGTACCTCTGAAACTTAGTCAGACCCCGTTTGAAAATAAATAAAAAATAGAGATGGGAGTGTAGCTTGGAGGTAGAATGTCCATGAGTTCAATCCCCAGTACAAGAAGAAGAAGAAGGAGAAGGACAAGGGGAAGGAGAAGGACAAGGAAAAGGAGAAGGAGAAAGAAAGAAAAAGAAAAAAGAAAAGAAAAGAAAAAACTAAAACAGCAGAGACTAATTTATGAAGAAGATTTATTGAAATCATAGTTCTGGTGGTTGAAAAGCCAAGACTAACCATGGTGCTAGCATCTGTTCAGCATCTGACAAGGATCTCAATGCACCCAACATGGCAAGAGAAGTCATACCAGGAGATAGAGCAAGCCCACTAACCTGGGTCCCTCGTCCGCCTCTTATGAAGCTACTGATCCTAGAATGGGAGCCCCACTCTCATGGCCTCACCTAGCCTGCTTACATCCCAGAGGACCTCCCTCCCAACACTTAACAGCAAGTGAATTTGGAGATTAATGTTCCAACACATGAGCGTTTGGTGACACATTCAAATCCGAGCACTAACCTTGAGTATTAATTCTTCAGTAATTCTCAGTCCTTCTGTAATTCGCAGAATAAGCTGAGTTCCCACAAAAGTATTGCATCATATATGTGTAGGGACAAAATAGGCAATGCCAGGTGTTTTATAAATTCTAGTTTACTCATATAGATAAGCAAAAGTTTGGGTAACACAGTATCTTCCTGAAAAAATTTTTTTTTCTTTTTATGGTACTGGGGATGGAACCCAGGGACCTACCTCCAGACTACACTCCCAGACTTATTTAGCATTTTATTTATTTATTTATTTATTTATTTATTTATTTATTTTTTGGGTGGTACTGGGGGTGGAACCCAGAGGCTTTCTACCTCCGGGCTATACTCCCAGACCTTTTTTATATTTTACTTGGAAACAGGGTCTCACTAAGTTGTTGAGAACCTAAGTAGCTGAGGCTGGCTTCGAACCCGTGCGATCCTCCTGTCTCAGCCTCCCAAGCACGGGGATTACAAACGTGCGCCACCATGCCCGGCCCTACATTTTATTTAGATATAGGATCTCACTAAGTTACTGAGAGCCTAACTAAACTGCTGAGTCTGGCTTCGAACTTGAGTGATCCTCCTGTCTCAGTCTCCCAAGTACTGGGATTACAAACATTTGCCACCATGCCTGGCTTCTCTGAAATATTATGACCCTGAAGCAATCATTAAAAATATATAGGTAAGCTGGGCGTGGTGGCGCACGCTTGTAATCCCCGCGCTTGGAAGGTACAGACAGGAGGATCGCGCAGGTTTGAAGCCAGCTGCACTGGCTTAAGAGACCGTGTTTCCAAAAATAAAAAAATAGGTCTGGGAGTGTAGCCCGAGGTAGAAGGGCTTCCAGAAACCCCAGTACCACCAAAACAAACAAACAAACAAAAAAATATATATATATATGTATATATATGTATATATATGTATGTATGTATGTATGTATGTATGTATGTATAAGACAGCCTATTCCTCGCAAACAAGTATTTGTCATTAGATTAACTAGAAATAATGAATGCTTGAGTTTATTCTGTCCCGGTGCTATTAAAAGCAGTTTTAGAATTATACTTTAATTCTTATAGCACTCCAAGAGGAGACAGAGTGCAGGCTGGGGTTTGAGTCAGCCTTTACCCTCAGCCTCAAGGACTCTGCATCCTTTAACTGAATGAATGAATGAATGACGTGAATACTGAATCAGAAATGACCAAGTCCTGCGGGGCATGGTGGTACACACTTGTAACCCCAGTACTTGGGAGGCTGAGACAGGAGCTGGTTCAAAGCCAGCCTCAGCTACTTAGTGAGGCTCTCAACAACTTAATGAGACCCTGTTTAGCCGGGCGTGGTGGCACACGCTGGTAATCCCCGTGCTTGGGAGGCTGAGACAAGAGGATCGCACAGGTTCGAAGCCAGCCTCAGCTACTTAGTGAGGCTCTCAGCAATTTAGTGAGATCTTGTTTCCAAATAAAATATAAAATAGGTCTGGGAGTATAGCCTGGAGGTAGAAAGCCTCGGGGTTCCACCCCCAGTTCCACAAAAAAAAAAAAAAAAAAAAAGAGAGAGAGAGAGAGAGAGAGAGAGAGAGAGAGACGGAGTTTCCAAATAAAATATAAAATAGGTCAGGGGTGTAGCCTGGAGGTAGAAAGCCCCTGGGTTCCATCTCCAGTACCCACCCCCCAAAAAAAAGAAATGATCAAGTTCCAGTGTCAATAGTCACATATTGCTCAATGTGAATGAAGCATCCAAGAAATTGTAACAGGGAGGCCAGAAGAGGCTTTGCGAGACCTGATAGATAGATAGAGACGTCACCTGCACAGGGGAAAAGGGCACGCAGGACTCTTCATATGAGCAGCATTAGACCCAGTGAAGCAAATATCAGCTTTTTGTTTTGTCATTACTGTTGTTGTTGTGGTTGTGGTTGTGGTTGTTGTTGTTTGTGTTGTTTTGCAGGACTGGAGAAGGCTTTGTGCATTGTGGGGTAAGTGTTCTACCACTGACTTACATCCCTGGCTCTCAGCTGGCTTCTAAGTTCTTCCTGGCCTACGGAAGTCAGGTCTGAATGAGATCCTGAAAACAATTATCCTTCCGCAAATGCTCAGTTTGAATCACAGGTGGTTGTTGTTGTTGTTGTTGTTGTGTGGTACTTGGTATTGAAACCAGGGGCATTCTACTTCTAAGCTATACTTCCCGGCCCTTTTTGCTTTTTGTTTGGAAACAGGGTCTCACCAAGTTGCTGAGAATGTCAAAATTTACTGAGAATGTCCTCAAAATTGTATTCCTCCTGTCTCAGCTTCCCAAGTACTGGGGATTACAGTTGTGAACCTGGCTCATAGAGGCATGAACCTGGCTCATAGAGGGTTTTTTTGTTGGTGGGTTTTTTTTGTTTTTTGTTTTTTTTTTTTGAGTACTGAGGATGGAACCCAGGGGCATTCTACTTCTGAGTGATACCCCTGGTCCTATTTTTTTATTCTTTATTTTTTGAAACAGGGTCTCACTGAGTTGCAAAGGGCCTCGCTATATAGCTGAGGCTGTCCTCAAACCATGATTCTCCTGTCTGAGCCTCCCAAATGCTGGTATTATAAGTGTGCACCACCACACCTGGCTTCATAGAGTATTTTTTTTATTTATTATTATCTTTTTAATTTTTGGTGGTACTGAGGTTCCTGGAAACCCTTCTACCTCCAGGCTATAAAAACTCCCAGACCTATTTTATATTTTTATTTGGAAACAAGGTCTCTCAAGCCAGCAAGGCTGGCTTCGAACCAGCGTGATCCTCCTGTCTTTGCCTCCCAAGCGGGGGAATTACAAGTGGGGGGATTACAAGTGTGCGCCACCACGCCCAGCTTCATAGAATATTTTAAACAAAACCAGTGATCCCCAGTTTCTGGCTTGAACGACGTGTTGGCTTTATTGAGATGTAGAACCAGTGGGAGTAAGAAGCTTCAGAGGGAAGCTGGGGTTATATTTTGAGACTGCCTAAGAGTTGGGCGTGTTGATGGGGTCTGGGCTGAGGCCCAGTGAACCTGATCCTGCGCAGAGCCATGCCTGAGAGTGCAGAGTCCAGGAAGGCCAAGATTATGCAAACTTTGGGAGCATAGGGCGTGCACAGACACCCAGGAGAGAGCCAGAAAGCCAGGAAGAGGTGAGGGCAGCAACCCTATGCTGCAGGAAAACCTGGGGCAGATACTGCTGCCGCTGCGGGTTCCTGAGGGACCACAGTTGATCCGTACTTGTGCAGCAGGGGAAAGAGAGTGAGCCCTGAGCTCCACAGGCCACACCCCTCCCTGTCTCCAGTCAGGTGTTCCTGAGTCACTCTGGGATCCCAGCCACCCTCTCTGCAGGAGACGCTGAGTGCTAGAACCAAGCTTTGCACCATGCGGCAATAGTACAACCAGGAGATTACGTCTTACTCAAAACCTGGAGAAGGACTCACCCTCAGGTAAGCTTCTCCCAAAGTGGAAGGGTCCTTTAAAGTTCTTAGCATTCCTACAGCTGTTAAACTACAGGGACACAATTCCTGGGTTCAGTGTGTGTGTGTGTGTGTGTGTGTGTGTGTGTGTGTGTGTGGTACTGGGGGTGGAACCCAGAGGCTTCCTACCTCCGGGCTATACTTTAAGACCTTTTTTTTTTTAATATTTTATTTGGAAACAGGGTCTCACTAAGTTGCTGAGAGCCTCACTAAATAGCTGAGGCTGGCTTCAAACCTGTGAGATCCTCCTGTCTCAGCCTCCCAGGCGTGGGGATTACAAGTGTGCGTCAACATGCCTGCGTCAACATGCCCGGCTTCAGCCTCAGCTTCTAAGTGAGGCCCTCTGCAACTCAGTGAGACCCTGTTTCGAAAATAAAGAATAAAAAATAGGAATGGGGGGAGTGTAGTTCAAAGGCAGAATGCCCCTGGGTTTCACCACCAGTACCACAATAAATCAATAATAAAAAGGGCTAGGAATATAATGTTCAGAGGGTATAATGCTCAGAGGCAGAATGCTCCTGGGTTCAATACCTAGGACACCCTCTAAAAATACAAAACTATTACGAATTTCTACCCTTTGCTGGGAAGTGAACCCCAAGGCCCCTGTGAGTATTAGTCATGAGCTTTACCACTGAACTATAATGTTATGAACATTATGCCTTCATAAAGTAAAGGATATCTCTTGTAAAAGAGCTGATTACTTCTTTGTTTTTTCTGTTTTGGAAGTTCCAAAAAATTTTTAATAGATTTTATTTTATTTATTATTTTGTGTGTGTGTGTGTGTGTGTGGTACTGGGGGTGGAACCTGGGGCTTTTCTAACTCTGGGCTATACTCCCAGACCTATTTCATACTTTATTTGGAAACAGGGTCTCACTAAGTTGCTGAGGCTGGATTCAAACCTGTGCGATCCTCCTGTCTCAGCCTCCCAAGCGCTGGGATTATAAGCGTGTGCACCACACCTGGCCCCCAATTTTTTCATATTCTATTTTCTTAATACCCGACTTCTAGGGCACAACTTTTTTTTTTTAATATCTTCCCCTGATATGTTTATGGGAAAAGGGTGGCTATTTAGGCCAAGAGGAACTTGGGAAAGCCGTGACCATGTTAGCTCTTGGGAGGCCCCAGCCCCTCCTGCACCAGCACATTATACTAGATAGAATGAAGCGATCATCTAGAATGCGGCCCTGTTGCTGTGACCTTATCTTAGGGCAAGTTTAATGATCCTAAAGATTCTACAACAGTCTTGAGCCTGGGTACTCCTGTTGGGGTGAGCTCTCGGCTCAGGAACTCGGGGTCTGCAGGGTCCTTGGCTAACGTGCCGGAAAAGAATTTGAGCGCGCACCAGTTAGAGACATGGACAGAGGTTTATTGGGGATAGGGGAGGAAATACACATTCAAGAGAGAATGCAGGCCACCTCAAGATGAGGAAGGCATTTTGGGGAGTTCAGGGTTCTCTTGTTATAGGGGACTTTCATGAGGGGTGGGCTAGAGAAGGTATATGAGGATGAGTTCGGTCCGGTAGTCCCAAGGCGGTTTATGGTGGGCAGGTGGTCTGGCAGCCTTAGGGTGGATGAGCTCAGTCCAGTAGTCCCGAGGCGCTTCCTGATGGTCTGTGGTCTGGTCAGCCTTAGGGTGGATAATCTAGGGTTGACTGGGGTCCTCATTAGTTGATTGACGGATAAGCTGGGATATCCTAAATTATAGGTTTTCTCAGAGATGTTGTTAATTCTAGGATCTACAGATTTCCCAAGAATTTATGGGAGAGTCAGGCCTGGGAAAGAGAACGGGTTTGTGGACTAGAGGCTGAAGCACTTCAGCTCCAGGTTCTTATATCAAAGTTATATTTTTACTTTTCCTTCCTGTCTGTCTCCTTTCTACCTACTTATTCCTTCTATCCTACATCACTTCTATGGCACTCTTGGGTGAGCTGGGGTTTTCTTCTTTTCTTTTTTTTTTTTTTTTTTTTTTGGTGACACTGGGGTTCCTGGAAACCCTTCTATCTCCGGGCTACACTCCCAGACCTATTTTTTAAAAAATATTTTTATTTGGAAACAGGGTCTCCTAAGCCAGCGCGGTTGGCTTCGAACCTGCGCGATCCTCCTGTCTCCGCCTCCCAAGCTTGGGGATTACAAGCTTGCGCCACCACGCCTGGCGAGTTTGGGTTTTCAACTAATCCACAAACATGGGTGCTCATCTGGAGTTTGTGGGCAACAAAAGGCCCTGAGATGAGGGTGACTGATAAGGCATTTCACAATGCATTCTGGGTGATGCAACAGCAATGTAACATGAGTCGTATTTCAGAGAATCATCAGGAAACCAGGAGCTGCCCAAGCAAACAGTGGATGGTGAGGCGTCCTAGAGACTAGTGATTACACGATGCTTCTGCTCCTCTAGGGGAGAGAAGAGCAAGAAAGGAGGTGAAGCCAGGTATCCCAAAGTCAGGACCACCTACCTATGTATGCTGGAGCCAGGACTATGGGAAGAGCAACCCAGCCAGAGCCAATCACCAGAGACAGATGCTGCCATGGGGATGCTGCCAATCTCTCACCCATCGTCCTAACCTACCTAGACAATGTCAGAGGAGCCTGGGAAAGGTAGTCCACAGGAACAGATCCCCATGGTGTGGATCAGAGCAGAGATAGGAGTCCAAACACCAGGACCAGACCAGCTCGCTTACACACGCCCGCGCCCCCCTCTTTACAGTATTCTTTTTTTTTTTTTTTTTGGTGGTACTGGGGTTCCTGGAAACCCTTCTACCTCCACGCTACACTCCCAGACCTATTTTTTTTTATTTTTGTTTGGAAACAGTGTCTCTTAAACCAGCACGGCTGGCTTCAAATCTGTGCGATCCTCCTGTATCTGCCTCCCAAGCATGGGGATTACAAGCGTGCGCCACCACACCTGGCTTTTTTATTTTGAAACAGTGTCTCACTGAATTACTGAGGCTGGTCTCAAACTTGCCATCCTTCTGTCTCAGCCTCCCAAGTACTGGGATTACAGACATGCACCCATTCTGCTACCCTGAGAGCTCCTTTATCTTTGTTTTACAGGAGAAACGTAAAAGCAGAAACTGTTACGGTTAAAGAAGAGATGTCACGGTTTGGGCTGTGACTGTTACCATCTAGGGGAACTGTCCCCAGGGACTTTTGTTAGACCCCTGGGAATAATTCCCCCCCAAAACACAAAAACCTCGGGTTCTTGTCCTGAGCTAAGGATAGATATGCAATAGCCCGGACACTTGCTGAAGATTTAAAGTTTATTAAAAAAAAATAGAAATACAAGCCGGGCGTGGTGACGCACACTTGTAATCCCAGCATTTGGGAGGCTGAGACCGGTGGATCGCGGTTCGCGGACAGTCTCAGCTACTTTGTGAGCCTCTCTGCAATTTAGTAAGATCTGGTTTCAAAATAAAGAATAAAAATAGGACAGGGGGTGTGGCTCGGAGGTCAAATGCTTCTGGGTTCCATCCCCAGACCCACAAAAAAAAAAAAAAATAGAAATACAGAAAACAGTTACATGAGGGGGTGCTTCGAACAAAATCACCAAAGTACACAACATGGAACAGACTTTTTATACACATGACATCCTCCATCTTGTTTCACATAATTCTGACGCAGTAAAAGTCCCTGTAAAGTTGCTCCCCTTACTTTTTCCGCCGAGGTGTCTCCTTTCAGGAAGGTCGACCTCCTCCTCCCATCCTAGCTGGATTATCCAATTATGTAAACCTGTCTTTAGAATGAGGAAGTCCTAGTTCCCCTCTCCTATGGACTTGCTAATTACCTTTAATGAGGCTAATTTACATTAGAATAGTTGCCTGCTTCTTGGCAGAAACCAAGTCCTTTCACAGATCTGCCCCTCATCCAATTTTTAAAATATATTTATTAATAATCAGAGCTTTCTCAAATCTTCCTAGGCCATTCCCAATACTGGTGCAGAAACAACACAAATGAAACCCTTTCATGTGTGGTCTCTGTCCCTTCAAATCAAAAGATCCTGGCCTGAACGCAAATGATCACTTCTCATACATCCTCATATCAAGTGAAGCAGTTTGTGTCAAGCCTGGCTATAATGGGAGGGGGAGGCTTCTTTTCCAAGTCAGAGAGATAAAGGTTCAAATTCTGAGTATTACTTATCACTAGCCTAGCTTTGGGTGGTATCACCTCTCCGTACCTTAATTTCCTGAACTGTAAAATGAAAAGAATTCTATTTAGAGTGAATGCCTTTTTAGACCTGTCCATTTTGATGGGTGAACTCCCATTTTTCAAAGTCTAGTTCAAGAGAAATCTCCATAAATCTTAAAATCCCTAGGGGGAAATTGCCCCTCCCCCCATCCTCAGCAGATTGGTGCTTTTTTCCCTCATACATTATTAACGTAATGCATCCACTGTGTCTCTGCACCATGCTGTGAGCATCCAGCAACCAAGGGCCATGTCCAATCACCCTTTATCCCAGAGGGGCATGGCAAAGAGCATCTCAGAAAGGAGGTAATGAATAAACTTGTTTTCTTTTTTGTGGCTCTGGGGATTGAATATAGGGGCACTCTATGACTGAATTACTTTTTTATTTTATTTTTTTAAGTGAAACAGGGCCTCACTAAGTTACCCAGGCTGGCCTCAACATTGGTATCCTCCTGTTGACACAACCTCCCAAGTACTGGGATTATAGGCATATTCCTCCAGGCCCAGCCTGAATAAGCTTTTTTTTTTTTTTTGTAATATACAAACTTTTATACAAAGGTAATTTAAGAAAGACATATTCTGGTGATCTTTAAAATGAGATTAAAGGTCTCATGAAAACTGTCTGATTAATATGCATGAATACTCACAGGAAGCCTGTGTGTGTGTGTGTGTGTGTGTGTGTGTGTGTGTGTGTGTGTTTGTGTGTGTATGTGTGGTACTGGGGGTGGAACCCAGAGGCGTTCTACCTCCGGGCTATACTCCCAGACCTTTTTTTTTTTTAATATTTTATTTGGAAACAGGGTCTCACTAAGTTGCTGAGAGCCTCACTAAGTAGCTGAGGCTGGCTTCGAACCGGTGCGATCCTCCTGTCTCCGCCTCCCAAGCCCGGGGATTACAAGCGTGTGCCACCACACCCGGCTTACACAGGAAGCCTCTTGTGTTAATAGCAGCTAAAATTATCCACGCAGAAAAAATTCCTAAGACTATGTTCAGTTCAGTTGAATTCACACATATATTGTGATCATCAAAAACCTACAAGTTCCGTTCATGTGATGCTTTAAGAAAAATATAAAAATTCACATCAACAGCATAAACAAAATTAAACTAAAAAAATCTAATATTTATTTTATTTTTAGAAGTCTGGCATCACACATATTCAAGTGTGTTACACCACTTTCATTACTAGAATGGCATTTTAAAATGTTAAGCACCGTTAAATATAAAAAAGTACAACTCTGCTTTACATTGTAGTACTGAATAGCTCAGAGTACTATGCCAATTATAAACTGAATAAACATTCCTTAAATGAGGGCCATGTATACTATCCATTGGGAACACATTCTTTTCTTTCTTCCTTTCCTTTTTTCTTTCTTTCTTCCTTCCTTTCTTTCTTTCTTTTTTTCTTTCTTTCTTTTTCTTTCTTCTTTTGCGAGTCTGGGAATGAAACCCAGGGGCTTTTGACCTCCAAGCTACACCCCCAGTCCTATTTTTTATTCTTTATTTTGAAACAGGGTCTCACTAAGCTGTAGAGGGCTTCACTAAATAGCTGAGGCTGTCCGTGAACTGCGAACGTCCTCTGGTCTCAGCTTCCCGAATGTTGAGATTACAAGCATGCACCACCACGCCGGGCCCACATTCTTTCTTTTAATTAATTTATTTTTTTAAGTACTGGGGATGAAACCCAGGGGCATTTGACCTCTGAGCTATACCCCCAGCCCTATTTTTTATTCTTTATTTAGAAACAGGGTCCCACTAAGTTGCAGAGGGCCTCACAAAGTAGCTGAGGCTGTCCGCAAACCGCGGATCCTCCGGTCTCAGCCTCCCAAATGCTGGGATTATAAACGTGTGTTTCCTCCCCTGGCTTAGTTTTAACCCTTTAATGAAATTCCAAAGGAAGTGCAGCTTCATTTGTTTAGGTGCTCACCACATATAATTATTTCTGTAATGTGTTCCAAATGATAATTAGTCAGCGATTATAAAATTAATTTGCCTTTTGGCATTAATTAATGTCAAGCAAATAGTTTGAGTTTCCATCAATTAAAATTTTAGTGAATGTTGCCGGGCGTGGTGGCGCACGCTTGTAATCCCCACGCTTGGGAGGCGGAGACAGGAGGATCACGCAGGTTTGAAGCCAGCCGGGCTGGCTGAAGAGACTCTGTTTCCAAATAAATTTTAAAAAGTATAAAAGAGGTCTGGGAGTGTACCCCGGAGGTAGAAGGGTTTCCAGGAACCCCAGTACCACACACACAAAAAAAAATAGTGAATGCAAAATAAGGTCTTGAAAATGGAAAGAGATAAAGCATGTTCTACTATGATTCTGCTAAGGTAATGAAAGGAATGTAGAAAAGTAGGGCGCTTTAGAGGAGAAAACATGATCCTCCCCAAGAAGAAAAGATGCAGATGACAAGGATTAACTTGAGGATAGGGACCACGTATTTGGAACAATGAGGCCAAGATATGGTTTGGAACATGAAGTCATTGCAGATAAATTACACTTGATCTCAGCCAAAAGGCTTAGAAGCGATTGTTTGCAGATAAATTAGACACCACCCCTGGAGGGCTGGGGATCTAGCTCGGTGGCAGAGCACTTTCCTAGAATCGCAAACAAAACAAAACTAAAACAGAAGTAACCTCTGGATCCTTGCCTTCCTGAATGCCCAAACCTGAGTGTCACCCTACTCCTAAATGGTTAGTGACCATGGGCCTGGGGGGGATGTGCAGACACCTGCGGTCCGGCTTGCCAAACAGCTGTTTGATAAGCAGAACCAGGTTCCCCTTACCTCTTGATCGTGCTCTATTCCCTTAGAAAGAAGATGGTAAAAGTGTGTCAGTGAAGTCCTATTGGAAATAAATACTCACATTGCTTACAAATTTCTTTTCAGCTGCGTTTAACGATTAATTTTTTTTTCTTGGTGCTAGTAGGGATGAAACCAGGCCCCTGCCTTTTACCTTCAGGCTACACCCTCAGCCCTATTTTATTTTGGAATCAGGGTCTTGCTAAACTGCTGAGAGACTCACTGCATTGCAGAGGCTGACTTTGAACCGGCAACCCTCCCGTCTCGGTCTCCCAAGCACTGGGATTAGAGACTTGCACTGCCATGCCTGGCTTTAAATAGATATTTTTATAAATGCATGAAAAAATGCTCAACATCACTGGCAATCAGAGAGATGCAAATCAAAACTACCCTGAGATTTCACCTAACTCCAACTAGAATGGCCATCATTCAAAACACAGACAACAACAGATGCTGGCGAGGATGTGGAGAAGTGGGAACTCTAAGACATTGTTGGTGGGATTGCAAATTAGTGCAACCACTTTGGAAAACAGTATGGAGAATCCTCAGAAGAATGGGAACAAATCTTCCATTTGATCCAGCAATACCACTGTTGGGTATCTACCCAAAAGAAAAGAAACCAAACTACCAAACTAATGCATGTGTATCTATGTTCATAGCTGCACAATTCACCATAGCCAAACTATGGAACCAGCCAAGATGTCCATCAACAGATGAATGGATTACAAAACTGTGGGATATGTACACAATGGAATTTTACTCAGCCATCAAAAAAAACTCAATTACATCATTTTCAGGGAAATGGATGGAACTGGAGGACATTATGCTAAGTGAGATTAGTCAGGCACAAAAAATAAGAAATCAGATGCTTTCCCTAATATGTGAGAGTTAGGGAGAAATGGGTCATAGGAGGAACTCTTGGAAGAGGATCAGTAACTTTTAACTTTGTTTACATTGTCTTTGGATATACAATATTTTTTTTTATTTTTTAGGGAGTTTATTTACTCTTTTGTTGCCTGTGCCATTGAAATCATATCCAAGAAATCACTTCCAATTTCAATGTTGTGAGGTTTTATGACCCAGATTTTCTTCTAAAAGCTTATAGTATTAAGATTTATATTTAGGTCTTTTATCTATTTTGAGTTAATATTTGTATATGTGTTAGGTAAGGGTCCAATTTTATTCTTTTTCATTTATTATTATTTTTCAACAATATTTAGTTAAAAGACTAGTATTTCCTCCACCAAAAGTTCATGGAAACCTTGTCAAAAATAACTTGACAATATAGGGAAGAATTTAGCTCTAGGCTTTTATTTAGCTCCAATGGTTTATGTATCTGCCTTTAGAACAGTACTACACTGTTTCAATTATTGTAGCTTTATATGGTTTGAAATCAGAAAATATACATCTTCTAGCTTTGTTCTTCTTTGAGACTGTTTTGGGTATCTAGAGTCCATATTCCATATCAGGATAGATTTTTTCTGAAAAATAAATAAATAAATGTATGATAGTTTCACCTAAAAAAAAAAAAGAAAAAAATATTCTCTGGTAAGAAAGACAGCAAAAAGAAATATTGAAATGTTATCTTTAAGTCATCAAAAGTTTGGTACCAGACAAATGAAACTGTTATGTGAGATTATCAATGTTAATATTGTATAAATAGCTATAATACTAGATGTCAACCAGTAAGCCAAGCGTGGGAAGGAGGGATGGGGAGGGAATGGGGTGGGGATCGTGGTAGGGGCTAACTGGGCGAGATGTGCATGTATGTCTACAAAAGTATTTTCTTTATACCACTATGATGTATGAATACATTGCACCAATAAAAAATAAATTAAAAAAAAATAAAAAAAAATAAATAGATATTTTTATTACTGGTGGGGAAAAATCAGTACATTTCCAGAAGAAAATTGTGTTGACAGAAGACACAAGTTAGCTGAGTTTGTCATTACTTATTTGATGTGGCCATCTCACCCCAAGTTCATAAATTTGAAATTAGCTCACATCAGAGTTCATGGTATATAAGCTAATCCTTGCCTTTTATTTTCAGCAAAATAATCTCATTACTCATAGACATAAATTGGAATTGTAACATTCTCTCCTTATTTAAAAAGACCACCACGATGTCTAGAGAAAAGATCCTTTTAGAACCAGGTCGAATTGCAGTGAAAAACTCTTATTAAAGCTATTCAAAGATTGAGAAATGACATCAGTGGTATTCCGAGAAGGAAATTAGATAACAAAATCAAATAAGCTCACATAACAGCACCCGGGCGGCCTTTCCCTCTCATCTCAGAGCCCCGTGTTCTGGTGGTGGCGGTGGGGGAGGATCTGCTGTGATCTTCCGGGGCTGTGAGTCTGGTCAAGGGCTGGCAGCTGCGGGTAGGACAGATGGCAGGCTGGAGCCGGGAGGGTGGGAAGCTCCTGTAGCAGGTGCTGAACAGAAAGCAGCTTTTGTCTGGCAGCCCAAGTGTGAAAGCCCAGGGTCAGATCCAAAACAGGTCCCAAGTTAAAAAAAAAGACATCAGTAGGGGGCTCCAGATGAGGTGGTGGGGGTCCCGTGTGAGGGGTAGGGGAGCCGTGGCACCTGAATGCGCATCTGTCTGCAGACCCCAGGCCTCCATGGCCTCCATGGCTAGAAAGGCAAAGCCATAGACAAAGCTCCAGCCTGGGAGGGGGCCAATTATCTAGGCCCATTAGGCGAACAGCACACAGACTGTTAGAAGAATCAGGGGCCCCAGGTGGGGCTGGGGCTCAGACGCAAGCAGATGCCCAGGCAGCTGAACTGGGACAAGAAATGGATGTAGAGTGAGCAGCAGTCGCTTGGCTCTTGTCTCTGGTCAGTAGCCCCAGGACCACTGTGTCATCCACAACTGTTATTTTGATATACAAAAGGATGTATATGTATTTATATACACACAAATATAGATAAGAGATTATTATTTTTTGTGGCACTAGGGGGAATGAACGAAGGGGCATTCTATCTCTGAGCTACATCCTCAGCCCGATTTTTTTTTTTTTTTTTTTTTTGGTGGTACTGGGGTTCCTGGAAGCCCTTCTACCTCCGGGCTACACTCCCAGACCTATTTTACACTTTTTTATTTGGAAACAGGGTCTCTTATGCCAGCGCGGCTGGCTTCGAACCTGCGCGATCCTCCTGTCTCTGCCTCCCAAGCTCAGGGATTACAAGCGTGCGCCACCACGACTGGCCCGATTTTTTTATTCTTTATTTTGAAATAGGGTCTCACTAAGTTACAGAGGGCCTCACTAAGTAGCTGAGGCTGACCATGAACCTGCGATCCTCCTGTCTCAGCCTCCCAAGTACTGGGATTACAAGTGTGCGCCATCACACCAGGTGATGAGATTATTTTGGACATATTTGTTGTGCCTTTGTTGATCAAACCTAATTTTGAAATAATGCTATGTTTTGCTACCGCTTCAACACGTCACATGGGTCTTAAATCTTTTGCATTATCACAAAAGAATAACTTAAAGTTTGAAGTGTATGCATCTTTTTTGTTTGTTTGTTTTGATGGTACTGGGGTTCCTGGAAACCCTTCTACCTCCAGGCTACACTCCCAGACCTATTTTTATATTTTTATTTGGAAACAGGGTCTCTGAAGCCAGCAAGGCTGGCTTCGAACCTGCGCGATACTCCTGTTTCCACCTTCCAAGCGCAGGGATTATAAGCGTGTGCCACGCCCGGCTGCATCTTTTTTTTTCCTTTTTTTTTTTTTTTCAGTACTGGGGATGGAACCCGGGGCATTCTACCTCCCAGCTACACCCCCAGCCCAATTTTTTATTCTTTGTTTTTTTGTATTTTGGGGGGTGGTACTGGGGTTCCTGGAAACCCTTCTACCTCCAGACTACTCCCAGAACTATTTTATACTTTTTTTTTTTGAAACAGGGTCTCTTAAGCCACCGTGGCTGGCTTCAAACCTGCACAATCCTCCTGTCTCTGCCTATGAGCGACACCCCTCACCCTATTATTTATTTATTTATTATTATTTTTTTTGTGTGTGTATGGTACTGGGGTTCCTGGAAGCTCTTTTACCTCCGGGCTACACTCCCAGATCTATTTTATATACTTTTTAAATTTGGAAAAAGGGTCTCTTAAGCCAGCAAGGCTGGCTCTGAACCAGCACAATACTCCTGTCTCCGCCTCCCAAGCACGGGGATTACAAGCATGCACCACCACGCCCGGCTTATTCTTTATTTTGAAACAGGGTCTCACTGAGTTGCAAAGGTCCTCACTAAGTAGCTGAGGCTGTCCATGAACTGCAATCCTCCTGTCTCAGCCTCCCAAATGCTGGAATTACAAGCGTGTGCAACCACGCCTGGCTAGGTTGTTTTCTTTCTTTCTTTCTTTCTTTCTTTTTTTTTTTTTGTTTTTTTTTTTTTTTTAATTTATTTTTTTTATTTTATTGGTGCACTGTATTCATACATCATAGTGGGATACAAACTTTTGTAGACATACATGCACACATCGCCCAGTCAGCCCCCACCCGATCCCCACCCCATTCCCTCCCCATCCCTCCTTCCCATGCTTGGCTTAGTGGTTGACATCTAGTATTATAGCAATTTATCCAAAATTAAAAATGATAATCTCACATAACAGTTTCATTTGTCTGATGCCAAGCTTTTGATGATTTAAAGATAACATTTCAATATTACTTTTTGCTTTCTTTCTTACCAGAGCATATTTTTTTCTGTTTTTTTGGTGAAACTATCATATATTTATATATTCATTTTTCAGAAAAAAATCTATCCTAATATGGAATATGAATTCTAGATACCCAAAACGATCTTGAAAAAGAACAAAGCTAGCAGATATATATTTTCTGATTTCAAACCATATAAAGCTACAATAATTGAAACAGTGTAGTACTGTTCTAAAGGCAGATATATAAACCATTGGAGTTAAATACAAGCCTAGAGCTAAATTCTTCCCTATATTGTCAAGTTATTTTTGACAAGGTTTCCACGAACATTTGGTGGTGGAAATAATAATCTTTTAACTAAATATTGTTGAAAAATAATAATTACATGGAAAAGAATAAAATTGGACCCTTACCTAATCCCATATACAAGTATTAACTCAAAATAGATAAAAGACCTAAATATAAATCTTAAGACTATAAACTTTTAGAAGAAAATCTGGGTCATAAAACCTCACAACATTGAAATTGGCAGTGATTTCTAGGATATGATTTCAATGGCACAGGAAACAGAAGAATATACAAACTCCCTAAAAAATAAAAAAAAATATTGTATATCCAAAGACAATGTAAACAGAGTTAAAAGTTACTAATAGAATTGGATAAAATATTTCCAAATGCTATATCTGAAGGTATATTAATATTCTAACTAGAAATCCTAAAAATTAACAACAATAAAGGCAAACAATACAATTTAGAGATAGGTAAAAGACTAACATAAATAATGAATCTCCACAGATAACCAATCTTAGTTGTCTGTTGGATGGAAAATCTTGTTTCTCTGGTTCTGGTGAGTGTTACCTATTTCTTCTTTGTAGTTAATCTCTTTGAGTATTTTCTCTAGCGCTGGTTTTGAAGACATAAATTCCCAGAGAGAAAGCTGACTGAGAACAGAGCTCAGGGCCACAGAGGAGACACACGCGCCCGAGGACGCGGCAGCAGCGCCATACTGCCGGCGGCAGCGGCGAACTCATCGGATGGCTACAGCAAGCCGAGGTGAGCCGCTGCGGAACAGCCAGGCGGGATCTTTCGGCGCAGAGAGGATTTAAAGCTCCCAGTGGCTGAGCTCAGCCCACGCTGCAGGGATTCAGAGTGGAAATAAAAACCAGAGAAGAAAAAATACGCCAGCCTCATGGCCGAGGGCGTGGCCGCGGCGCCATATTGCCACCGGCGGCGGCAGCAGCAGTGAATTCGCCGAATCCAGCACAGCTACATCTGCGTACTCAAGAACAGTGAGTCAAATTGTGGGCCACAGAGGAGAAATCCCAGTACTGTACCTCACTGAGGTACTCACTGTACCCAGTGAGGGAGTGGTGGTGGCAGAGATACCACACCATAGGAGAACGTGCAACCTGGCACCCCCCATAGTTTAAAGCAGCCTCTATTGACTCCCTGGGTCAGAGACTCTGTGATAAAACCCAGTAAAGGAGTAGTGAGGTCTGAGATACTACTGACTCGAGATCCAGAACACCTTAAGTGAAGTTATAGTGACCCAAGGGAAGAACCCAGAGAAGGCACAAACATCCGAAATCATGGGAAAGAGGAATAATACTGGAGCAATGAATGCCGCCCACAACCCCACAACATCAGAACCTGATAAAACAGAAAATCAGAGATTTCTAGAAGATCAAATCAGGAAAATAACTGTAGAAATAATAGAGGTGCTTCGAAAAGAACTCAGAGAGAGCCAAAAAGAGATAAAGGATGCAATTAATGAAGTAAAGGCCTCAATTCAAAGCACAAACAACCGATTAGACCACATGGAGAACAGAATCTCGCTCTTAGAAGATGAGCAATCCAAAAATGAACGCATGGTTTCTAATCTCGGAAAAAATATCCGACAGCAGGAATCTGACATTGAAGAAATATGGGCCCATCTTAAGAGAGCTAACCTAAGAATAATTGGAATAGAGGAGGGAAAAGAAAGTGATACCAAAGGGATCAACAATCTCTTCAAGGAAGTAATAGCAGAAAATTTTCCAAACGTAAAGCAAGAGGTTGATACACAGGTCCAGGAAACTTATAGAACTCCCTTTAGACAGGATCGGAGAAGAGGATCCCCACGCCACATAATTGTCAAGATGACCAATGTGGAAGCCAAGCAGAGACTCTTAAAGGCAACAAAAGCAAAGGGCCAAGTGACATTCAGAGGCAAACCAATTAGAATCACTCCAGACTTCCCAAACCAAGTCATGAGAGCCAGAAGGGCTTGGAGTAACATATTCCAAACTCTGAAAGAAAACAACTTCCAGCCAAAAATTTCCTATCCAGCAAAACTTTCTATCAAATTAGATGGAGAAATAAGAAGCTTCCATGAAAAACAGAAACTGAAGGAATTTATGTCTTTCTTTCAATCCTTCTTTCATTTCTTTCTTTTTTTGTGTGTGTGGTACTGGGGATGGAACCCACTCTGGGCTACACTCCCAGACCTATTTTATATTGCATTTGGAAACAGAGTCTCACTAAGTTGCTGAGAGCCTCACTAAGTAGTTGAGGCTGGCTTCGAACCTGTGCGATCCTCCTGTCTCAGCCTCCCAAGTACTGGGATTACAAGTCTGTGTCACCACTCCTGGCTATTTATTTATTATTTAGAAAAAGGTCTCGCTAGGTTGACAACAGTCTCACTACTTGCTGAGGCTGTCCTCAAACCTGCAATCCTCCTGTGTCAGCTTCACAAATACTGGGATACGGTGTGCGTCACTATGCTTGGCTGTAGTCATTCTCTTTTCTATCCTCACTGCCATAGCCTTCTCTTGCCAGGGTTCCTAGTGATCTCCCAGTTCCATTCTGGTTCTTCTCATAGCCACCTCAGAATTAAGTATCAACATGCCCCCTCCCCTGATTAAAAGCCTTCAGGCCAGCCAGGTGTGGTAGCACACACTTATAATCCCAGTACTTGAAGGCTGAGATAGGAGGATTGCAGGTTTGAGACCAGCCTCAGCTACTTAGCGAGGCCCTCTGCAACTCAGTGAGACCCTGTTTCAAAATAAAGGATTAAAAATAGGGATAGGAATATATCTCAGAGATAAAATCCCCCTCTCCTGGGTTTGATCCTCAGTATTGGGGAAAAAAAAAAAAAGCCTTCAGGCCTTCCTACCTGCCATCTATGGAATACACCATGTTCTTAGAACATCATTCAGACACCTTCCTAGTCTCTTCCATCCAGCCTCACTTCCTGGGCCATCCCCTCTCTCACACCTGGGTGACCTGCTTTCTCCCGGCTGTGTGGCATCTTGCTTTGGGCTCCTCCTCCTACCTGAGATGATTTCCACCCTTCTTCTCATCTGTCAAAATCCTATTCATTTTTGTACCAGTATTGGGAAGAGGCTTCAAAATGTATTACTGTATAAAGTATTAGGAAATATTTCCAATTTTCAAAATATATCTTTGGTAGTAAAAAACCAGGCGCTTCAAGGAAAGGGCTGCAGATTTCCAGACACCAAGGGTAATTAGCAAGAGAATCAAAGAAGCCCAAAAGCCTGGGGTCTTTTTACATTTCTAAGAGAAGTGAACTTCCTCAAGTATGGGGTGGGGAATCCCAGATTCCTGATTAGCAACTTAACACATTTTGGAGTGTAACAAAAGGCGTGGGGGTCTGTGCTGGAGACAGAGTTGGTCTATCAAAAAACCTGCCCCGCCTGCCTCGGAGAAAGGGCAGCTCTAGTTGGGTCAGAAGACTGGTTATAAAATAATCTGTATCCAGGAATTGTTGGTGACTTCATTTTGGGCACCCCCCCATACTATCGTGTGATAGTATAGGGCTGTAACTGTATTCTTTACTTCTATGTTTGTAATAATAAACCCATTTAAGTCTTCAGCAAGAGTTCGGACTAGTATACATCTATCCTAAGTCTGGACAAGGACCCGCGTTTACGGGAACAGTTTCCGGGAGTCTAATAGAAGTTCCCGGGAACAGTTCCCCCAAACCGTAACAATATTCATTTGCTCAAGCTCAGCTCAAAACCTCCCTTAATTTTCCAAGGCCTGTTTCTCTCCTCTCTGGATCTCACATGTGGGCACCTCACACATGTTCTTCACACTGAGTATCCATGCAGATGCATGTCTGTCCCCAGGACTCAAGGGCACTTCATTCACTCAGCCATTTTGAGTTCCTAGCTCCTGTCCTGGGTGCTGAAAGTAGATCAAAACAGATTTAAAAAAAAAAAAATCCCAAGGGCTTCTTTCCAGTGTATAACAGGGTCAAGCAGTGCTCATGCATAGCATCCAATGCCTCAGCCTGTTAAATAACTGAAGAGAGATCATCGTTTTATACCCCTTCCTCATCAAATGGGGAGCTCAGGGACATGCTGAAACTCACAACTCTGCTAGCAGGTTAAAGTGGAATTGTGGCTGGAACAGCTGCATGAACGCAAGCGAGGTTCGCCCAAGGTTAGACCAGGAACACTGATAAAAAGCGGGGAAGGCTGGTAGAACATTCAAATTAAAGAGCGCAGCCTTGAGCTTCAGGCTTACAAGAACCCACATGTCGGCAAAGACACCAGACGTGTCTGGGCGTCATTTCCAGAAATAACCCCTCCTCCGGCGGGCGTTGGGGGAAATGCGCTGAGGAGAGGAGATACCTCCCTGATGTCCCTGGGCAGCAGCCAGCCAGCCGCAGCAGAGTCAGGGCCTCAGACGCAGAGCTGGAAGGCCGGGGTGGGAAACTCCCCAAAGAGCCTCTTCCACCCGCGCACTGCACAGTGAGCCAGTCACTATTGTGCAAGCCGAGGGCTCCGCGCTGCAGCTGGGCAGGCCTAAGTTGTCACCCCTCTTTTAACCCACAGAACGGCTTTAACTCAGTTTTCCATGGAGTCATCTCTCTTTACTGACTTCTCACTCCCTCATTTTGTATTTTGCTTCATTGCTTGGTTGGCTAGACTTCATGTCCAATTACATTTACTTACTTACTTACTTACTTACTGGGGATCAAACCCAGAGGCATTCTACCTCTGAGATAGACCCCTAGTTCTTTTTATCTTTTATTTTGAAACACAGTCTCGCCAAGTTGCTGAGAATCTCACTAAATTACCAAGACTGGTCTCAAACCTGCAATCCTCCTGTCTCAGCCTCTCAAGTACTGAGATTACAGGGAGCTTTAATTATATTTGCAAAGGGCACCTGGACACCGTTCTCTGTTACTGGACATCTCGGCAAGGTCTAAAGTGCTTGGGCAAGGCTCACGGATTAATCATGAAACAACTTCTACCGTAAATGAGCAAGCCAGCATTCAGGCTCACAAGTGCTGTGTGTGGGGTTGAATTTCCTGCTGATAATGCTCAACCCCAAACTGAAATTGCCAGAGGCCAAGGCGAGACTGAGTGAAGACAGAAAGTGTGGCCACCTAAGGGCAGAGGGGTGGCCCAGGCCTCCTGCCTTGTCCTACCAGGCTCTTTGCTAAGGCTGGGATCCACTCACCATGGTGGAGTGAGACAGTTCTAAGCACATTTCCCTTTCTCGCCC
This sequence comes from Muscardinus avellanarius, assembly GCF_963383645.1. Taxonomy (NCBI): domain Eukaryota; kingdom Metazoa; phylum Chordata; class Mammalia; order Rodentia; family Gliridae; genus Muscardinus; species Muscardinus avellanarius. The sequence continues at coordinate 78,209,941 of NC_137801.1, read as the reverse complement.
CAAGGACAAGTGTGCGAGGACTCCAGGGAGCCTACCTGAGGCTTTGCCTCAAAAATGGACTATTTGGTTCCTAGAGGAACAGAGGCCTGTGGGTCAGTGGGATCTCAGTGGCTGGCAAGGGAGATTAAATCTGCATATCTGAGCCATCCTGGCAGTTATTCCTTAGACAAACACGTACACGTAAGTGGCTTCTCATCTGACGTCCCTGTCCCATCTTGCTTTGTGTGTAAAGTGTGCTTGGGTGGTCTTTTCCAACAAGCTGGTACCTGTAAGTCCTTCCTGGTCCCTCCTTGCACTCACTGGGAGCCTTCAGTGTGCACTGTCTGGCCTCCTACCTTCATCCACTGGTCGTGGAGGGTGTGGGAGAGAGGAAGAGGCAGGCTCTTTATGGGCACCTTCATTTTCATCTCCAAGTCAGCCTTTCCCAGCACCATGCCTCAGTACTGTATGGGCCATGCCCTCATGGCCCCATCCTCAGCAATTTCTATAGAAGTAACACGACTGAGTGCAAGGTAATGTCCTTAACACCGCAGCAGGGAATCCCGAGGACAGACATGTGCAGACGCGTGGAAGGCGCCCATACCCTAGGGCCAGGGTGTTCAATACTGTCAAGCTGACTTTCCACCTCTCAGCACTGCCAGGGAGAGGAGTCAGTTTTGCCTGGACATGCTGAGATGACTTCGGTCAGAAGAAAAGCAGTAAAATGATAGGCTGCCATGAGTAAAGGAGTTTCTGGGAAGGAGGCGTCATGGGCATCTCAAGAAAAAAAATGCTTACATCTCTTCCCAGCATAGGAGGTAAGCAAGCAAATTCTTTGCAAACTCTTGATTTAGGCAGGTGAGAGCACAGTGTGCTAATCTCCCAAGGTTTAGTCCTTCTGCAAGTGCGGGGCACACCCCAAGTCAGAAGCTGCTCCAAGATCAGCTGAGACATTTCTCTTGGGATTGAGCCACAGGTTTTCTTTGGTGTCTGTCTGTCTCATTCATCTGTCATCTACCCATATCTATCATTTATCTATACCAATCGATCAATCTATCATCTGTCTGTCTCTCCATGTTTCTTATCTATTTCTGGACACAGCAACCCATTCGAAGGTAATCCAGACCATCTTTTTGTGAGATCTGAATTTGAGAGAAAAGGTGGCTGTCATTTTCAGAAGCGTCACGGTTGAGGGAACTGTTACGGTACTGAGAGATGTAACCGCGGGTTCTTGTCCTGAACTAGGTATAGAAAACTCTAGTCTGAACTCTGCAAGCTTAGGTCACTTTATTAATACAAAGATGGAAAGAGAGAATATAGATTAAAGTAAAGCATCATGCCACAGAGAGAGTGACATAGTGGGATAACTTGAAGTCACCGAAGATTCCTGAATACAGAGTATTTTATAACCAGTCTTCTGACCCGACTGGATCCGCCCTTTCTCTGGGGCAGGTCTTTTGATGTAGATTCCTGTAGACCTGCCCTGTCTCCAGAATAGACCCCAGGCCTTTTATTAGACCCCAAAATGTGTTAGTTGCTTATCTGGAGTCTGGGATCTCTTGAAGGCTCATGGTATTCCCCCCACATCTTTGAGGAAGTTTACTTCTCTTAGAGATGTAAAAGACCCTAGGCTTCTGGGCTTTTTCTATTCTCTTGCTAATCACCTTGGGTGCCTGGAAATCTGCAGCCCTTTCCTTGAATCTTCTAGCTTCCTAATTCAATATTTCCCAATACTGGTACATTTCATATTTTCAAGCCATTTATTGGGTACATTAATACATTTCAAAGCCATTTCCCAATACTGGTACAGTAGGAAGGTCATATGTGAGACTTTTTCATCCCTATGCCTTACTACCTGGGGCCCCATTGTGTTGAAAACAAACTCTTCATTTTCTGAGGTTTCTACCCAGTTTGCAGATGGACCTTCCCTCCCTCTGCTGTTGCTGCTGCCTCTTCTCATGAGAAACTCCTCCCATCTCTTCATTCATGAGCTGGCTTGGACGTCACCTCCTCTGGGCCCCTTTTCCCTGCTTTTAGATTCATTACAGCAAAGTCCTAGTTCTCCCTGCCTCTCCAGACGTAGGGAGGATCTACTCGCACCATCCCCTCAGTTTCTCTGAGTCTAGTGGGGAGGGGGCCCGTGTCGTCAGGGTCACCTTTCTGCCAGTTCCTGGCCTCAGCCACGCTGTGTCCCCACTTTTTTTTTAACCTCTGCTGAGCATCACCCTGAGCCAGGGACTACCGTAAAGACAAAGGGCAAGTGCGCTCCCAGCCTTAACTCAGAGGCTTGATAGTTATTCAAAGCTGGGGGTGTGCCTCAAACAATCTTATCAGCTTCAAAGATAAGGTGAGTCATTAGGGCCAGTATGCTGGATATTAAAAATTAACAGACAACAGAAAGGCTAAAATTGCTGAGAAGTCCCAAAGAACAAATTCCCAGGACGCTTCGTTTTAACCTGCCATGATTTGTGCTTTCTTCTCCCCACCAATGGCCACTTAACAGCTAAAAAACTCGTCCCTGTCACAAAGCAGAGCTACTTGCACAGGATGGAACATCAGTATGAGAAACGGATTTGGTTCCAAGCTGACAGACTGGCCTTGCCCCCCCTCAGAAGTTCAAAGTGCCCTCACGGGAAAAGAAGAAGAAGAAAAAGAAAGGAAAGAAAGAAAGAAAGAAAGGAAAGAAAAGAAAGAAAGGAGAAGAGGAGGAGAAGAAGTGGAGGAAGAGGAGGAGGAGGAGGGAGAAGGAGAAGAAGAAAGGAGGGAAGGAAAGAAGGAAGAAGAAAGTACCTTTTGAGATGTGCCAAAACCCAATTAACATTTCTAAGCTCTTAACCCCCTTCCACTAAGAGCCCTGCTCACATGAATAAAAACTAATTCTCTCCTCTGTCAGGCAGCCAGCCCGACACTGTCTTGTTCTGTGTGGTACCTCCCTTGTGTAGGAGCAAGAAGCCCCCAAAAGAGTTTTGTTCCCATCATAGTTAGCTGTACCTGTGGGATTCTTCTGATCGAGAGCACAAGAACCCACCAGCCAAACCCACCAGGACTTGGAGTCCCTCCTCTCTGATCCCCCTTTCCATAATTAAGGAGCATGGAATCCTGCTGGAAATCACAGGGTGTCTATGGAAGCCTTACAGGGAGGTGCTTTTAAAAGCAAAGCACGAGCTGGGCGCACATTTGTAATCTAAGCATTTGGGTGGCTGAGACAGGAGGATCTTGATTTGCAGACAGCTTCAGCTACTTAGTGAGGCCCCTCTGCAACTTAATGAGACCCTGTCTCCAAATAAAGAATAAAAAAATAGGGTTGGGGGTGTAGCTCGAAGGTAGAATGCCTCTGGGTTCCCCAGTAGCACAAAAACAAAAACAAAAAACCCAAAGCACTTAAAATCCATACCACTATTCAAACAAACTGGGTCCTCCATCCAGGATCTGTTCCAGCCAGAACACCATCCTTCCTCATCCTCTGTCTCTGTCCTTCTCTTTCAGGAGCTCCTAACCCCAGCTCCTCTGACAACAGCAAGCCCACCTATCCCAAATTCTGCCCCAGCAGTTGATCAAGTACTTTCCCAATAAAGCCAACGAAGAACTCTTGCACTAATAGTTTGGATAATGATTTTTTTTTTTCTTATCTTACATTAGCAATGGCCACACTGTAGTGTAATCATCTGCATTTGGCTCTACATGGGGCTGGACCCTCACTGAAGGCAGAAGCTTCTTTTTCAGATTGTGAGTCCCCATTACCTGGGAAGGGGACTCTCAGGTGCACAATAAACTCAGTTGTTGCGAAAGTGAATAACTGTGACCCCAGGAGAAGAGTGAACCCGGACCATCAGGCAGTATGAGGGTCACACCAGGCAGCCTGTTGCTAGGAGACAAGGCTGCTTTCCAGAGGGGAAGTTTGTACAGGGTTGCTTAGCAACATCTCCCTACTGTCCTATCACTCAGAATGGACAGAACCAAACCATTTGTAAGGCAAGGGTCTCTTTGTATCTATTTCAGCTGAAAATAGGTGAGACTTATCTTTTAATTTTTTTTTTTTTTTTTTTTTTTGGTCTCAGGTCAGCATATGAACTTTTTTTTTTTCCCAGAAGGGTAAAAAATACTGAGGATCCTAAATATTCACACCCCCAAATCTACTTTATCTGAAGGTTAACTGTGAGTCAGAGGGATGTTGGGAGGACTCCAGGAGCCCACAGCCTGCCTTCTGTTCCCTGAAGGGATGCATTCAGTTAGCGGGGGGGGGGGGGGGGGGGGGGGGGGGGGGGGCCCGCGGTCGCCCTGGGGCTGGAGTGCTGCCCGCGTCTCTCCCGTGGGCTCAGAGAGCGCTCGCTCACTTGGCGCGGCCAGAGGTCACAAAGTCCAGCTGGTCCTCAAGGACAGAAATGCTTGCTATCTGTGGTCGAAGTTTCGCCATCTAGCTTAGTTAGACCAGAAAGAACGTTTGGATTTATTGTCTACCTTTGTAGGATTTAAATGCCTTGAGACATTTGCATTGAAAAGGCTGTGCTGGAATCTAAGAATCATAAAAAATAATTAATAATAATAATAATAATAATAATAATAATGGGCCAGATTTCCCTCGGTTTGTGCCGGAAAACACATAGCATGCATTCTGACTGATTTTTCTTCCCTTCCCTTCCATGTCTTCCCAATGCCTTGTAGCTGTGGTTCTCTAGAAAGCTCACCAGGTGGGACTGGGCGAGCCTACAGCCCTTCATTCATTCAGCATTCCACAAGTACCTGTGAGGGCCTGCCAGGGATCCTGCCTGGTAGATACTGGAGCTGAAAATGCAGAAAGGAACCCCCACCCCATCCCCCAGAGCTCCCTGTCTGACCAGGAACCAGGCAGGAGAGCTGCCTTTCTCCTCTCAGCTCTTCTCAGAGGCTGTGTTCTACAAAGTCACCTTGAATACTGAATATTAGCAAGAATAAAACCATTGCTCCTAAGGGAACCAAAGCTGGGTCCCGAGAGCCCACGGTCACAACATTGTTGTCAATAAATACGTAACCTTATGAATATTTCTGTTTAAAGACACCTTATTTATTTGTTGACCCGTTAACATTGACCCTGATCCATTGACATGGAACTTTGGCCAAGTCTCTATAACTTACACTTGAAGGAAGCATCTCTGGTACATGCATTTTCTCCATAAGGCACCTACCAGCCTTCCTGCCCTTAGGGATGCTGGATAGTACTTCCACACTGGGGTAGGAACTATGTCAAATTAACAAATCACCATCACTGCCATGGTGGCGCACGCCTGTAATCCCAGTACTTGGGAGGTTGAGATAGGAGGATTGCAGGTTGGAAACCAGCCTCAGCTACTACTTGAGGCTCCCAGCAACTGAGCAAGACCCTGTTTCAAATAAAAATAAATAAATAAATAGGTCCGAGAGTGTAGCTTGGAGGTAGAGGTCCCTGAGTTCCATCCTCAGTACCATCCCCAGACCCGCAAAAAATAAAAATAAATTTAAAAAATATATATATATATATTTAACTGGGGATGGAAACCAGGGGCATTCTACCTCTGAGCTACACCCCCAGCCCTATTTTTTATTCTTTATTTTGAAACAGGGTCTCACTGAGTTGCAAAGGGCCTCGCTAAGTAGATGAGGCTGGCCGCAAACCTGGATCCTCCTGTCTCAGCCTCCCAAATGCTAGGATTACAAGCACGTGCAACCACACCTGGCTAATAAAAATAATTTTTAAAAATCACCATCAAACAACAACAAAAAGCACAAAATGCAGAAACGTCAGCACTACATAGGCCAAGGGGGGGAAAAATGTTTATAGTAGACAAGTTGGAGAAAGGGGCAGAGCATGAGGCCTTAGCTGGTTTGCTACCTAGCTTTTCATCACTGTGACAAAGTGATCGAGAAAATCAACATAAAGGAGGAAAGGCTGATTTGGACTCACAGTTTCAGAGCTTTCATCGTGGTGAGACAGCGCGTCATGGCAGGGGCTGCGTAGCTGAAGAACTTGTCACCTCAAGGCAGAAGAGAAGCAGGAGAGAGGAAGGGGCCAGGGGCCCAAGAGCTCCTTCACCAGCGTCCTCCCACCCTGGGACCCAACTTCCTTTCAGGAGGCCTGACCTCCTAAAGGCTCTACCCTCCCCATAGTGCTACCAGCTGGAAACCAGGCCTTTACCATTTTGTGAGCCTATGGGGGGCTTTTAAGATCCAAACCATAATCACTGGGAACTTGCATGTCAGGTGGCTCAAATTTATTTATTTTTACTTTTTTTTTTTTTTTTTTTTTTTTTGCGGTACTGGGGATGGAACCCAGGGCCATTCTACCTTCAAGCTATACCTCCAGCCCTATTTTTATTTTCTTTCTTTCTTTCTTCCTTCCTTCCTTCCTTCCTTTCTTTCTTTCTTTCTTTCTTTCGTAGTACTCGGGGTGGAACCCAGGGACTTTCTACATCCAGGCTATACTCCCAAACCTATTTTATATTATATTTGGAAACAGGGTCTCACTAAGTTGCTGAAAGCCTCACTCAGTAGCTGAGGCTGGCTGGCTTCGAACCCATGCCATCCTCCTGTCTCAGCCTCCCAAGCACAGGGATTACAAGCATGCACCACCATGCCCAGACCTATTTTTATTCTTTATTTTGAAACAGAGTCTCACTGAGTTGTAAAGGGCCTCACTAAGTAGTAGCTGAGTCTATCCTCAAATCGCAATCCTCCTTTCTCAGCCTCCCAAATGCTGGTATTACAAGTGTGCACCACCACACCCAGCTTCCCTTATTCCACTTTTAAAGATTTGGAAACAGGCCGGGCGTGGTGGCACACGCTTGTAATCCCGGCGCTTGGGAGGCGGAGACAGGAGGATCGCGCTGGTTCGGAGCCAGCCGCGCTGGCTTAAGAGACCCTGTTTCCAAATAAAAAATATAAAATAGGTCTGGGAGTATAGCCCGTGGGAGTGTATCCCGGAGGTAGAAGGGCTTCCAGGAACCCCAGTACCACCAAAAAAAAAAAAAAAGATTTGGAAACAGGCAGAGAGAGGTTTACTAACTTGCCTGAACCCTGGCAATGAGGAACTGGGAGGACAGCACTTCTCCCAGGAGGAGTTTGATCTGTACCCAGAGGCAAGCCACCAGCCTCAGCTGCCAAGTGGGAAGAAACAAAAGTGTTTCTACAATGCCAGGGTTCATAATTGAGACCCACTGGGGATGGCGATCTGTGGATGGTCCCAGAACTCATCCAGCCATTCATTAATGTATTCAACACATGCCTACCATGTGCTACTATATGTCTGGCACTGATCCAGGACTTTGGATGCGTTAGTGGCCAAAGCAGGCCTAGCCCCTTGCTTTGTAGAATTAATATTTGGGAGAAGGATAATTTATTATTATTATTATTATTATTATTATCATCATCATCATCATCATCATCATCATCATCATTTTGTGTGTGTGTCATATTGGGGATTGAACCCAGGGGTATTCTACCTCCAAGCTAAACCTCCAGCCTGATTTTATTTCTCATTTGGATACAGGATCTCACTAAGTTGCCGAGGGCCTCGCTAAATTGTCGAAGCTGGCTTTGAACCTGTGATCCTCTAGTCTCAGCCTCCCAAGTACTGGGATTACAAGCCTGCGCCACCACGCCCGGCGAGAAGGAGAGTTTTAGACCTTCCATCGGAGATTCAGATCTCCCCTAATTCACCTCCCCTGATGGAAGATGCTGAAGCAGGTCTGGCTCAGCTGCAGGATCTTCCCAAACCTGTAGCTGCCTTGCCTGGTTCCTTCTTCCTTTTTCTTTTTTTTTTTTTTTTTTTTTTTTTTTTTTTTTTTTGGTGGTACTGAGGATGGAACCCTCTACCTCCGGGCTATACTCCCAGACCTATTTTATATTTTATTTGGAAACACGGTCTCTTAAGCCAGCGCAGTTGGCTTCGCACCTGCGCGATCCTCCTGTCTCCGCCTCCCAAGCGCGGGGATTACAAGCGTGCACCACCGCGCCCGGCTCCTTCTTGCTCTTTTATAACCTGGGCACTGGAGCAAGAGGCCCTGGACTAGTGACTCCCAGGGCAGACTCTTCAAAGTAGAAGGCGGGTCCAGTGATCCTGCTGGACTTTGCCAAAGACCTCAAAGGAGGTGTGAGTCCAGGGCAGAGGCAGGGCTGGAGTGTGTCTGGGGAATTCCCAAGACATATTTCTCGTATTGCATGAGTCATTCAAGAATCAGCCTAATTACTATGTGAGAGTCACCATGATAGGTAGTAGAGAGGAGGGGGAGGCCATGATCAGGAGCCAGGAGCCCCGAGTCCAGTGAGCAGGTGGACAGGGACAGAGGTGGCGTTAGGGAGGCAGCAGGAGAAAGGGGAAGAAGTACTTAGGAAGGAGAAGGTGGGCAGCAGGATCCTGTGAGCCAATGTCAACTTAGATGAAGGCTGAAATGCCCAGAATTTAATATCTGGACGCCACTGGGGTGTCAGTGGGGTAGGTGCTGGATGGGAAGGGCTAAGCAGAAAAACAAAAACAAAAACAAAAACAAAAAACAAAAACAAAAGAGAGGAAATAGGGTACAGAGAACGCATGGAAAATGTGCCTTCAAAACCAAGAAGAAAAGCCGGGCATGGTGGCACATGCTTGTAATCCCAGTACTTGGGAGGCTGAGACAAGAGGTCGCAGGTTGGAGGTTAGCCTCAGCAACTTAGTGAGGCACGTTTCAGAATAAAGAATAAAAAACAATAGGGCTGAGGGTGTAGCTCAGAGGCAGAATGCCCCTGGGTTCAATCCCCAGCACCACACACACACACACACACACACACACACACACACACCACCACCACCACCACCACCACCACCACCACCACCATGAAGAAAAATAGGGTGTGGCTGGAATTTGGTGAAGAGAGATTCTTCTTTTTTTCCTAGTGCTGGGGATATAAAGGTCAGGGCCTCATGAGATGCTGTATGCAAGTGTCCCCAATTGAGATTCTTCTTTTTTTGAGAGGGCACAAGGGTTTGAATGCAGGGGCATTTTACCTCTGAGCTATATTTCCAGCCCTTTTTAGTTTTTATTAAAAACAAGATCTTGCAAAGTTGAAGCTGGTCTCAAACCTGTGATTCTCCTTTCTTAACCTCCCAAGTACTGGAATTACAGGCATGCATATCAAAAATTCTTTTTTTTTTTTGCGGGTCTGGGGATGGAACCCAGGGTCATTCTACCTTCGAGCTACACCCCCTGCCTTATTTTTTATTCTTTATTTTGAAACCGGGTCTCACTGAGTTGCAGAGGGCCTCAGTAAGTAGCTGAGGCTGTCCGTGAACCGCAATCCTCCAGGTCTCAGCCTCCCGAATGCTGGGATTACAAGCGTGCGCCACCACGCCTGGCTTGGGGTGTGTGTGTGTGTGTGTGTGTGTGTGTGTGTGTGTGTGTGTTACTGGGGATAGAACCCAGCGGCATTTCTTTCTCTGAGCTATACCCCCAGCCCTACTTTTTATTCTTTGTTTTGAAACAGGGTTTCACTGAGTTGCACAGGGCCTCACTAAATAGCTGAGGCTGTCATCAAACGGCAATCCTCTTGTCTCAGCCTCTTGAATGCTGGGATTACAAGCGTGTGCCACCACGCCCGGCTCGAAATTCTTTGTTTTAAATGAGACTTGAATATGTAAAAACCAGAGGAAATAATTTAAACACGATATGTCATTAAGTTAACAAAATCCAGAACGTATAACATATGTATATGTATATATATTCATATTTCCACTTATATGTAAAGACTATTTATATGCTGGTGAAGACACAAAACTGTTTTTCTAAAAAGACATGTAAATGATGAATAACAGTAGTTACCTTTTTGAAGAGCTAACGGGGTGGAAAATAGGTATGTTGTTTTTTTTTTCTACTTGATACTTCACAACTCTCTTCCTCCCTCAACAAAAAGCATAAAGAAACTAAACATAAATAAAGCAATCCCCATGAGGAATCCAGGCTAAAACTTGAAACTTCAAGCAGTTCCACCCCCCCACCCCCACCCAGGGTTTTCATCTTCAAGCATTCATCTGTCTTCACCCAGATAAACTGACCTAGATTGCAAGGACAAGGAAAGCATTTCAGGAATGTGGGCCCCCCTGCCCCTTACTGGGGAGTGGGCTCCCAAAGATATGCCTAGAGGGAAGACAGCAAGGGCATTCCTTACCTGAGAGCTGCAAGAATATAGTTGACCTCTTGCCACAGCTGATCAAAATAATTCTGAGCCCTTGAGGATGGGATCCAGGCACCCATCTTTTCAGAAACCTGACTTTTTTTTTTTTTTTTTGTGATACTGGGGGTGGAACCCAGAGGCTTTCTACCTCCGGGCTATACTCCCAGACCTATTTTATATTTTATTTGGAAACAGGGTCTCACTAAGTTGCTGAGAGCCTCACTAAGTAGCTGAGGCTGGCTTCGAACCTGTGCGATCCTCCTGTCTCAGCCTCCCAAGCGCAGGGATGACAAGCGTGCACCACCACGCCCGGCTCCAGAAACCTGACTTTCAAACCAGAGTCTGAAGCAGGGGCTCTCAAGCCTACTGTGCATCAGAATCACACATATACAGGAAAAACCGATTACTGGTCTGCATTAGTTCCCACCAAAAACCATAGACTGAGAGGCTTCAACAGATCTTTACTCCCTTGTTGCTTGAGGAGCTGGAAGTCTGAAAGCAAAGTGTCTGCAGGTGGGTTTCTCCTCGGCTTGTAGATGGGCGGCTCCCTCGAGGCCCTCACATGGTCAAAACCCTGTACTTGTGTCTGTGTCTTCATTGCCTCTTCTTAGAAGCTCACTAGTTATATAGGATTAGGAGTGATGAGCCGGGCATGGTGGCGCACGCTTGTAGTCCCTGCGCTTGGGAGGTTGAGACAGGAGGATCACACAGGTTCAAAGCCAGCCTCAGCTACTTAGTGAGGCTCTCAGCAACTTAGTGAGACCCTGTTTCCAAATAAAATATAAAATAGGTCTGCGAGTATAGCTCGGAGGTAGAAAGCCTCTGGGTTCCAACCCCAGTACCACCAAAAAAAAAAAAAAAAAAGGATTAGGAGTGAGATCGGACAGAAGAAATAAGGAAGGAGAGGTGGACAAAACAAGATTTAAAGTCCACCTTTAAGTTCTACTTTCACATACGTTGATCGCAAGTAACTTAATATTAAGTCAGTTAATAGACTTTATCCAACAAGTCCATAAAAAACCTCTTTTCTGATCTGAGCCCCCCAAAAAGTCACAGAATGCTTCTGTTCAACACATTTTTTCTATGATTTATATTTTTAGGATCTGATTATATCATCTGTATGTCAGTCTCAATAAAATCCTCAAGGTTATACAAGTGTAGTCTGTTTAAGTTGACCAAATAGAATGGCAAAACTCCTTAATGGGGAAATTAGTAAAGATTTCTCATCAAAAACAAGAAAAAGCAAACAACCGTTAGTATGTAATGATTAATATGGCCAGTCTCCAACACCAAGGAGAAATCAGAGTAGCACCTTTGGTCATGTCTCTATACTATAGATTTTACAAAGATAAAATAACTTGCTAAGGTCAAGCTAGGGCATTTTCTCCAATGCCCACACTCAGTCCTGTCTCTCAGAGTATATACTTCCTACTTTCCCGCAATAAAATCAACCTGTGCTCCACTTTGAAGCATCCTTAAGTCTCTTTCTGAGACTATGTTAAGGACTCTCATGGTTGAGTTGAGGTTCTTCTCATGACCCTCCTGTCCTGATGATAGGCCTGCCTTAATGACTTTCTTTTAAGATAGGATAGAAGAAATAAATAAGAAGGAGACATAAAAGAAGAACAAGGAAAAAATATAACTTTAATATGAAGCCTTCATGCTAAAGCATCTCACTCCCAAGCCAGTCCCTGTGACATTCCCAAGTTTCTGGGAATTTTACATGTCTTTATTTATTTACTTATTCTTTTTTTTTTTTTTTTTGGTGGTATTGGGGTTCCTGGAAGCCCTTCTACCTCCGGGCTACACTCCCAGACCTATTTTTATATTTTTATTTGGAAACAGGGTATCTTAAGCCAGAGAGGCTGGCTTTGAATCTGCGCGATCCTCCTTTCTCCACCTCCCAAGCGCAGGGATTACAATTATTCATTTCTGATAAATACCTTGAAAGGTTAATGATCCCACCTATGAATCGTTAAGCAGGCTGTGCAGAAATTCTCTGGAATAATTGACCCAATCAAAATTAGGGGGGGGGTAGTTTATTCCACAGGCCTGCCAAAATTAGGATAGCTCCTAAAACACTCTGGCCCCACGCTCCACGTGAGCTCTCATTTTCTAGAACAAAGGGCAGAAGTAGGCAGGCGGGCTTACAGAAGTTGAAACATGGCAGTTAATGATTGCGGGAAATTCCTGTGCAAGCTACAACTTAACACGACTTAGGAACTGTGTGACTTATGACCTCTTAACACAACTTAGGAACTGTGTGACTTGCAACCTTCTCTTGGGGCAGTTAGTTGCCTGGATACATGGCCTTCCATTTTAGTAACTTTTCTACCACAAGTAGAGATACATGTTGATCAGACAACAGAAACCATAAAAAAGATCCTAAAAGGCAAATCCTTGCAGGGAATTCATTCCATAATAATTACCTTAGGCACCGTTAACTGTTATCAATGACAATGGAGATTCAATCAGGATCCAAAAGATGACCCAGTCACCCTAAACCACCTTGCTATCGGGTCAGTATCACCTCTCATACCTTCTCATGCTTACCCCTCACCAGGCTGTCCTTAAAAGAACATCCTCCCTTGGATGTGTATTCCCTGCATGCCTATATACACCTCTGTCTGCCTCCTCTCCATCTCCTCTCTCTATGTTTCTAGCTGGATCCTGCTGAAATTCTTTCCCTTTACATAGCGTTGGTCCAGAGTTGGGTTCCCTTTCTCCCCAACTGAGAACTTCATCAGACTCTTCGTGACCCTTCATGACCAATTTGACCTTAATTAGCATTTTAAAGGCCCATCCTCCAAGTACACTCCTATTCTTGGGGGTTAGAACTTCAACCTATGAATTTTGGAGGAATGCTATTTACTCCATAACAATGCCCACTCTCCATCGTAGGCCATTAAGTTAGAATCTCTGGAGGTGGGCCTGGACATAATGATTTATTTACATATAGTACAGGGGATTGAACTCAGGGCTTCGCACATGCTAGATAAGTCTCTGCCACTACTGAGCTACATCTCCAGTCCTTTCAAATATTATTGTGAGCCGGGAGTGGTGGCACATGCTTGTAATCCCAGCATTCGGGAGGCTGAGACCGGAGGATTGAGATTCCTGGACAGCCTCAGCTACTTAGTGAAGCACTCTGCAACTTAGTGAGACCCTGTTTCAAATAAAGAATAAAAAAATAGGGCAGGGGGTGTAACTTGGAGGTCGAGGTCGAATGCCCCTGGATTCCATCCCTGACCAGCAAAAAAACAACAACAAACAAACAAACAAACTCTCTCTCTCTCTCTCTCTCTCTATATATATATATATATATATATAATATATATAATATATAATATATATTATAATATTATATAATATATATTATATTATATATTATATTATATTATATATATAATTTTGAGTCTGAGTCTCACTAATTTTCCCATGCTGGCCTGGTATTCATGATCCTCCTGCCTCAGCCTCCCTAGCAGTCACAATTACAGGTGTGTGTCACCATATTAGCATTGGACATCATTTTTTTCTTTGTGGTACCGGGGATGGAACCCAGGGGCATCCTATCTCTGAACTACACCCCCAGCCCTCTTTTTTATTCTTTATTTTGAAACAGGGTCTCACTGAGTTGCAAAGGGCCTCCTCATTGAGTAGCTGAGGCTGGCCGCAAACCGCAATCCTCCTGTCTCAGCCTCCCAAATTGCAGGCGTGCACCACCATGCCCGGCTCTGGACATAAATATTTTTAACCATCCATAACTCTAGTGCACCACTGAGGTTGTGGGGTGCTGGTTAGAGGAGTAGCCAGGTGGTAGAGGAGGGACACAGAGAAATGGACAGGCTCCCACACCCTCCAACCTGAATATCCACAGCAGGGCTGTGTGTTTCTGCTTTTAGTAAGTCACTGGAACCGAGGGGTGGTCCAAATGGGGCCAACTAACCATTGCCTGCACTCATCTTAGCACCTTCTGTGGAAACTTGTCCTGGAGTTTTGGGTTCCTTAAGGCCAAAAGCATCCTAAAAGGACCCAGCCAGTCACTCTACTACCAGCCCTGACTAGAAATTGGACCCACTTGGGTAATGTAAAACCAACAACAAGCCGGACGTGGTGGCGCACACTCGTAATCCCCACGCTTGGAAGGCTGAGACAGGAGGATCACACAGGTCCAAAGCCAGCCTCAGCTACTTAGAGAGGCTCTCCACAACTCAGTGAGACCCTGTTTCCAAATAAAATATAAAATAGGTCTGGGAGTATAGCCTGGAGATAGAAAGCCCCTGGGTTCCACCCCCAGTACCACAAAAATAAATAAATAAATAAATAAATAAATAAATACCAACAATAAACAACCACTGCTTAAAGACTCCACATCCAGAGATGTTAATTGCAACAGAACAATTCTATTCAGGGAGGTTTTTTTTGTTTTGTTTTGTTTTTTTGGTGAGGGGTACTGAGGGTTGAACCCAGGGATGTTCTACTTCTGAGCTACACCCCCAGTTCTATTTCATTTTTTATTTTTAAACTTGCAGTTGCTGATAGCTTCACTAATTTGCTGAGGCTAGTAACCTGTGATCCTCTGTCTCAACCTCCCAAATACCAAGATTACAGATGTGTTACACAAAAGTATTTCCTTGCAAATGTTCTCCCTCCCTGGAGCTACTTTCTCCTCCTTTCCCGACCTTTTTCTAATCCCTTCCCGGCCCTTTTCCAAATCTATTCCTCTGTCTTTAATGTCCCTTACTCAAGGTATTCTAAGTCTTAAAGAAAGTCTGCTGCAATGCCTCGCCTGTCCTTCAAAAGAGAGCATGTTTATCTAAAGAGAAGATGCAGGTGCTGGTCCAGAAGGTGGAGGCTCCCTTTGATGTATAAGAGGAAACAGACTCAGAGACATCAAAGGTGCAGATCTCCCCTGAGAGGGCGATCCTGTGAAATCCCTGCCTGTTGTCCTGCTGCACCCTTCTTTTCTTTTATAAAAGCTTTCCAAGCCCTTGAACCCCCAAAGCCGGAGCTTTAAGATAGAACGTTCTCCTCCATCTTCCCCAAAGCCGGCTTTGAATAAAATCTATTTCCCTCACCAACCTGCATCCTGAGCTTTAGTGGAGGACCATCCGAGATGAAGTCTTTTCTACACTGCTTTTGATACCGTGATATCATAAGAAGCATATAACATATAATTGGCCTTTGTCCCTAGTTCCTGGCAGACAGGTCTCAGAACCCTTGGAATTTCCTGAGTGACCTAGGTGAGAGAAATGTCTTTCATTACTCATAATAAGCCTCTTTTCAAGCACACTGAGTTTATGTCAACGAGGTGACTCTTAGAGGACCGCCTGGTCGCTCCAAGAAGCAAGTGTGTGGACAGAGGGTTGGAATTTCAGCCCTGTGCCCTAGACTTCAGAGGGCAGGGGCTGGAAACCGAGTTAATCGCCAGTGGCCAATAAGTCAATCCATCTTGCTTACTAACAAAGCCTCGTGATGAAGATTCTGGGGTTGGTGAATGCGGAGACACTGGGAGAGTGTCGCGGCTGGAGAAGGCAGGGGGCTCCTCGCCCCTCGCACGCAATGAAGTACGCATCTCCCCCTTTTGTTTCTTAGGAGTTGTATCCTTTTTATAAAAACAGAGCAGGAGTTCTCATCGCCGGGTTGATTTTTTTTTTTTTTTTGGTGGTACTGGGGTTCCTGGAAGCCCCTCTTCCTCCGGGCTACACTCCCAGACCTATTTTATATTTTTGAAACAGGGTCTCTTACGCCAGCCCGGCTGGCTTCGAACCTGCGCGATCCTCCTGTCTCCGCCTCCCAAGTGCGGGGATTACAAGCGTGCGCCACCACGCCCGGCTGGGGTTGATTTTTTAAAAGCCCAGCAGTAGAGTATGTGCTTAGCAAGTGCAGGCTTCCGTTTCCATTTCTGGCACTGAAATAAATAAGTAAATAAATAAGTAAATAAATAAATAAATAGAATAAAGAATTTTTTTAAAAAAGACCAGAAGGAAGCGAAGGCCTGGCTGTGGTGTGCATCTGTGCCAGTGAGATGGCTTGGTGGCTGTTTGTGTGCGCGGGCTGAGGTCTCTTCCCAATTTAGAAAGACCTTCACCAATTTAGCAAGAGTATTTCAAAAAAAAAAAAATTTTTTTTTTAAAGCTCTGGACTTGAGCCAGGCATTGTGGCACATGCTAGCAATCCCAGCATTTGGGAAGCTGAGACAGGAGGATTGCGGTTCATGGACAGCCTCAGCTACTTAGTGAGGCCCTTTGCAACTCAGTGAGACCTTGTTTCAAAATGAAAATAAAAAATATTGCTGGGGGTGTAGCTTGGAAAAAAAAAAAAAGGTCTGGAGGTGTAACTTGAAGGTAGAATTCCACTGGGTTCAATCTGCAGTACAAAGAAAATAAAAGAAAGCCCATAACTTGCTAGGGAATGAAAGCCACAGTGAATTATGAGATTAAAAAAGAGTGAGACTATTTATTTTCTTTTTTCCTTTTTTTCTTTTTTTCTTTTTTTTTTTGGTGGTACTGGGGTTCCTGGAAGCCCTTCTACCTCCGGTATACACTCCCACGGGCTACACTCCCAGACCTATTTTTTTTTAACATTTTTATGTGGAAACAGAGTCTCTTAAGCCAGCGAGGCTGGCTCCGAACCAGCGCGATCCTCCTGTCTCGCCTCCCAAGCGCGGGGATTACAAGCGTGCGCCACCACGCCCTGCGAGTGAGACTATTTAAAGCTAATAATAACAACCACTAGGTGGAAGTTGGAGGGTCTGGAGGAGCTGGCTTCATGGAGAAGGCAGGATTTGGGATTTGGCCAGGCAGGAGGGGCAGGTGCAGAAGGGACCCCTGGAGCCAGTCGACCCAGGGAACTAAGAGTGCAGGAAGGACAGCGGGGTGATACCCTGAAGGGCTGAGACGGAGATGCAGTGCTCAGGGGAACATGACCAGGATGTGGATGACCTCGAAAGTCCAGAAAGTCAGGGAGCGACCGCGATGTACAAACACTGACTCAGGCGCTCCACGTCACGCGGGCCGGCTTTTAGAGTTTATGACGTTGCTCTAGCAACTGCCTCGCCCCACCCAACTGTCATGAGTCATAAGCTCACAGCTGGCTGACACAGACTGAAGAAATGCTTCCAGAACATTGACCAAGTCAGTCCTGCGCACCTGTTAGGGTGTTGAAGGCCTTGAAGCCTTCAGGCAGCGACCATGCTCATAAGGGGGCTGGCACATGAGTAAACGCGTGGTCTCCTGGGGCAGAATCCCTGGCCATCTGTCCATGGACCCTTCCCCCAAACCCCGGGACCTCCTGCTCCAGGGCGGGACACCCTCCTGACGCCTGCGGGATTGGTGCGGGTGAGGGTCGCACTTTACACCTCACTGTATCCTTCTTGGGGTGTTTGCCTATGGGTCCTCCTCATTTTTAGCCTCAGTAGAGACTATTTCACGTTCTTTCATGTCTCCGAGGGAATAAGTACAGGGTCAGGCCCATAGTGGTTCTGAATTCAGTAACATTTTTTCACTATCCCTAAAGATTATTAGAGACAAAAAAAAAAAAAAAAAATTAGAGCCAGGCGTGGTGGCGCACGCTTATAATACCCGTGCTTGGGAGGCTGAGACAGGAGGGTCACGCAGGTTCGAAGCCAGCCTCAGCTGGCTTAAGAGACCCTGTTTCCAAAAAAAAAAAAAAAAAAAAAAATTAGAGGTGTCTTTTTTTTAAATTATTCTTTTTTTTTTTTTTTTTCAGGTCTGGGGATGGAACCCAGGGACATTTGACCTCCAAGCTACACCCCCTGCCCTATTTTTTATTCTTTATTTTGAAACCGGGTCTCACTGAGTTGCAGAGGGCCTCACTAAGTAGCTGAGGCTGTCCACGAACCGTGATCCTCCGGTCTCAGCCTCCCAAAGGCTGGGATTACAAGCGTGCACCACCAAGCCTGGTTTAGAGGTGTCTTAAACATTTTTTTTTCGGGTCTGGGGATGGAACCCAGGGGCATTCGAGGTCCGAGTTACACCCCCTGCCCTATTTTTTATTCTTTAATTTGGAATAGGGTCTCACTAAGTTGCAAAGGGCCTCACTAAGTAGCTGAGGCTGTCCTTGAATGCCACCACGCCGGGTGAGTGTTTTAAATATTTAAAAAATTATTATGGTAGTGGGGGTTTTGGGGGGGTGGCAGGGCTTTGTGTGCTGAATATTTTATTTTTAAGAATAGATAAATATAAGCCGGGTATCAGGGCACACGCCTGTAACACTAGGACTTGGAAGGCAGAGACAGGAGGTTTGCAGGTTTGAGATCAGCTTTAACAATTTGAGACCCTATTTCAAAATAAAAAATAGAAAGCTGGGTGTGGTGGCGCACGCTTGTAATCCCTGCGCTTGGGAGGCTGAGACAGGAGGATTGCACAGGTTCAAAGCCAGCCTCAGCTACTTAGTAAGGCTCTCAAGCAACTTAGTGAGACCCTGTTTCCAAATAAAGTATAAAATAGGTCTGGGAATATAGCCCTGAGGTAGAAAAGCCCCTGGGTTCCACCCCCAGTACCACCAAAAAAATTAAAATAAAATAAAATAAAAAATAGAAAGGGCTAGGGGGAGCCGGGTGTGGTGATGCATGCTTGTAATTCGAGTACTTGGGAAGCTGAGACAGAATGATCACAGGTCTGAGACCAGCCTCACCACTTAGTGAAGTCCTTTGTAACTTAGAGAGACCCTATTTTAAAATAAAGAATAAAAAATCAGGCTGGGGGTGGAGCTCGGAGGTAGAATGCCCCTGTGTTCAATT
This sequence comes from Muscardinus avellanarius, assembly GCF_963383645.1. Lineage (NCBI taxonomy): Eukaryota > Metazoa > Chordata > Mammalia > Rodentia > Gliridae > Muscardinus > Muscardinus avellanarius. The sequence continues at coordinate 78,191,043 of NC_137801.1, read as the reverse complement.
CCTAGTACTGAAAAAAAAGAGAGAGAGAGAAAAGTAAATATGCACATATGCACATAAAATTCTAAGGGTATGAAAGAGACACAAATAAGTTCTCCTTCCTGTTACGGATTGGGAGAATATGGTTTTGGAGAACTGTCCCCGAGGACCCCTGTTAGGGTTCTGAGTACAATTTCCCTCAAACCACAACAAAACCCAAAAAAGCCAAAAAGAGAAAAACTACGGGTTCTTGTCCTGAGACAAGGGTAAAAACACGTTAGCTTGGACTCTTGCTGGACATTGAAAGAAGTTTATTAAAAAGATAGAAATACAGAAGACAGTTAAAGCCCCATGCCATTCAGAAATGGCATGGGGTGGGGGGGGGGCTCGAGCCAATACACCAGAGGGATCACACGTGGACCCAACCTTTTTTATACCCATGACCTCCATCTTGTTCACGTACTTCTGACATAGTAAAGTCCCTGTAAGGTACCTCCCCCACCTGTGGCCAGGTGTCTCCTTAAGAGCTTCATATATTCCATTGTGCAGGTGTCCACGTGACCTACTTAACCAGGCCACCATCAAGGAACATTTAGGACCAACAATGTTGTAATGAATATGCTCGTCCACACATAATTTTACACCTACAACCAGCTCACCTGTAGGATAATTACTGAAGAAGAGAATTTCTGGGTTTAAGGACATGCATATTTCAAAATCTGGCAAATATTACCAAATTACCTCTGTGATGGTTCTATCCATTTACATACCCACAAGCACTATATATGGTGTCCTGCCTCGCACATCCTCTCAAATCTAGCACATATTTTCTTTTTTTCTTTCTTTTTTTGAGGTACTAGGGATAGAACCCAGGGGCATTCTACCTCCAAGTGACACCTTCAGCCCTATTTTTTATTCTTTATTTGGAAAAAGGATCTCACTGAGTTGCAAAGGGCCTAAGTATCTGAGGCTGTATGTGGATCCAGATCCTGCTGTCTCAGCCTCCCAGATGCTGGGATTGCAAGTGTACACCATCATGCCCGCCCTCTAGCGGGTTTTTTATCTTGAGGCAAATGATACTTTCTGAGCATTCACTCCATGCAGAGCAGTTTTCTTGGTGCTGGGAAGGTACAGGAAGCTGGGAGAGGGAGTCACCCTCACTCCCACGGTGGCCTGCTCAGGGTCTCCTCTGCTGGGCAGAACTGGGGTGGGGAGACATTAGATTCCAAAGGCCATGCGAGTCAGCAGTTTACAGAGGGCTTGTGGATTGGCGATGATTAGGTTGTTGTGGGTCTGACTTGTTTTTAAATAGCAGTTTGTGGGAAGGGTGACATGAAGGTCACAAAAATAGCAAAGAGGAAATGGTTCAGAAATCAGGGAGGGAACCCGGCATGGTGGCGCATGCTCGTAATCCCAGTACTTGGGAGGCTGAGACAGGAGGATCGCAGATTTGTGGCCAGCCTCAGCTATTAGTGAGGCCCTCTGCAACGTAGTGAGATCCTGTTTCTAAATAAAAAATAAAAAAATAGGGCTGGGGGTGTAGCTCAGAGGTAGAATTCCCCTGGGTTCCATCCACAGCACAAGGAAGGAAGGAAGGAAGGAAGGAAGGGAGGGAGGGAGGGAGGGAGGGAAAAAGAGAAAAAAATGTTATGGTGGGAGATGTTATGGCTTTTGGGAAACTGTCCCCAGGGGCCCCTGTTAGGGTCCCGGACACAATTTCCCTCAAACCACAACAAAACCCCAAAAAACAGAAAAACCGCGGGTTCTTGTCCTGAGCTAAGGATAAGTATACATAGCTTGGACACTTGCTAAAGACTTAAAGAAGTTTATTAAAAAGATAGAACTACAGAAGATAGTTACAGCCCCATTCCAGAATGGCATGGGGGGGGGGTCCGAGTCAATTCACCACCCCCAAGATACAGCATGTGGAACTGACTTTTTATACCCATGACCTCCATCTTGTTTATGTAATTCTGATGTAGTGAATGTCCCTGTAAGGTACCTCCCCCAGCAAGGTATGGCAAGGTGTCTCCTTTCATGAAAAGAGAAGGTCAACCCCCTGCTCCATCCTCCCTAGACTATCATGTAGATCTGTCTTTAGAAAGAGGAAGCCCTAGCTCCCCTCTCCTATCGACTTGCTAATTACTTTGAGCTAAGTCAATCTAAGTTTCAGTAGCTGTTTGCTTCCTGACCAAAGCCAGGCCTTTCTCTCTCCAGGTCTGCCATTTTGACACAATTACTTCTGAAATATATCTATTAATAATCAGAGCTTTCTCAAATCTTCCTAGGCCATTCCCAATACTGGTGAAAGAAAGAAAGAAAGAAAGAAAGAAAGAAAGAAAGAAAGAAAGAAAGAAAGAAAGAAAGAAAGAAAGAGAAAGAATCAGGGAAGAGACAGGATGGAGTAAGGAGTGGGAGAACTGTTGAAGATGTCTGGGGTCATCAGGTGCTCCAGAGGGGAAACCAAAGAAAGAGAAAAGAGGGGAAATTTGGGGGAAATACTACAAACAAAATCTAAACCACAAGGGGGAAATTTGGGTTTGTAAAAGTACCTGGGGGAAAAAATCAAAGAGCAGTTTTTTGTTTTGGTGTGTGTGTGTGTGTGTGTGTGTGTGTGTGTGTGTGTGTTGTGCTAGGGATTGAACCCAGGGGCATTCTACCTCCAAGCTACACCCTCAGCCCTATTTTTGATTCTTTATTTTGAAACAGGGTCTCACTAAGTTGCAGAGGGCCTCACAGATTGCCGAGGCTGGCTTCGAACCACAATCCTGTCTCAGCCTCCCAAGTACTGGGATTACAAACTGTGCCACCACACCCAGCTTAAGAAGTTATTTTTGAGAGGGGTTTTTGGATACGTTTCTAAGTTTTGAGATTTTCTTGTCCTCTTGTTCCATACCCCAGTCTCATTATTTTTAGATGGTTTCGCCATTTCTGCTTAGTCACATGGAGGTTGGGGGTCAGTATCTTGGGGGCCGCTGGCAGAGCCGAGGGAGTCAGGAGAAGTAGGAAGGGGTCTCCTGGGCTTCTGCTGAAGCAAGCTAAGCCCTGATGGTGGTGGGGGGGGAGGCTATTTTTAAGTTAAACAGAAGCACTGAGCTCTAATTATACTTAAGCCAAATGGTTCAGGACTTCGACCTAGAACTACTATCACTGTGACAAACGTACATTAAGTTGTTTTCATATATAATCCTGTACTTGCTGGCATAAATGGATAAAGATCTTACCTCTTAAATATATCTATGCAAATAAAAAAGTGATCGCAGTCTCCAAACCGGGCTATAAAAAGAAACTGGTTCTTTAAATGCAGCCTCTTTTTCTTACACGGGAAACCTCACTTAATTTTTTTTTTTCCTGCACGCAGAAGTATTTTGTTTATATGGCTGTCACGCACTTGATCACATTGGTTTTCAAGCTTTATCGGGCACGAATCGGGCTCTAGCTACTTATCCATACCAATAAGGACGCAAGAATACTCGATTTGAGAGGCAGTAATACAATACTATCATGTTTGGGGGCTGATGTCTCCCCTTGGGTTTCTGTGTCTTTTCTTTTCTTTTCTTTTGCAGGCTTGGGGATGAATCCCAGGGGCATTCGACCTCCGAGCTACACCCACTGCCCTATTTTTTATTCTTTATTTTGAAACAGGGTCTCACTAAGTTGCGGAGGGCCTCACTAAGTAGCTGAGGCTGTCCACACACACACACACACACACACACACACACACACACACACACACAAATCAGGAGGGAGTTAGGACAGACTCAAAAGTTGAGATTGGCTTTCAGAAAGAGCTAGAAAAGAAAGCAATGGCAGAGGAGGAGTGTAGGCCAGCTACGTGAAGAGCGTTAGACATCTCACTGTCGTCTGAGATGAACCCCCACGGGCTAGGGTCTAATGTCTTTTTTTTTTCTTTCCCCCAAATGCAATGGGACAGGACAGAACTGAAATGTAAAGCAGACACCTTCATCTTTAGCTTACAGCGCTAGCGTCCGGGGTCAGCAGAATGCAGGAACAGCAAGGCCTGCAGGAAGCAATTCCTGGAGAGATTCTCGACTAGCTGTAACATTTTTTCGCTATCTGCTTTTCATTAGCAATGACAAAATCCAGCCATGCCTTGGACTCTGCAAAATCGGTTTCCTCCCCTCCTACATTCTGGTTCAGTAAACTTTAAAATTCCTTCTGCCAAGCGTTCTCCTCCTCCTCCCCATCTCTGCTCTGTTTCTAAAAGCACAGTCAAGCACTTAAAGAGAAACTTCATCCATATGGGTTGGATTATCTCCACTCCACTCATAAACGCTGCTCTTTTGTAAAAGCGATCCCACTGCAAGTGTCTCTGAACAACAATAATTCTTTTTTTTTCAAGAAAAAATGATAACAGAACTCCCAAAATTATTATCTGAACTCAGTTACACACACTCTCTCTCTCTCTCTCTCTGTCTCTGTCTCTCTCTCTCTCTCTCTCTCTCTCTCACCTAAATTTTCATCCAATTTAACCAGCATTTAGCAAAATGTCCTGATAAGTATTAAGTACAGATCAGGGATGTGTACCCAGGAGTATACAGGCAGAGACTGTCTGGTTCCTATTCTCTAGGAGTTAGGGGAAAAGAGAAAGGTAACAGGGGAATTGGGATATAGGTCAATGAAAGAGTGCTGACCTAGCATGGGCAGGGCCCTGGGTTTCATTTCACTAAAAAAAAAAAAAAAAAAAAAAAAAAAAAAAAGCAATAAAGATGATCTCTCTCTCTCTCTCTCTCTCTCTCCCTCTCTCTCTCTCTCTCTCTCTGTGTGTGTGTGTGTGTGTGTGTGTGTGTGTGTGTGTGTGTGTGTGCCGGCGTTTGAACTCAGGATTTCAGTATGGTAGATGAACGTCTACTGCTGAACTACAATCCAAAGATGCTACTCTTATTTATGAACGTTTTAGCCTGGTCCTGTACTGGGTGGCAGTGGAGGCTTCTGGGCACAGAGGAGTCTGAGTCCTTGAGACCAAGTACCTCGGTTGCACCCCATGGGGCACTGAGCCCAACCTGCTCACTGTCAGTATTTCAGAGCCACCTGTGGTGGTGGGGAAGAATTTCGCCACACTCAGCCTTCTCTGATTCTGTCCGTTCCCTTCACCCCACCTTTTCCTTCTTGTATACTGAGTAACCGAGGTGTCCTGAACCTCTGCCTGGTCATTATCTCTCCTTAGTTTAGTCGCCACTTTTTTCCGGCTCTTTCTAGCCGCAAGGCACCTGGCAGGCCAGGCAGTAGCCAGTTCTACGGGTTTTACAGTGTTCACCATAAACACCAGCGCCCGCAGCTCTGCCCGGCTGCATGGCAGGGTCTTTATGACGACAGCAAGACCCCGTGTGTCTCCCGGTACCGTGGAACTCGGGCTAAAAATACGCAGGAATGACGGGAACTGTTTACAATAGCCCTCGCCAGAAGCCCAGCAAATGTGTTTAAACAAACACGCACTGAGGTTCAAGAGACAGAACCAGCCGCAGTCAGCTGTGCATTATTAAGAGAGAAAAACTTCTCTTCAATACCAAGTTTTTTGTGGACACAGCAAAGCAACAGTGTCTCAGTCCAAACACGGGCACTCGGTGGAAAGCCCCTAAACCCAGTCCAGTGACCCCTCAGGGCTGCCAGCTGTGCTGTTCCAGTGGCTCCAAGCGACAGGGGTAGGCAGGGCTGCCCTGCACTGAGTCACACAGGCCGGTTTGCAGGGCTCCGCTCTGAACTGGCTCTGAGCAGACGCGCCCAGGACAGCCCGACACTTGGCTGGGCTGCTGAGCCTTGGGGCCAGCCTAAGTCTAGCATGGATTTCAGAAGGTGCTTTGTAAGTTCAGCAGCCGCCACCTAGAGATGGGCCTTCGTGTGGTTCTGCTTTTTCTCCTCTTCTCCCTCCCTGCACCACCCCGGGGTGGTGTAGAAGAAAGAAAAGAAATCGGTAGAAAGGAGACATCAAGGGAGGCCAAGGAAATTATAATCTAAATAATAAAAACCTGGTGCTGCCGGGCGTGTTGGTGCACCCTTGCAATCCCAGCATTTGGGAGGCTGAGACAGGATTGCAGTTTGTGCACAGCCTCAGCTACTTAGTGAGGCCCTTTGCAACTCAGTGAGACCCTGTTTCAAAATAAAGAATAAAAAATAGGGCTGAGAGTGTGGCTTGGAGGTAGGATGCCCCTGCGTTTTATCCCTAGTACCGCAAAAACCAAAACCAAAAACAAAAGCAAAACCAGGTGCTGACGTTCCTCATCCCTCCACAGCCCAGCCAGCGTTCTCCCCAGGCCTGCCCGTCCCAAACTCCTGGGACCACAGATCTTCAGATCTTCGTTTGCCATCTTAACATCATTGGAGACGCACTGACTGATAATTACCGTGTGCACTGTTAACCCTCCCAAGAAATAGTTGAAGCAAGAGAGATTTGGTGCCTTGAGAAACCTAGAATTTAGAGAATTTTCCAGCTTACCCGTTGATCAGACTGGGCCAAGGGTCCAGAAAACGATTGGAACACCGTAAACCATCTAGGGGTCACCAGACAGATGTCATCCTCACATATCTTCCAAAACTGCTCTTCACCAAAGGGGAGCAGGGAACCCCCAGGAGCAGGGAACCCCCAATACATGTCTCTCATTCTCTTTTTTTTTTTTTTTTTGCGGGTCTGGGGATGGAACCCAGGGGCATTCGACCTCCGAGCTACAACCCCTGCCCTATTTTTTATTCTTTATTTTGAAACCGGGTCTCACTGAGTTGCAGAGGGCCTCACTAAATGGCTGAGGCTGTCAACGAACCGCGATCCTCCAGGTCTCAGCCTCCCGAATGCTGGGATTACAAGCGTGCGTCACCACGCCCGGCTTCCGCCTTCTCTTCAATGTGTTTTTCATTGATTTCCTAAGCAAACTTCAGTCTGTGGCTCTGACTGGTATATGCCAAATTCTTTTCTGTCACCGAAGCCAAGGACTCGGCTGGTCCTGAGTTGAATTCCCTCCTATTTGGGAACTACCCAGGTCCTTCTCAGAACCATCTCTTCTCCCGTGACACGCAAGTGAGGGGTAAGGGCTGGATAAGGATAGACGCACCACCAGAAAGAAAATCTAGAAACCTCCACAAGCATCCTAGATATACACCGCCCTATTTCCAACTCCAACTTGAAGCATTCAGGAAAGTGTCTGATCACTCTTTGATTTATACCTATCCAAGCCAGATCCATTTTTTCCATGTGTTAGATGCTTATGTTCTGGAGCCGGTGTTGATCAAATGTGATAGCAGGAAAAATCCTGATCCACCAGGCAACACACACTTGCGCGCTTCCATTTCTCCAAAGGAGACTGGTCACACAAAAAAATAGACTGGTTGTTGCTCATGGCTGGTGGGCTCCAGGAGGCAGGGGAGAGGTTATAATACAAAGGGTGTGGAGTATTAGCTCAGGGTGATACAATGTTCCAAAATAGCTGGGCATGGTGGCACATGCTTATAATCCCAGTACTTGGGAGGCTCAGACAGGAGGACTGAAGGTTCAAAACCAGCCCCAGCAACTTAGTGGGACCTTGTTCCCAAATAAGAAATAAAATTGGACCCAGAATGCCTCTGGGTCCAATCCCCAGGACCAAAAAAAAAAAGTTCCAAAATAATGATCATGATGGCAGATACACAGCTCTGTCAATAGACTGAACCACAGAATTGTAGACTTTACATTTTATTTTTTATTTTTATTTATTTTTTTGGTGGTACTGGGGTTTCTAGAAATCCTTCTACCTTTGAGCTACACTCCCAGACACACACACACACACACACACACACACACACACACACACACATATATATATAATTTTATTTAATTATTTTATTTGGAAACAGGGTCTCTTAAGCCAGTGAGGCTGGCTTTGAACCTATGCCATCCTCCTGTCTCCCAAGCACAGGGATTACAAGCCTGAACTACCATGCCCGGCTTTAGATTTTACATTTTAAATTAAAGAGGAAGCCGGACATGGTGGCACACGCTTGTAATCCCAGCATTGGGAGGCTGATACAGGAGGATCGCACAGGTTCAAAGCCAGCCTTAGCTACTTAGTGAGGCCCTCCACAACTTAGTGAGATCCTGTTTCAAAATAAAGAATAAAATTAGGGGGCTGAGGCAGGAGGATTACACAATTTGAAAGCCAGCCTCAGCTACTTTAGTGAGGCTCTCAGCAACTTAGTGAGACCCTGTTTCCAAATAAAGTATAAAATAGGTCTAGGAGTATAGTCCGGTGGTAGAAAAGCTCCTGGGTTCCACCCCCCAGTACCACCAATAAATAAGTAAGTAAGTAAGTAAGTAAATAAATAAATAAATAAATAAATAAAAAGTAAATTGAAGATGGACTTTTATTTTAACAGTGCCAAAACTGTAACGGTGTAAGATGGAAATGCAAGTTCTTATTCTTAGCCAATTTAGAAAAAATAGCCAGAAGCCGGGCGTGGTGGCACATGCTTGTAATCCCTGCACTTGGGAGGCTGAGACAGGAGGATCGTGCAGGTTCGAAGCCAGCCTCAGCTGGCTTAAGAGACCCTGTCTCCAAATAAAATATATAAAAAGGTCTGGGAGTGTAGCCCAGAGGTAGAAGGCCCCTGGGTTCCATCCCCAGTACCACCAAAAAAAAAAGAAAAAAGAAAAAAAAAAGAAAAAATAGCCAGAACTATACTGCTGCAAACTTAAGCAATTTTTATTATTACAAAGGTAGAAGAAAGGGACAGAATTATGACACTGGGGTTTTTGGATATAGAACAGTTTTTTTTTTGTTTTTTTTTTTGTTTTTTTTTTTTTTTTGGTGGTACTGGGGTTCCTGGAAGCCCTTCTACCTCCGGGCTACACTCCCAGACCTCTTTTTACATTTTTATATTTGGAAACAGGGTCTCCTAAGCCAGCGCGCGTGGCTGGCTTCGAACCTGCGCGATCCTCCTGTCTCTGCCTCTCAAGCGTGGGGATTACAAGCGTGCGCCACCACGCCCGGCAAGAACAGTTTTTATAAAGATTTGTTATCTTCCATCTTGCAAAACCAATAGTCTTCCTAACCCGACTAGGTGTGGACTCGTCCATTATCTTTGGTACAAGCCTTTTGATATGATTATGAGGATTCACTATCTGTCATCCTGCTTGACCAAAGCCTTCCTCCTGTACTGATGCGGGTATGAGCCTGCCGGTCTCCAGTGCAAGTCTTTGTTAAGACCAAGATGTGTCGGGGTTAACAAAGTCAGGGGTCACATGGTATCTGCCCCCTTTGACAAAGGCCTGTACCATCCTCCCGAGTCCCTGGGCAGTTTTAGCCTATCTGTTAGAAGTTATTTATTCTATAAACTTGTCTTTAAAATATGAAGGCCCTGGGCTACAATTGTATTGTGTACTTGCTACTCACTTTGGGCAGCAGCTGGCTCCCTTCCCTGCCTGAGAGTCTGTGCAGCACCCAGGTCCTGGCTAGTTTTTACATTTTGAAATTAATACCAAAAAGCTGGGCGTGGTGATGCACGCTTGTAATCCCAGCGCTTGGGAGGCTGAGACAGGAGGATCGCACAGGTTCAAAGCCAGCCTCAGCTACTTAGTGAGGCTCTTGGCAACTTAGTGAGACTCTGTTTCCAAATAAAATATAAAATAGGTCTGGGGGTATAGCGCAGAGGTAGAAAGTCCCTGGGTTCCACCCCCAGTACCACCAAAAATAAATAAATAAATAAAAGAAATCAATACCAAAGCAATTTTCCAATACCAGAACATTCGCCATCATTCATGGCATGAGGATTCCTTCTCAGTGAACTGAGAGAAGCGAACTTGAGGCCAAGTTTGGTGAAGAAAGTCCCTGGGTTTTTTGAGCTGTTTTTAGCTCAGCTAGAGTCTACAGAGCGTGTGGGAGAAAGCCCTAAAACCTGCAAGAGAGCATGGCCCTCTTCCTGCAGGGGCCCTTTGCCTTTTCTTCTTCCTGTAAATCAGAAATGTAGGTTTCTTGAAGCCAGGCGTGGTGGCGCACGCTTGTAATCCCAGCATTTGGGAGGCAGAGACAGGAGGATTGAGGTTTCCGGCCAGCCTCAGCTACTTAGTGAGGAGGCCCTTTGCAACTCAGTGAGACGCTGTTTCAAAATAAAGAATAAAAAATAGGGCTGATGGTGTAGCTCAGAGGTAGAATGGCCCTGGTTTCCATCCCCAGACCCGCAAATAATAATAATAATAATAATAATAATAATAATAATAAAAAATAATAATAATAAAAGAAATTTAGGCTTCTAGTTAGCAGCCTGAATGAGTTCACCCGCAAAGAGCAATGGCCTCTGTGCCCAGCGTTCCTTACCTACTGCCACTCATTCAACACGTGTTTCTCGAGGGCGTGTAGACCCTGCTCTAGGCAGCGGGCATGCATGGGATCTTCACACCAGGGGGCTCGCATTTTAGCTCAGGAAGATAGAATTACAGTAAACACAGAAATCAATAGATTACATGGCATAGGAGAGGGGCATAAGTGCTAAGGAACGAAGGCAACGTCCAGCCCAGGAGGCAGTTGCAGCAGACACAGCTTGGATTCGGGTGGGTGTTAGCAAGAGAGGGTGACGGAGGGGCGGCCATGGCCGCAGGGGAAGAGCTCCCCGCACAGATGTCTGTGAGAGTAGGCCATCCCTGCAGGTGGAACAGTGCCAGGCTGGGAGAGAGGACCAGAAAAAAAGGCCCCTAAGAGCCAGGGGAAGACAGCAGCCCACAGGAGGCACTGTTAGGTATATTCGTGCTGTCTTTTTATTCTGTAGTTTGGGTGGGGGTTTTTTTGCTTGTTTGTTTGTTTGTTTTGGTGGTACTGGGTTTCCTGGGAGCCCTTCTACCTCTGGGCTACACTCCCAGACCTAAATATATATATATATTTATATTTTATTTTTTTATATTTATATTTATATTTATATTTTTTATATTTTATATTTATAATTTATATTTTATATTTTATTATATTTATATTTATATTATATATTTTTATATATATTATATATATATATATATATATTTTTTTTTTTTTTAAACAGGGTCTCTTAAGCCAGCACAGCTGGCTTCGAACCTGCGCAATCCTCCTGTCTCCGCCTCCCAAGCGCGGGGATTACAAGCGTGCGCCACCACGCCCTGCTCAGTTTGGGTGTTTTGCTATTGCGGGGCCTTGCTGACCCTGCTCCTCCAAGGACTAGCTCCTTCCTGGAGATACCAAATACGCAAAGGAACCAAGGGAGAGCCACAGCCCAGACACCTCCTCTCCTGGGTTCTCACACTCGGAGCCAGTATCCACCTGCCCTGGTCTTCCAGGGTCAGGAACCACAACTAGGGCCTGTGCCCCGGAGGCCCGGTATGGTGGCACACACTTATAATCCCAGTACTTGGGACGCTGAGACCGGAGGATTGCAGGTTCACAGCCAGCCTCAGCTATTTAGTGAGGCCCTTTGCAACACAGTAAGACCCTGTTTCAAAATGAAGAATTAAAAAATAGGGCTGAGGGTGTAGCTTGAAGGTAAAATGCCCCTGGGTTTAATCTCCAGTACTGCAATAAATAAATAAATAAATAAATAAATAAATAAATAAATAACCAGGTGTCGTGGCACACATTTGTGTAATCCCAGCACTTAGGAGGCTGAGAAGGAGTATTGCAGGTTCGAGGCCAGCCTCAGCTACTTAGTGGAGCCCTCTGCAATTTAATGAGATGCTGTTTCAAAATAAACAATAAAAAATAGGGCTGGGGATGCAACTTGAAGGTAAAATGCCCCTGGGTTCCATTCCCAGTAAAACACACACACACACACACACACACACACACACACACACACACACGTATTTGCTGGGAGTGGTGGCACACACCTATAATCTCAGTACTTGGGAGGCTGAGACAGGAGGACTGCAGGATAAAGGCCAGGCCAGCTACACCCCCAGCCCTCAGCAAGTTAGTGAGACTCTTAGCAACTTAGGCAGACTACTTCAACATAAGAAAATAAAAAGGGGTTGAGGCTAGGGGTGTAGCTCAGAAGTAGAATGCCTCTGATTTCAGTCCCCAGTACAAAACAAACAGACCAGAATGTCTTTGTTGAGCCAGGTGCAGGAGCACAAGCCTGCCATCTCACCTAGAAATGGCCAACCGCTCCGGCAGCATTGCCGTTTCCTCTGCTGAATCACACTTACACATCTGTAAAAAATAATATGGGCATATTTGTGCAAATCTATTTTTGTATTCTCTGTTTTAGCAGATATATCTTTTGCAAATATTTCTCCTAGTTAAGATATTTATTTTACTATTTAGTGTCTTTCAAAGACTAAAAAGTTAGAAAGAGAGAGAGAGAGAGAGAGTTATATGTGTGTGTTTGTTGTGCCAGGGGTTGAATCCAGGGGCATTCTCCCTCCAATCTGCACCCCCACCCTGTTTTATTTTTATTTTTATTTTTATTTTTGGAAACAGGGTCTCACTAAGAGCCTCAATAAGTTGCTGAGGTTGGCCTTGAACCTGAAAACCTCCTGTCTTAGCCTCCCAAGTACTTTAATTATAGGTGTGTACCACCCCACCCGCCTGGCCTAGATATTTTTGATAACTGCTTTATCAAAAATTTTGAGATAAAATTTACAGACTATAAAATTTTAGCCATTTAAAGGGGTGGCTTCTGCCAGGTGTGGTGGTCCACGCATGTAACCCCAGCATCTGGGAAGCTAAGACAGGAGGATCGCGGTTCACGGACAGCCTCAGCTACTTACTGAGGCCCTTTGCAACTCAGTGAGACCCTGTTTTAAAAGAAAGAATAAATAATAAGAGTAGGGGTGTATCTTGGAGGTAGGATACCCTTGGGTTCCATCCCCAGTACTGCAAAAAACAAAATAAAATAAAAGGGTGATCTAATAAAATGAGTTGAAAAATTAATTTCTCCCCTCTTTTCTGGAATCATTGGCAGAGAACTGGTCTTGTGAAAATGTTTGGTAGAATCTACCAGGACAGCCATCAAGATCTGACCTTTCTTTGTGAAATACTTTCAATTACAGATTCAATATTTAAAATAGATACAAAGCTTCTCTGCGTATTTGCTCTTGCTCGAATGACTTTGATAGTTTGTACCTTTCAAGGAATATGTCCATTCCAACTAAGTTGTCCATCTTATCAGCAGAAAGCTGCTTATGATATTTGTTTACTGCCATTTTAATGTCTATAGGATTGGTAGCGACATCCTCTTTCATTTTTTATATTGGTAACTTGTATCATCTTTATTTTTATTTCCTTTTTAAAACATTTATTCATTTTTTTTATGGGTATTGGGGATGGAACCCAGGGGCATTCTACTTTCAAACTGCACCCCCAGCCCTATATTTTATTCTTTATTTTGAAACCGGGTCTCACTGAGTTGCAGAGGCCTCGCTAAGTAGCTGAGGCTGGCTGCGAACCATGATCCTCCTGTCTCAGCCTCCCGAATGCTGGGATTACAAGCGTGCGCTATATTTGTGAATTTTACCTTGTCGGATGCTGGATTTTGTTGCATTCCTTCAAAGAACATCAAGTCTGCTTTGTCAAGCAATTATGTTTCTTGCAGATACACTTGTGGGCTGGTGGCAAAGTTGTATCCAGGCGAGTGTAAGGCCATCTTTATTCTTGGGTTGTTTTCATGTCACTTTTAAGATCTGACTCTTCTACCCTGTGTTTTGTGCATCAGGAAGCCTCTCCCCCGGCCTGGGGAAGTTCTGGCAGTGGTTATTGTGGGCACTGTGAGGTCTGTCTGTGAGGCCTGGCCAGAGGAGGTGGAGAACAAAAAACTCCAGTAGTGGTGGGAAAAGTGGCCCTAACCATCCCCCTTCCCCCAGCCCAGAAACCTACCTGTCCGGCCCCCTGTCAATATCACCAATGGGGAAAGCCATGACTGTGTAACAACCCTCCCTCCTAATGCCCCATAAAAAGCCCCTAGTCTGTAAGACACGGGCCCCTCACTCTCGTGGGCTCTCTCTCCCGGTCAGGTGTCTCCTCCCAGATTTGTCCCCCAAAACTCTGCTCCTGCTATCCAGCTGTGCACCCCTTTTCCTGCTCTTTACCAACAGATGGTATTTACCAACATGTATGTTCTGCCAACCGCTTCCTGGTGGTTCTTTCTGATGCCTTGCAGAATTTCATTCTGTATACATACTAGTCAGCTCTCAAAGACAAGTCAAGGGGACTCCACTGCAGACCGCCGAGGTATTCTTGTTCTTCACTATTCTGCTCTGGACAGTCTATGTTCATCGATGTCCTCAAAACCTCGTGTTTTTCTTTCAATTCAGTGAGACCTTTCAGTTATTTATTTATTTATTTATTTATTTATTTATTTATTTTTGCCAGTCTGGAGAGGGAACCCAGGGGCATTAGACCGCCAAGCTACACCCCCTGCCCTATTTTTTATTCTTTATTTTGAAACCAGGTCTCACTGAGTTGCAGAGGGCCTCACTAAGTAGCTGAGGCTGTCCGCCAACCGTGATCCTCCAGGTCTCAGCCTCCCGAATGCTGGCCTTTCAGATATCTTTAGGTTCCCTTTCCCTGTGCTGCGGCCTGGATGTTGCCTCTGGGAAGTAATTATAGGGGTTCCTTGCCTGCCCTGCCTGTTACTCAATCTCTGAAAAGAGCCATTCATTATTTTGTTTGTTTTCCAGTTTTTACAGCAGGAAGATAATTCCTGCAATAGTTTATCTTTCATGGGTGGAGGCTGAAGTCCCGGATAATATTTTATTGTTATTCTTATACCATTTCCCGTTTAAGAACTTCTTGGCAGCTGGGCATGGTGGCATGTGCTTCTAATCCCAGTACCTGAGAGTCTGTGACAGGAGGATCATAGGTTTGAAGGAGGCCAGCCTTGGCAATTTAGCAAGACCCTCAGCAACTTAGAGAGACCCTGTTTCAAAATAAAAATAATAAAGGGTTGGGAAGAGCCGGGCGTGGTGGCGCACGCTTGTAATCCCAGCGCTTGGGAGGCTGAGACAGGAGGATCGCACAGGTTCGAAGCCAGCCTCAGCTACTCAGTGAGGCTCTCAGCAACTTAATAAGATCCTGTTTCCAACCAAAACAAAATATAAAATAAGTCTGGGAGTATAGCCCAGAGGTAGAAAAGCCCCTGGGTACCACCCCCAGTACCATACACACACACACACACACACACACACACACTCACATACTCACAATATATATATATATATATATATATATATATATATTAAATTCTATATATAAATTTAAATTCTCTCTCTCTATATATATATATTTTAAAAAACAGGGCAAGAGGTACAGCTCAGAGATCAAATACCCCTGGGTCCTATCCCCAGACCCACAAAAATAGAAAAAATAAAAATAATAAAGGGCTGGGGATGTAACTCAGAGGTAGAATGTCCCTGGATTCAATCCCTAATAACACACACACACACACACACACACACACACACACACACACACACACACAGACGTTTCTTAGCAATGCCGGGATTGGTGGTTTATGCCTGTAATCCCAATACTTGGGAGGCTGAGACAGGAGATTCAAGGCCAGCCTCAGCAACTTAACACGATCCTCCACAACTTAGTGAGATCCTGTTTCCAAATAAAAAATAAACAAAGGGCTTGCCGGGCATGGTGGCACACATCTGTAATCCCAATACTAGGGAGGTTAAGACAGGAGGATTGGGATTGCAGGTTCAAGAACAGCCTCAGAAATTTGGGGAGTCTCTCAGCAACTTAGTAAGACCCTGTTTCCAATTAAAAAATAAAATAGGGCTGGGGGTATATCCCAGAGGTAGGAGGCCCCTGGGTTCCTTCAGTGCCACAAAAAAGGAAGGAGGAGGCGAAGGGCAAATCTCAGAAGTGTAGCATGACCCTGTGCTCAACCCCCAGTTACCAAAGAACAAAACAAAAACCCTTACCAAATAGCAAGCACATTTATTGTTGAATAGTATTCATTATCCAGAATATCTTGTCATAAATTCGAAGTCAAAGTGAAATAATTATCATTCTTGCAACCAAGTGTGACTACTTAACAATCCCTAGGCAGTGTTGGAGAGGTTAAACATTGTTTGTATACCCTATAAAATTAGAGCACTTCTGTGCTGACCGTAGTGAGGGCTAATAAGGATGTGGTCAGAGGAGCCGATAAGGAAACCCTCAGGAGGGAGGAGGCGTGATTAGAGGACAGAGACTTGGTGACTTCTTTCCTGTGAGGACATGTGGAAGAAACAAGCCACAGGGTGATGTCAGGAAAGCCCGGGGTCTTAGGAAAGGCCAGCAAAAGAGACTGCGTGAATAACAGAAACCCCAGAAACAGCGAAGGAGACAGGCTCCACTTCTGGGCTTTGGGTAGCTGAGGGAACATTCTCAGAAAACTCATCTTTGCCACTCGCCTGATAGGAAAAGAAACTGAGGCCTGAAGATGAGTCACCACCTCAGAGCGAGAACTCAAGGCAACCATCCCAGAGAGCGCCATGGGCAGCTGGAGGCCATTTCTTTGTGAAACCATTTCAAGGCGAATCGGAACACCGATTTGGTGACTTTCCTGGTGACTTTGTCGTCTCAAAACAAGTATTTTGAAATTGAACCTTGACTTGGGTTGACCAAAACTGCATAGCTTTTTTTTTTTTTTTTTTTTTTTTTTTTTTTTTACTTTCCACTATTAACAAGGCCAGTCTGTCCCCAAGCATCTGTCTGACTCTTGGGTCTCATTTGTGACTGTACTGTGCTAGCGTGCTATTTCAAAGGTGTGTTTGAACAGTTTTCGATGGAGGTAAACAACCACCTAATAGGGTTGAGTTGAAGGATCCTAAGGGATCATGTACCTGAAATGCAACCTCTATACCTCTCTACCTCAGAGTCCAGCATCTAATACCTCCAAGAAGGGGGGAACACCCAAGGCTGGCTGATACATCAGCCAGTAGTATCAGCTCCCGGTTCTCATGACAAATGGCTGAGGCCAAAGAGAAAATACCAGTAGGAAGGAAGGTAAAGAAGGAAAAAAAAATATATATATATATGTGTGTGTGTGTGTGTGTGTGTGTGTGTGTGTGTTTGGGGATGTGAAAAATTCTTGAAAGAGAGTGAGCCTCAAGGGTTAAAACCCTTGGAGTCAGAAGGTATTAAAAAGCAAGACATCAAAGAAAGCTGGTGAAGCCAGGCACACTTTTAATCCCAGAATTCAGGAGGCTGAGACAGGACGATGGCAGCTCCCAGCTAGCCTCAGCTACTTAATGAGGCCCTTTGCAACTCAGTGAGACCCTGTTTCAAAATGAAGAGTAAGCCGGGTGTGGTGGCGCACACTTGTAATCCCCGTGCTTGGGAGGCGGAGACAGGAGGATCGTGCTGGTTCAGAGCCAGCCTTGCTGGCTTAAGAGACCCTTTTTCCAAATTTAAAAAGTTATAAAATAGGTCTGGGAGTGTAGCCCGGAGGTAAAAGAGCTTCCAGGAACCCCAGTACCACAAAAAATAATAATAATAATAATAAATAAATTAAAAATAGGGTGAGGGGTGTCGCTCATAGGTAGAATGCCCCTGATTTCCATCCCCAGTACCATACACACACACACACACACACACACACACACACACAAAGAAAAATCAGGAAATCAAAAAGAGGCAGTGAAGACACAAACTTCACCCACAGATCAGCATCTTGTTCTAAGTTCAGTCAGACTCAAGGCTCCTGGGACTGACTAGCCACTCATTCGGCTGGCATTGAGGTCAAGGGCACGGTTTGACATGCCTGACTGAGAGTGTCCCCCAACATCTGACTGTACAAACATGACCGGGCACAACCCCGCTTCTCATCCACACCCCAGAAAAAGATAACAAACCGCCCGCCGCACATTAGGACAAGCCCTTCTCCCACACCGAGGGCATTTGTTCTGGAACATCTTTCCTTCGTGTTCAGACCTCTGCTTGTCCTGACCACTTAACTCCAAGTGCCCTTCTAAGAGCACCAATCAGCAACCTGTCAGAGGCTCCAGATCGCCCGTGGTTTTAGAAAAGTGCTGGACTGAGCTTCGTGGCCAGTTCATTTTCTGAGCTCTTTCCGGCTCTCAGCCACATTCTTTGGGTCTGAGTCAGTCATTTTTATGCAACCGTGTCCAGGTATATTGGTTTTCCCTGTCCCCTGTGGTGCGACAAGAGGGGTGTGGCCGGCTAGGGGATGACCTGTTCTTTCAAGAGACCTTTGCTCCTGTGTGAGTATGTCTCACTAAATTCCCACCCACACCCCAAATCCTAACCTCAGAATAACATGCCGATCATATCTCAAAAATAGCCAAGGACAGGAGGTAGGGCTGGGAGTAGGATGTCCCCAAAGGCTTGACATTCTGAAAAGAAGGCTTTGGAGGGAGTGCCATAGTTTGGATCAGGGTCCCTCAAAGCCATGTGCTATGATGTGGGCCCCAGCCCGTGATGCTATGGGGACCTAGTGAGAGGAATTAGATCACCAAGGGTGTGGCAAGAGGGATCTTGGGACCTGGCCCCATCCTGTCTCTTTCTGTGTTTCTCATTCCCTATGACGTGAGAAGCTTTGCTCCATGATGTGCCCCCGCCATAATGTCTCGCCTGGCCACAGGCTCCAAAAGGATGGAGCCAACCAACCATCGGCTGAAACCATGGCCAAAATAAATCTTTTTTTTTCTTATAAGTTGTTTACTCTCAAGTGTTTTGTCACAGTGTTGGAAAACTGACTGCCACAGGGATTGTGGGTGATTAAGGTGAACATTAATAGAAAATAACAACTGGAGAGCTTAAGTACTAGGAAAAATAGCTATGCACGAACCAAACAATCTTAGCTCTACTGAACGCGCGCATGTTTCAAATAGTTGGCCAGATAGGAAACTGCTGAGCTCCTAGACAGCGCCACGTGTTGAAATTAGCCTGTTGATATTAGTAATCGCTGAGGCTTGAGCTGAGCTTTTCATCTTGCATTCTGCCAGCACTGGGCTGTGGCTTCCGAACCAGGTCTGTTACCTAATGTGATGTGTTTACATCACTCCGAGGCCAAATAAGTATGATGCGGTGACAATCTTTATACTTCCAACATTTTAGCTATTATTGGCCTTGCAGTTTGTTATGGCATTTTTTTTCCTGTTGAGTCTTACACCCTTATTTCTCTCCTTCCACACACCGTCAGAATAATATTCCCACAACTCCACCTTGCGAAGGTCCTCCTCCTCCCACTCAAAAATGGAGGTGTCTAATTACCAAGCATGTCCACGCCATATGATCAGCTCTTTGGGCGGAGAATGGATGATGGCTATAAATAGAAAGACCAAGTTCATCACTGGTGATAGCTAAAGGAAACATCATTGCTGGAAAATGTGCTAGAAGCTGCCAATTACATCCTCTCCTCATTCCATCCCTCTGTCCTGATCAGGGACCCCACGCTGAGGGTAATGGGTCAGATTAATTAACCTTTGTCACAGGGCTGCTTGGCCCAGAGGTCAATGAACTTGGCTGGTCCGCTTAGTTGGGTGACCCTCTCCCACACTGGGGAAAGTGTGTCAGAAATGCCAGTTAGGCTGGAGAGCCACGCTTGTCACTCATGTTTTGCACAACACAGAAAACTCTCCTCCAGAGAGAAAAGACTAAAGCAGACATAGGTAAAGAGCACCCAAAAATCAAGAAGAAGCCGGGCATGGTGGCACACTCCTGTAACCCCAGTACTTTGGGAGGCTGAGATGGGAGGATGGACGGTTGGAAATAAGCAAGTGGTAACTTAATGAGACCCTGTTTCAAAATGAAAAAAATTTCAAAAAAGGCTGAGGATTTATCTCAGTGATTAAATACCCCTGGGGGCCAACCTTCAGGACAGAATAAAAGAGGGGGGTTAGGCGTGTGGCTCTGTGGTAGAGTGTTTGCCCAGCATGCAAATTTATCCAAGCTTTAAGACAAACTCCTAACACGACAAAACACCATAACTTTGAAACCTACGAAAAGTTTAAACATAACCCTAATTTAAAGTCTAACCCTAAACCGGGAGTGGTGGCGCACACTTGTAATCCCAGCATCTGTGAGGCTGAGACCAGAGGATCGCAGTTCGCAGACAGCCTCAGCTACTTAGTGAGGCTATCTGCGACTCAGTGAGACCCGGTTTCAAAATAAAGAATAAAAAATAGGGCAGGGGGTGTAGCTCGGAGGTCAAATGCCCCTGGGTTCCATCCCCAGACCTGCAAAAATAAAAAATAATAAATAAATAAATAAATAAAATAAAAATAAAGTCTAACCCTAACAGTAATAAGAGGTTAAGGTTGAACATTTTCTTTTTCTAATTTCAACGCATATTCTATCACTTATCCAAATTTGAAGACCCAGAAGTAACTCTGAAAAACACCACAAATTTACTTTAAACCCTACGCAAATGCTAACCCTGACACTAAATCTCTAACAATTATACCATGACCAAACCTGAATACCCTCATTTGGTAATTTCAACTCAAAGTCTAAGTGTTATCCAACTTGAACACACACTCCCATAGCTAAGAAACAACCATACCATTACTTTAAAACCTACGCCATGGCTAAACAGTGCCCTGAACCTGCGTCTATCCCTAACAATAAACCCAGCACTGAACTTGAGCACCACCTTTCCCTAAATTTGAAGCGAATTCTAACATGTATCTGAACAGGGTCCCACTAAGTTACTGAGGGCCTCCAATTGCATTCCTCCCATCTCGGCCTCCCAAATACTGAGATTACAAGCGTATGCCACCACACTTGGTAACTTTTTTTTTATTTTATTTTTTGGTGATACTGGAGTTCCCGGAAACCCTTCTACCTCCGGGCTACACTCCCAGACACCTATTTTTTTTTATATATTTTTTGGAAACAGGGTCTCTTAAGCCAGCAAGGCTGGCTTCGAACTTGTGTGATCCTCCTATCTCCGCCTCCCAAGCGTGGGAATTACAAGCGTGCGCCACCACGCCCGGCGTGACATTTGTTTTTAAGAAGATCATGCATGTGTATCAATAATTACAAATTAGAAAACTTTTGTTTAGAAAACCAAATAAACTAAAACAAAAAGGTAGTTTAAAACCTTAGATTTAAATGATTTGTGTGTCTGGGGGTGGGGGTACTATACACTAAACCCAGGGGTGTTCCACTTCTGATCTATACCCCCAGTCCTTCTTTAAAGAAAAATTTGTTATAAAACATAGTCTTGCTAGATTGCTGAGGGCCTTGCTAAATTGCTGAGGCTGGCCTCTAATCTGTGATCCTCCTGTCTCAGCTTCCCAAGTACTAGGATTATAGGCATGTGCCACCATGCCTGGCGTTTAAATTTAAATTTAAATAATTTAAAATATAAAACCGGGAGTGGTGACACATGTTTGTAATCCCAGCATTCCGGAGGCTGATACAGGAGGATCACAGTTTTCAGACAGCCCTAGCTACTTATTGACGCCCTTTGCAACTCAGTGAGACCCCGTTTCAAAACTAAAAACAAAGCCAGGCGTGGTGGTGCACGCTTATAATCCCCGCGCTTGGGAGGCTGAGACAGGAGGATCGCACAGGTTCAAAGCCAGCCTCAGCTACTTAGTGAGGCTCTCAGCAACTTAGTGAGACCCTGTTTCCAAATAAAATATAAAATAGGTCTGGGAGTATATCCCAGAGGTAGAAAGCCTCTGGGTTCCACCCCCAGTACCACAAAAAATAAAAATTAAAAATAAATTAAAAATACTAAAAAATAGGGCTGAGGGTGTAGCTTGGAGGTAGAATGCCCCTGGGTTCCATCCTCAGTACTGAAAGAAAGAAAGAAAGAAAGAAAGAAAGAAAGAAAGAAAGAAAGAAAGAAAGAAAGAAAGAAAGAAAGAAATTAAAATGTCAGGATGTCATTGATTATTTTACACAAGGGTAATTTTAATTTTTAATTAATTCTGGTCAAGAATTGTAGACTTCTAAGCTGGGTGTGGTGGCACACGCTTGTAATCTCAGCATTTTGGAGGCTGAGACTGGAGGATCGCAGTTTGCAGACAGCCTCAGCTACTTAGTGAGGCCCTCCACAACTTAGTGAGACCCTGTTTCAAAATAAAGAATAAAAAAATAGGGCAGGGAGTGTAGCTCAGAGGTCGAATGCCCATGGGTTTCATTTCCAGACCTGTCAAAAAAAAAAGGCGTGGTGGCGCACACTTGTAATCCCCGTGCTTGGGAGGCTGAGACAGGAGGATCACACGGGTTCAAAGCCAGCCTCAGCAACTTAGTGAGACCCTGTTTCCAAATAAAATATAAAAAAAGGTCTGGGAGTATAGCCTGGAGGTAGAAAGCCTCTGGGTTCCACCCCCAGTACCAAAAAAAAAAAGAATTGTAGACTTCTAATTTTTCATTTTTCACTGATGAACTTTTGAGTGGAAAAGGCTATTGTGGGTTAGTTTCTTAAGTAGAAGGCAGAACATGAATTAAATGTAAAATCATGCTACTATAATATACTAAGTGTATATTTAAATAAAATTTGTGCCTTGATGGCTGCTCCTCCCGGAAGCAAGGGGATAGGTGGAGAGATGCCGTCTGGTATGAAATTCCAAGGCTAAAGTCAGACTGAGAAGAGAGTGCGGACGACGGATCCAGGAGGCTTGGGCTTCATGACCCCACTCTCCGCTTACTCTTGGGTTTACCCGGCTGAGCTTCAGATTCTTCATCTGGAGTAGACGTGATAATTGTATCTACCCTCCTGGGTTGTCATAAAGATTAAATAAGGTGATACAGGAGGCACACCTGGTGCCCTGCCTCCGCACGCACAGGAAGTGTTCCTAAAAGTTATTAGCTTTAACACATCACTTATATATGGGATGGAAGTCCTTGATCTTACTTTATACAAATATATTAGTAATAAGCAGTAGTTACATTGGTAAAAAATAATAATAATAATAATCTAAGAATGATTTGCTCACTAGGCGTGGCGCACGCTTGTAATCCCAGCACTTGGGAGGCTGAGACAGGAAGGTTGCACAGGTTTGAAGCCAGCCTCAGCTACTTAGTGAGACCCTGTTTCCAAATACAATATAAAATAGGTCTGGGAGCCGGGTGTGGTGGCGCACGTTTGTAATCCTAGCATTCTGGAGGCTGAGACCAGAGGATCGCGGTTCGTGGACAACCTCAGCTACTGAGTGAGGCCCTCTGCAACTTAGTGAGACCCGGTTTCAAAATAAAGAATAAAAAATAGGGCAGGGGATGTAGCTGAGATCAAATGCCCCTGCGTTCCATCCCCATACCTGCAAAAAAAAAAAAAAAGGACTGGGGGTGAGCTCAGAGGTAGAATGCCCCTGGGTTCCATCCCCAGTACTGCAAAAAAAAAAAAAAAAAGTAGGTCTGGGAGTATAGCCTGGAGATAGAAAGCCTCTGAGTTCCACCCCAGTACCACAAAAAAAAAAAAAAGAGAGAAAAAAAGAAAAAAAGAAAAAGAAAAGAATGATTCACTCTATCTAATATTAGCTATAAGGGAACTGTGATTTCATGGTGGCTTTAAGATATTCAGAAGCATGCCCAGGCCCAAGCTAGGTATCAGCTTGCTGTTGGGGAAGGCGGGGTTCACTCCTGGGGGACAGTGTAGTGAGCCCCCCAGAAGGACTCGGAACCAGCTATTGCTCCAGTGGTACAGAGTCACTCGGGAAGCAGGCAGCTCATGCGGGATCCAGGCAGTGTCTATAAATAACTACATGTGATTCTGCTGTTCAAAAAAGACCATTCCAGACTCAATAACCTAGGCAGAGGTTCATGGCATATCATTAATTTTAGGCCACCAAGATGCTTTCTTTTGATTTTTCTTTTTAGCAGAAACTACTGTGCTCCTCTTTCTAGACAGACCTTTGATGATATCAGTCCTTGAGCTAGGAATGATTAAGTCCAGAAATTGCTTCAGCCTGAGGACTAAGGACTTGTGCCTGGCCGGGATCTAGCCAACCTCTCTGCTCACTCACCAGCCAGCTTTGCCCTGGTAGCATCAAGAGCTATTTGTGGCTGACATAAATTTCATTGGACATTTTTACTAACTTCACATTTCTTTGGCAACAGAATGAGTCACAAGGAGACCAGTATGAAATACTGAAATACTTTGCCCTACCCTCTCCCAAGCCCGAGTTTGATATTTGCCGGAGCCGGCTGGCAAAAGTACGGGTTCCAAAGAGAGGAGTGAGGATGAAAGAATTCAATTCTAGGAATTTGATTCAAAGAATATTTAATTCTAGCATGGAAGGATCGCCAGTCCACTCCCGGGTCGATAGCTCTACTATTTATACAGTTCCAGGTCAATCAATCCCTCGTGCCATCACCACCTGAGCTTCTCTCAGACCTTTTACTTTGAACTTTCCATGATCCCAAACCTTATTGACTCTGGGCAAAGGACAGTCAGAAGTATTCTTTTAGGGGAAAACCTGAATGGCTCCCCACAGATATTCTGATTTCTATTTCTAAATAATAAACCTCCCCAGCAATGCAGCATCATCTTTGTAAACTTCGCAATAGCCGACTTGAAATCTGCCAGTGGTTCTCAGCCCTGAGGACATTGTAGAATCCCCTGAAGGAGTTTTTAAAAAATAGTAATGTGTGGGCTCCATCCCCAGAAAAATGGAAACTTCCATTTTGGGGGGTAAGGCTCAGTGTGTTCGTTAGCTTTCTGTCACTATAACAAGATGCCTGAGGTCATTGTATTAGTCAGCTTTCTGTTGCCATGACAGAATACCTGAGATTTAAAAAAACTGAAAAGGAGGAAGGAGCTATATTGGTTCACAGTTTCAGTTCTTGGCACCATGGTATTGGGTCTTCGGCAGGCAGAATCTCGTGGCAATGAGCTGGTAGGGAGACAGAGCTGCTCAGAAAGGGAACGAGGGGTTGGGGTTCCCATAGCTCCTTTAAGAGTGCACCCCAACGATCTAACTTCCTTCTGGATAGCTCCACCTCGGAAAGGCTCTACCACCTTCCCATAGCGCCCCCAGCTGGGGACCAAGCCTTCAACACGTGGCTTGGTGGGGGGTATTTAAGATCCAAACCAGAACAACAGGCAACTTGGAGAGAGAAAATATTTTGGCAGTTTTGAAGGGTCTAGTCCATGACTGATGGGCCTTTTTGCTTTGGGCCAAGCAGCACCACACGGTGGGGGTAAAAGGTTGGGCAAAGATGCTCCTCTCACAACCAGGAAGCGAAAGAGAGGAAGAAGGGGCCAGGGGCCCACCATTACCTTCGAAGACACCCCCAAAACCTAGCCTCCTCCCACAAGGCCCTGCCCCTTAAAGTTCCACCGTGTCACAATAGTGCTATCCTGGGCACAGGTCCCTGAACACATAAGCCTTTGGGGAGCAATTGAAATCCAAAGTCTAGAACACAGGTGTGTCTCTTTTTTTTTTTTTTTTTTTTTTTTTGCAGGTCTGGGGATGGAACCCAGGGGCATTCGATCTCCGAGCTACACCCCCTGCCCTATTTAATTCTTTATTTTGAAACCGGGTCTCACTGAGTTGCAGAGGCCCTCACTAAGTAGATGAGGCTGTCTGCGAACCACGATCCTCCAGTCTCAGCCTCCCAAATGCTGGGATTACAAGTGTGTGCCACCACGCCCGGCTCCCAGTGTCTTTTATTTTTTTATTTTTATTTTTATTTTTTGGTGGTACTGGGGTTCCTGGAAACCCTTCTACCTCTGGGCTACACTTCCAGACCCATTTTTATACTTTTTTATTTGGAAACAGGGTCTCTTCAGCCAGCGAGGCTGGCTTCAAACCTGCACGATCCTCCTGTCTCCGCCTCCCAAGCGAGGGGATTACAAGCGTGCGCCACCACGCCCAGCTCCAGGTGTCTTTTAAAGACCCACCGGTTGCGCCAGATGTGGTGGTGCATGCTTGTAACCCCAGCATTCAGGAGGCTGAGACAGGAGGATCCGGGTTTGCAGACAACTAAGTGAGACCCTGTTTCAAAATAAAGAATAAAAATAGGGCTGGGGATGTAGCACAGAGGTAGGATGCCCCTGGGTTCCATCCCCAGTACCACAAATAAATAAATAAAGCCCCACAGGTGATTCTAACATACCATGGAGTCGGAAAATAGGTGGTAACAACAGTGGCTCCCTTAATAAAGGGAAGGTCTTTAAGAATTTGGCATCCCAGCTGGGAACAATGGCTCCTGCCTGTAATCCCAGTATTTGGGAAGCTGAGATAGAAGATCTTAGGTTGAGGGCAACCTCAGCAACTTAAGAGAGACCTTGTTTCAAAATAAAAGAATAGAAAATAGGTTTAGGGGTGTAGCTTACAGGTAGATTGCCCTTGGGTTCAAGTCCCAGTACCAAAAAAAAAAAAAAAAAAAAAAGAATTTGGCATCTCAAATGTAAGTTCTCAAGCCAGGGATCCAGGCACTAAATAACACTGTCATTGTTTATAGTTCTGATAGGACCTAATCCATCATTTAATCCAATCTCCTTAGTTATGGAAACAGTAAATAGCTCCAAAGATGAGGGCTTCTGGCAAGGTTACCTGAGTTTGCCCTAGTGCACAGAAGCTCTGGGAGTTTCCTTGGGCTGGGACCCTGAAGCAGGGCACCGTGCCCTGGCAAAGCCCCTCTCCTGTCCTGGATTGACACTGGCCCGGCCCCAGAGGAAGGAGGCTGGTCCAGGGCAGTGTAGAACGGGGCTGCCTTTCTAGCTACACTTCCCCCACCTCTGAGACCTTGTTCACACTTGGTAAGATCCACCAGCTCACTCACACTGGTCCACGGGACTGCCAGAGCTCTAATAAGACTGCACAAAATTTGCCACTTTGATCCGAATACCAGCTGCTCCAAACCAGAAAGGGAAAAATCAAACTGCAGATTGGATGCCCGCCGAAGCGTGAACCGACTCATTACTACGGGCTTCTTCACGAGAGCGAGTCAGAGGACGCTGGAGGGCCCTCGCAAGCCCCTGGCCGGCCAGCCGCAGAGCCCGAGCTTCCTCTCCTGGGCTCACTCAGCGTTTTTCCTCTTTGTCCCCCCCTCCCAAAGAGGCAAAGCCCAACATGTTCTTTCAGAAGCTAAGTGCTGCCAGACCAGAAATTCCACACCGGTGGGGTTTAGGGAACCTGAAACGTGTGATTTGTTTCCAAAGCAGCAGACTCATAAAAGCGAGGATTGTGCAGAAACATGCTGGGTGTTCGTAATAAATAACAAGGGCAGGCTTACCTCAGCAGGCAGGTACTACAGCGAAGATTAAATCACAGAATGAGCCACTGGAATTTGCTCCGAGGGCACTTTTTCTCGTCCATTTAAGACCCAGAGATGAAAAACAGGACGGATTGCCAAGACCACAAAGCTGGACCCAGAACCGGGATAAAAAGGTGAGCAGGTGTCCCTGGTGACTGGGGCCTCGCGCCCCGTGTTTGCTTCACTAATAAACCCACCTCTTTATTTTCAATGTTTGCAACGTGTATCATATGCCTGGTGGTGCCCTCCAGTCATAGAGAGCTTTCGCGGCCCTGAGTTAGCTTTCTGAATACTGGAGATAAAGAACCTAAATGGAGGGAGGGTCCCGGGCTCACTGTTCTAATCTGTGGTCATTGGCTTCTTTATTTTTGGCCTGTGGCGAGGCAGAACGTCGTGGTGGGAGCACGTGTGCGGCGAAGCCATTCACCTGGTGGCAGCCAGGAAGGAGGGGGGGGGAGAAGGAGAAGGAGAAAGAGAGGGAGAGGGAAAAAGAGAGAGAAGAAGGAGAGGAAGGGGAAGGAGGAGGAGAAGAAGAAGAAGAAGAAGAAGAAGAAGAAGAAGAAGAAGAAGAAGAAGAAGAAGAAGAAGAAGAAGAAGAGGAGGAGGAGGAGGAGGAGGAGGAGGAGGAGGGGGAGAGGGAAGGAGAGGAAGAAAGAAGGAGAAGAAGGAGGAGGAGGAGGAGGAGGAGGAGGGAGGAGGAGAGGAGAGAGAGAGGAGAAGGAGAGGAAGAAGGAGAAGAGGAGAGAGAGGAGAGAAAAGGTGAGAGAAAGAAAAGGGGAGGGAAGGGGAGGAGAGGAGAGAGAGAAGAGAGGAGAGAAGAGAAAAGAGAGAGATGGAGCAGAGAGAAGAAGAAGAAGTAGAGGGAGAAGAGGAGAGAGAAAGGAAAGAAGAGGAGAGAGAAGGAGAAGGGGAGTGAAGGGAAGGGAGGAGAAGAGAGGCGAGAGGAGGAGAGAGAAGAAAGGAGAGGAGAGAAGAGAAAAGAGCATGAGAGAGCGAGAGTGAGAGAGAGAGAGAGAGAGAGAGAGAGAGAGAATTCTTGTTTATAATGAAGAACCTCCCCCAAGCCCCTTATGGACCCATAAATGGATTAATCTATTGATGAGGTCAGAGCTCGCAATCCGACCACCTCCTGGAGACCTCCTCCTGAACACTGTTCATCAGGGACCAGACCCAGACCTGCAAGGCGGGAGCTTTGCAAGGGCATCTCAGATACATCCCAGAAGAAGCCCAGGATGCAGAGCACTTGGGCTGTCCTAAGTCCAGGAGTCTCCTCAGCAGGCAGCCAGCCTGCGTCTATCCTCCAGAGGAGGCCATCAATTTGCCGGTCCCTGATGGTGCCCTTCTCTAGGGGAGCAACTCGGTCACGTGCCCCCATCCAACCCCAAGCTGAGTGACTTAGCTCTTCTGGGATCTAGCCAACACATTGAGTTTTGAGGGGACACAGGAAGTCCTGTTGCTCAAGGTCAAATCTTACAGCAATATCGGTGTGTGTGTGTGTGTGTGTGTGTGTGTGTGTGCACATGTGTGTGTGTAGAGGGGACAAGAGTCTGGCCGACTAAAGTCCTATCAGATCAAACCTGATTTCTCTTCTCATTATGTTGCCCAGGCTGGCCTCAACTCATGGGTTCTAGTGATCCTCCTGCCTCAACCTCCAGACACGTCTCTGTGCTCCCGCTCAAGGTCATATGTCCTCCAGGGATCCTAAATCCTCTCCTACCTCCATACTGGTCCCAAGGGCCACACATTCCCATAATCCTTTTTTTTTTTTTTTTTTAAGTACTGATGAGTGAACCCAGGGGGGCATTCTACCTCTGAGTGACACCCCCAGCCCTATTTTTTATTCTTTATCTTGAAACAGAGTCTCACTGAGTTGCAATGGGCCTCACTAAGTAGCTGAGGCTGGCCGCGAACCACGATCCTCCTGTCTCAGCCTCCTGAATGCTGGGATTGCAAGCGTGCACCACCATGCCCAACTCTCATAGTCCTTCTTGTTGGGTATAATTGCTCTCAGCATGGGAGGCAAATAGGCAGAAAAAAATAACCCCGAGGACACTGTAAAACACCAAGTCCCAGAGGTGTGTCTGTGTCTCTCCCAAGCTAGCCGGAGCCCTACAGTGAGCTGTGCACCTGCCGTGGGATGAGGCCCTGAGAGGCGAGTCACCTGTTCATCTCCCCAACACCTGGGGAGTTGGGTCCCCTCGGGCACAGCTGGTGCGCATTGTCATTGAAGCCTTGAGCAGTGCTCCTGGGAGACACCCCTCATTCCGTGAGGGAACTGCCATGTCCTCCACCATGGGCAGCGATCTGGGTTTGAAACTGAGAGACATTGATCACTCGTGCCAACGACCATCTTTTGGAAGAATCTCTACTATGACCAAGGGAAAAAGTGGGAGGGGCTTAGAGACCACCCATCTCCTGCTCTTGGAGGAAATTGTTCATCGTAAATTTTTCTTTATTTTTGGTGGTACTGGGGGTGGAAACCAGGGGCTTTTCTACCTCTGGGCTATACCCCCACACCTATTTTATATTTTTTATATATTTTAAATATTTTTATATATTTATATATTTATATATTTATATTTTATATATTTTTATATATTTTATATATTTATATTTATATTATATTTATATATTTATAAATGTAAATATATTTATATTTTTTATATTTTTATATATTTTATATTTTTTATATATTTTATACTCCCACACCTATTTTTGGAAACAGGGTCTCACTAAGTTGCTAAGAGCCTCACTAAGTAGCTGAGGCTGGCTTTGAATCTGTGCAATCGTCCTGTCTCAGCCTCCCAAGCACTGAGATTACAAGTGTGCACCACCTGCTCGGCCATCATAAATATTAATACAGTTGCTGCAGACAGAGGTGATGAATTGAATCAACCTATGTGAATTGGGTATCTTTTTTTTTTTTTTTTTTTTTTTTTTGGTGGTACTGGGAATGGAACTCAGGGGCTTTCTACCTCTAGACGACACTTCCAGACCTATTTTTATATTTTATTAGAAACAAGGTCTCATCAAGTTGCCAAGAGCCTCATTAAGTAGCTGAGGCTGGCTTCGAAGCTATTCGATCCTCCTGTCCCAGCCTCCCACTTGCAGAGATTACAAGTGTGTGCCACCACACCCGGTTGAAATGGGTATCTTTTTAACTTGAATGGGTCCCTGAAAAAGGAACCAAAGTTCTTTCTAAATATGGATCTTTAGGTAAATATGGATTTTGAGGCGATTGAGAATCAATCAATACATGCCCAGGTACTGAGATGAACCAAGGGGGCCCAGGCCTGTTTTGTTCACAGTGGGACCCTGCCTCTGGTGCCATCTGCTGTTCAGATCCAGAAGGACATGGAAGTCCTGCTCTCAGTTGAGCCCAGGAAACCAACCAGGACATTGGGTATCTGAGGGCCTGGGGGGCTTCTGGACTCTGAGTAGAGCGATGGAAGGTGTGTGGTCTGATGGCCCTGATGGAGGACAGGCTTCCAATGGAGGCGCCAGGGGAAGTGATTCTCAGCCTCCCCACTCCAGGCTGCTTGGCCCTGGCTCTGAGTCAAGCTTGGGACACAGAGGTGTGGTTTGATGGGCGAGGAGTCTGAACACACGGAAAGACACAGACAAGATGAGAGCAAGGGCCCAGGCTAGCTGAGGTTTGGGCCTGGAGGCAGGCAGAGAGGACGTGGAGCTTGCAGGAAGAACCTGGGAAGATGCCAGGACCAGCCCTGCCTGGCCACTGGGCGAGGGAGAGAGCACTGAGCTGCCATTGCATCCAGCTGGGGAAGACAGGCCTGGGATACAGCGAACAACGGGAGAGATAAAAGGATTACACGAGAATGCCATGATCAATCACGTATGAAGAATTAGACCATCTAGAGTAAATGGGAAACTTCTTAAGACAACTTACCTAAGCTGATTCAAGAAACAGAGAATAGGCAAATGACAGAAGTAAAACAAAGCAATATCAACAGGTAAACGGATGAGTAACGTGTGGCATAGCCGTGCAGTGGAACGCTACTCAGTCACACGCAGGAACGACACATTGACACGTGCTATAGAATGGGTGATTTTAAAAACATGATGCATATGGAAATAAGCCAGGCACAGGAAAAAGATTGCAGGATTCTGTTTATTTATTTATTTATTTATTATTTATTTATTTATTTTTGTGGGTCTGGCGATGAAACCCAGGGGCATTTGAACTCTGAGCTACACCCCCTGCCCTATTTTTTATTCTTAATTTTGAAACCGGGTCTCACTGAGTTGCAGAGGGCCTCACTAAGTAGCTGAGGCTGTCCGTGAACCGCGATCCTCCAGTCTCCGCCTCCCGAATGCTGGGATTACAAGCGTGCACTACCACACCCAGTTACATGATTCTATTTATATGAGGTACTTACATAGGCCAGTTTATAGACATAGAGTGTAGAATAGATGTTACCAAGGGCTAGGGAGAATGGAGAAAGGAGTTATTGGTTAAAAGGCACATAGTTTAAGTCGAAGACTGTAAAAATTTTTGGGGTGCTAGGCGTGGTGGCCCACTCTTGTAATCCCCGCCTTGGGAGGCGGAGACAGGAGGATCACACAGGTTTGAAGCCAGCCTCGCTGGCTTAAGAGACCCTGCTTCCAAATAAAAATAGAAAAATAGGTGTCTGGGAGTGTAGCCCAGAGGTAGAAGGGCTTCCAGGAACCCCAGTACCACAAAAAAATTGGGGGTACAGATACTGACGATGATTATATAACAATATGAATGTGTTTAGTGTCCTTAAAATGGATACTTATAAGTGGTTGGTTGAAATAAAAAGCAGTAGGTTATATGTATTTGGCCACACTAATAATAGGTAGAAAATAAAATGCAAAGAAATTATGACCTGTAGACAACTAAAATTTTGATCCCTGACTATATTTTACATTAAAGAACTATTTTTTATATTATAGATGTCATGATTTATAAAGATCCTTACCATTTAGAGAGCCTTATTTATTTATTTATTTATTTAGTGATACTGGAGATGGAACCCAGGGGCTTTTCTACCCCTGGGCTACACTCCCAGACCTATTTTATATTTTATTTGGAAACAAGGTCTCATTAAGTTGCTGAGAGCCTCACTAAATAGCTGAGGCTGGCCTTGAACCGGGATCTTCCTGTCTCAGCCTTCCACATAGTGGGATTACAAGCTTGCGCCACCACGCCCAGCTAAGCCCTATTTATTTAATTATTTATTTGTATATTTATTTTGAAACAGTATCTCACAAGGTTGCTGGGAGTCTCACTACATAGCAGAGGCTGTCTTCAAACCTGCAATCCTGTAATTACAGGCATGCACTACCACTCTTGACTACCCCCAGCCCTTTTTTTTTTTTTTTTGGTAACAGTGGCTCACTAGGTTGCCGAGAGTCTCCCCGCGTTGCTGAGGCTGGTCTTGAACCTCTGATCCTCCTGGCTCAGCCTCTCAAGTACTGGGATTACAAGTATGCGCGCCTGCACCTGGCTAGCAAAAAGATTCTCTATGATTTTCACGTTGCTTAAGTCGAGCTGATCATCAGCATCACGTTTCTGGCTTTATATTCCCAGGCCCCTCACCTGAGATTTTATATAGGGTAGATAAAAATATTTAAGTGAATTTTATTTAGTTATTTTTGTGGTACTGGGGGTGGAACCCAGGGGCTTTCTACCTCCAGGCTATACTCCCAGACCCATTTTATATTTTATTTGGAAACAGGGTGTCACTAAGTAGCTGAGGCTGGCTTCGAACCTGTGCGATCCTCCTGTCTCAGCCTCCCAAGCGCGGGGATTACATGCGTGTGCCACCACGCCCATCTTTAAGTGAATTTTAAAGAGTCACTTTAAGAACGCCTTATCTCTGTTCAATGAATAAAAAAAAATCAGTCTTTTCCTAAGTCATTTTATCTTCTTGTCTAGACCTCCAGCACACCCTTTATGTCCTCATTCCTCTGAGTGTAGATGACCGGGCTTAACATGGGACACTGAGTTATGGAAGAGGGTAAGAATTCCCCTTGGTCCTGTGAAGGATTTCCTGGATGTGTATACAAATAGAAAATATTCCCATCATACAAGAACCTCGAGTGAGGTAGGACCCACCGGTCTTGAAAGCCTCCTCCTTCTTCCCTCAGGCTTCTGGATTTTCAACACCACCGGGAAAAGTTGCTCTAAGTGATGAGGGTTAGGGACTGGGTACCAGGACGATTTTTACTAACAACACGAAAACCCTGAGAAGACCGGAGCAGCGCTCTCCACAGGCACTATCGTCCACAGAGGTGAAGTCTAGGTCAGCTACAGGAGGGACTTTGCTGACCTCGCCCAGAGGCAGGCGGCTCCACAGACACCAGAGACTTCACCAGAAAGTTGAGGAGTCCATCCTCCAGGCCACAGACACCCGCTTCCAGCAGAGCCGGGTGCACACGGACCAGAGAGTGATGGGTTTGCAGACTGCGGGGAGATGGGCGTAGGCTACGACTGGACCGCACCTCGGGGAAGGAACTGATTGGAAAGCCGAGAGCCAGCAGGGACAAGTTAGTAGGAGAATGTACCTGGGCAAGTGGAGGCAGGGGCCGGGCAGGAGACCAAGATAATGACCATGTCATTAGGATCACAAGGCAGAAGATGAGAACAGAGACAAAGGAAATCTGCTCCAGCCTGGGTCCGCCTGGGAAATCGGCAAGGCAAACTGTGCCTGCGGCTCTGCTGGGCCCTGACAGAGCATGACTGGTCCCTGTGTGTAGGGCAGCCCTAGGACATGCTGTCTCACCTTAAGCCAACTAAGGGGTCCCAGGGAGAAACAAGAAACATCACGTAATTGCATAAAAGAGCTGCAAGAAATTGCAGTGATTTGCAAAGCTATAGTCTATATATGGGGAGAAGGCTAGCCCTTCTTCCTCTTCCTCTTCCTCTTCCTCCTGCTCCTACTCCTTCTTTTCCCTTCTTCCTTCTTTCCTCCTCCTCTTCTTCTTCCTCCTCCTCCTCTTCCTCCTCCCCTTCCTTTCCTCCTCTCCTCTTCCTCCTCCTCCTCCTCTTCTTCTTCATCTTCTTTTTTTGCAGTACTGGGGATGGAACCCAGGGGCATTCTACCTCCAAGCCACACTCTCAGCCCTATTTTTTTTTTTTTCTATTCTTTATTTTGAAACAGGGTCTCACTGAGTTGCAAAGGGCCTCAGTAAGTAGCTGAGGCTATACGTGAACTGTGGTCCTCCCGTCTCGGCCTCCCAAATGCTGGGATTACAAGCGTGCGCCACCACGCCTGGCTGGCTAGCTCTTCTTGTTGGCTTAATTTCTTTTTGGATACCAAAGCGGTACCTAACCTTGAACATTAAGAAAACCCAGATTTATAGAAAGAACAGGAAAAGATTAGGTACATCCCAGAAACAACTTTTATGCAGTCTTGATATATTTTCCTTCAGTCTTTTCTACTGAGTACCTATCCTGCAGAAGAACTGGCCAGGTACACTCCCAGCCTCTGCCCTGTAGATACCTGCACCCTCCTGTGGCCATGCACTGGCCGGGCCAGGACTTGAAGCACCTTCAGCCTCTTTCCTGGACTTCTTCCATGGCCTGATGGCCTCAGCAGCCAGCTGGAGCCAGACCAGGTCTCCTAGCCCAGCCCATTAATGCCCAGTCGACCACACCAGCCCTGTTGAATTCCCCTGGACAGCCAAGGACTCAGCACCTTTGGGTGGCAGTGGCAGAAGGGGATCGGAGAATGGTGTCCATGCCCTCCTCTGAGGCTTGTAGGAATTTCAAGGGTCTGAGAGGGCAGGTCTATACTGAAAGCTCCACCCCACTATAGATATGGGTCCTGGGGAGACAGTTCTGTGCCAGGTAGACCAGACCTTACCTCATCCAGACAAGAACAAATGGGGCCTTGGTGGATCTAAAAGTTGAGGGAAGCCGGAGTGGAGGACGGGTAGAAGGGTCAGTGGAGCACCATCGGAACCGCTCCTCCTTCTACCCAACACAGAGGCTCGGAGCGCCAGACCATGATGGCCAACTGGAAGTGTGGTCCACCCTTGGGGAAGATGTCCTGGCCGTTTCCAGAAGGAAAGTGTATAGAATATGAAAAAACAAGTGCTCAACTCCACCACCCTCCAACCTTTGGAAGGAAACCGTGTCTCCATCAGGATGCCCTGGTTGTGAAGAGATGTTGGCTGGATGGTGGTGCAGTTGGGAAATGGCTCATCTTGTAAATGCTCACTTGTTTAAAAAAGTCAGATAAGAAATGGCTTCTGGGAGAGGAGTGCCTTTTTTAAATGGAGTTGTTGGCCGGGCGTGGTGGCGTACGCTTGTAATCCCCGCGCTTGGGAGGCTGAGACAGGAGGATGGCGCAGGTTCGAAGCCAGCCTCAGCTACTTAGTGAGGCTCTCGGCAACTTAAGTGAGACCCTGTTTCTAAATAAAAAAATATAAAGTAGGTCTGGGCGTATAGCCCGGAGGTAGAAAGCCTCTGGGTTCCACCTACAGTACCACCAAAAAAAATTAAAAAATAAAAATAAAATTAAAAAGTCAGAAAAGAAATGACTTCTGGGAGAAGAGTGCCTTTTTGAAATGGAGTTGTTAGCTCAACTCTAGAAGAGACATGAGGGGAGACATTCACCCAGAATTGTTCAGAAGACATGGGGCAGAAGACCAGGAGAAGACAAGAAGACGGCCCCGTGCCACACTGGGCATGTGTGAAAGACATTCTTTTATTAGGCCGATTGCCTTGTGTGTGTATTTTATTCGGATGACTGTGTACAGATGTTGGTAAATACTTTGTAGAAATATCTAGTCTTTGTAAGTGCCTGAGAGGTTAAAAGTAGAAGTAGTAAACACAGACACTCCACCTGCATTCTGACAGCCCCTAGAAGCAAGGCCCAGGGCAGTGGCTTTCACAGCCACAGGGGGGCCCATCGAGGTCCCTGTTTGGGGCTAATGCTAAGCCAGGGGTCGGAATGAAGGAAGATGCTGGGGCCCCGGAAGAGGATGCTGGGGCCCCGCCCATTTCTGAGCAGCGCCTGTTGTGCACAGGGATGATAGCAGTGGCCGGTCATACCTGGGTGGCAGGTGGGGCTCTCATGTGTGACCTTGGGGCTCTTTCCTGGCTCCTTGGGCTCCCCTGAGAACTGGGGTCATAGCCCTCTCTCCCCAGTCAGATCTTTGCCCCTGAGGCCTGTCTACAGGGCAGTGCATGATGTCAGATGTGAATTGCTGGAACAAGGATGAGAGAGACAGAGAGATTGATGATGGTAATCATGATGATGATGATGGAGAATAGACAGAAGATAAATAGATTAGATAGATGATAGATAGATAGATAGACAGACAGACAGACAGACAACACAAAGGAGAAGGGACAGAAGTCACCAAATTCCCACCTTTCAAACATGAAAGTGACATACCATCACTTTGCCAAATTATCCTCTTTAGAATCCAGATGACATTGGGATCCATCTCATCTGGAGGGGACCATAGGTCTTGGTGACCAGGAGGCTGCAGCTCCTGTGAGTCTGTGTATGGCGGATGCCTGCCTTGTGGCTGATAACAGGCTCCCTGCAGATTTTGTGTGAGTGTATGTGGTACTAGGGGATGGAACCCAGGGGC
This sequence comes from Muscardinus avellanarius, assembly GCF_963383645.1. Taxonomy (NCBI): domain Eukaryota; kingdom Metazoa; phylum Chordata; class Mammalia; order Rodentia; family Gliridae; genus Muscardinus; species Muscardinus avellanarius. Next base: position 78,154,360 of record NC_137801.1, on the reverse strand, counting down.
TTTCTGCCTCCGGGCTATACCCCCAGCCCCCTTTTTTAAAAAAAATAATTTATTTGGAAACAGGGTCTCACTAAGTTGTGAGAGATTCACTAAGTAGCTGAGGATGGCTTTGAACCTACGCAATCCTGTCTCAGCCTCTCAAGCACTGGGATTACAAGCATATGCCACCAAGCCCGGCTCCCTGCAGAGTTTAAACCTCACAGGAAGTCACTGGAGGCCTTTGCAGAGGAGGACAATCTGAATCTCTCTCAAGGCTGCCTTCTCCTGGCTCTGAAAGGGGAAGACAGCCAACACAGGAGCAACGACTGCTGGCTCCCGAGTGGCCCCAGCTCTGGGTTGAGCTTCATTTTCTCCTTCTTCTCGTTGTCCCTTCTCTGTGTTTGTGCATCAGTGGTGACTCCAGCCTATGGGTTTCACAGAGAACATAGGTACTTCTGGACAAGTATACCTGAGGACCAGCTAAGAGGTCAAAACCAGAATGACCCCAAGAAGCAGCAGGGAGACTGGGAAGGCTCCGAGAGGTGCAGCAACTGGTTCCGGGTCACACACCCAGAAAGAATGAGGATCGGGGTCTGAATCCAGCTCTATATGTAAAAGCCTGGGCGGCGGCAACACCCAGGCCAGACAGACGAGGATAAAACTGGGTGTTTTGGTGGAATTGTGTCCAACTGTACCAATGGCATGGGAGCACAGGAGGGACCACAGCCCCTGGGACATTTGGAGGGGTCCTGTGAAAGAAAGATGGTCAGCAATTGAACCCCAAGAAGTGACCTCGCTTGCCTGATGATGACCACACAGAAGGCGGAACCCTAGTATCCAGGCACCCAGAGCCGGCCGGCTCACTGGCCTGGAGACTCTGGTCAGAGCAGCATGTTCTGGGACTGTCTCCCAACTCCTCGAGGCTTAGGCCTCAGGAAGTCATGCAGTAAGGGCTTGGCTCATATCTGGAGACACTGGCTCCACCCTGGCCCCCGACACTTCTGGGCGTTTTTACAGAGGACCCCCAGTGTGTCACAGGTTCGTCCAGGGCAGGTCAGCCTAGGCAAACTCACCCTGTAACCCTCCCACGAGCAGCGCCAATCCCCCAGGGGTGTGTGTGCGTGTGTGTATGTGTGTGTGCGCATGTGTGAAAATCTTTCTGTGCAGTTTTCATATCCCTGAATAACAAACACTTCTGTACTTTGCTCCTGTTTCCACATTTCAACCCCACACTCCCTTCTTGGTCCCAACCCAGGGTGAGAGTAGGTCAACCTTCATCCTGGATGACTCCTCTAGTTCAGAGACCCTGGACTCCTACAGGCTACAGCAGATGATAGAGGCCTTGGTGCCCGCCCAGTATAGAGGGGACACTGGTTTCCTTCACGACTTTCTGCGCAAATACCAGGTATTTGAGTGCACCGAGGAGGTGCTGACGATGTTCTTCATAAGGTGAGCTCTGACTTCCAACTGAGGGGCAGGTGTTGACCTCCTGGCTGGGCCTTGGGGATGCCCTGCACCTCCCTGAGCCCAGGGTCCTAGGAGGATACTGGGGTGCTCAGGGACCACCCTCACAGGTTTTGGATGGGACCGAGTGGGATGATTACTGGCAATGCCTGCCCTCGTTGGGTCCTAAACAGTCTCTGCCAGGGCTGTGGGTTCTGGTGTGGGATTGCTTTGGGTCATTAAGACTCTGTCTGCCAGGGGCCCAACTCCTCTGAGGTTTCAAGTAAGCACTTGTCTTATGAACTCTCCAGACTGGCAGACAGTGCCAGGACCCTGAGCTACCTGGGAAGAAGTTGGTTGGAGTCCTGAACATATAAGCTGAACATATATGATGTGACTACCGTATTCAGGCACATTTCAAGCCACTTAGCATAATTATGTGGAAAGGCAGGAAAGTCCCTGCCATCATGCCCTTCCCAAAAAGGCGTCAGCTGGCCCCTAGCTTCTCAAGGAGGTATAACAGTGGGTTTGACGCTCTGCTGGCCCCCTAGATACGGCTGCTTCGTGCCCCACTGTGGGGAGGCTGGAGGAACGAAGGAGCAACTTAAAATGTGAGTGTCCCCATAGTGGGGCCATGTAGGGGACCGAACTCGGGGAGTGGGGTGGGGGGCAAACCAGGGCTGCTGTATGTTAGATTGCCGCAGGCTGGCTGAGATCTAGAGCTCCACCTGCAGCAGGGAAGGCTGAGTGCTGTAGGCCAGTCCTGGGCATCCTGAGGAGAGATGGGGACTCAGAATGGGTCCCTGGGAGAACCCACCCCTGGCAAGCCGGCCCTCCTGTCCACCTGGCCACAATGTGTGGGGAGCAGTGGGCTCCTTCCGGCTCCACCGCTTGGTCATGTTGCCCAGCTGGCTGTCAGGGGACTCGGTGAGTGCAGGCGGAGACCACCCCCTTCAGCAGGATGGTGTCAGGATAGGAGCCACGGAGGATGAAGCCACAAGACAGCAAGAGCCCCCAGTTGAGGGGACACCAGGCTCCGGTGAATGCTGGGCAGGGAGGTGCGACCTCCTGGAATCTACCTAGCGCTTGGGAGGGGCTGGGGGTGAAGAGTGGACGGGGCGGGCTTTCCTTGAGAAGGGGAGAGCTGCTCCCATCGTTGTGAGTACAGAGCCCGCATTCTGGGGCTTCTGTGCTAGCACATCAAACCCTACCTAGGGTTTAGTGGCCTGGCCTGCCAGCGTCTGAGTGGCCCAAGCGGCTTGTGCTGGGCTGGACTGGCCTTCGAATGGACAGGAGTGGTACAAGAGCCCAGCCCCACAGAGGTGGCATGAGAGGCCCGGGAAGGAGAGGCCGGGCCTCTGACCGCAGCCCACCTGTCCACAGCGCCATGCACGGCATCCTGTGGACCTGGCTGGACCAGTATGCAGATCACTTTTTCCAGCCCCCCAACTTTCCCGGGCTCAAGCTCCTCCTGGGCTATGTACAGTTCAACTTCCCCGGCTCCGACCTGGAGCACCAAGCTCAGTTGCTTCTGCATCAGCTGAAGGTGCTGGAGGACCTGGAGTCCAGTGAGGAGGAGCCTGAAGAGGAGGAGGAGGAGGAGGAGGAGGAGGAGGAGGAGGAGGAGGAGGAGGAGCAGGAGGCTTGTGCCTGTGGTGGGTATCTAGAAGCACCTGCCCAAGGCCTGGTTCAGCAGGAGGCTCCAAGGCTCTCATTGGCTGAGACAAGGATAACCAACCCTGGGCCCATCAGGCAGGGGACTGCATTCTGGGACGTCTTTCTATTGTGGGCTCTGGGGAAGGTATTTCTCTGGCAGGCAGGGGAGTTCTCTGTCTCCGGAAAGGCCACCTGGTTGGGGTCTCCTCTCCTGTAGATGTAGCACCTGGTCCAGAGCTAAATCTCAACCCTCCTGCAGCTCCGGCACCAGCTGTGCATCCAACATCAGCTCTGGCCCCCGCTGAGGCCTCACAGCCAGACCCAGGGCCAGCCACAGAGCAGGAGCCAGTTGCCACACCTGACCCAGAGCCGGTTCTGGAGCGGGCTCTGGCACCTCCCCTGGCACTGGAGTCGGCCCTTGTGTCCTTTTCATCTCTGAAGCCGGGCCAGCTGTCACTGAGGGTCACAGTGCATGGGCCCAGTGAGCAGAAGCCTGCCTTGGTGGTGATTCGTCCTGCCCCGGGGCAGGAGCTGTTCATCATCGTGGACGTGGTGAGTAGCTCGGCTGGGCTGGGCAGCGGCTGCCGCCTCCCCACTGGCCTCTGGGGATGGCGAGCTTGCCTTCCCTGGTCCAGAGCCTGCTCCTGTCTGCATCCCAGCTCCACCATTGCAAACCCTGTGACTAGATCAAGTGTCTTAACCCAAAGACCGCCGGCTGGGGTCCCTCATTCCCGGGTCTACAAAGGCCTGGAGTCTCTCGTTCCACTGTCTGGATAGTCACTCCTTTCTGCCTTTCTACCCTGATTGAGCTACACTCCCGCCCTTCACCCCTGGGTCCACAGCAGGCCCTTTGGGGTTGGTTCCCCAGGCTTCTGGGAGTCAACGGGAGCTCCATCCATAGCTCACAGAGTCCTTGTCCCCCAGGACCATGGGATCTTCTCCTCTTTCTGGGCCATCTGCTCTGCTCTCCAGAGTCATTGCAGGTAGGGTCACCTCACCCGGAGGGCAGGGGCCCCTGATGGGTGGTGTCCAAGGACCTTGTCAGCAGATCTGCATCTGAGCATAGCTGCCCCGTCAGCTGATGCGGGGGGGGGGATTTTATAGCCGGGCGTGATGGCCCACTCTTGTAATCAGCATTCGGGAGGCTGAGACCGGAGGATCACAGTTCTCCGCCAGCCTCAGCTACTTAGTGAGGCCCTCTGCAACTCAGTGAGACCCTGTTTCAAATAAAAGAATAAAAAATAGGGCTGAAGGTGTAGCTCGGAGGTAGAATGCCCCTGAGTTCCATCCCTAGTACCACAAATAAATAAATAAATAAATAATGTAATCACAGAATTCCTTGTCCAGTGGAACCCAACCCTGGTCCACAGCTAGCTGCCTGGCATAAAGAGGGCTGGTCCCCCTTGCTGCCGCATGAAGGGTCCACTCCCCAGGTTGTAGGGTTCTAGGGCTCAGGGCAACCCTGCTGCAAATCACTAATCCAGATAGTTTGGGGTTCCCTCCTGAAAGGGAGTTGCCCTCACACCCTTCCTGAACCTTTCCAGGAATCCAGGGCTCGGGGGCCAGTCTCTGTGGCCTGCACATGCCAGGAGCGAGGTCCGCCTGGGATGGCCACTACAGGTGATTCCCGGGGTCAGCAGGACAAACAGCCTAATTTCTAGATGTGAGAGGCCAACCTGGGTGTACCAGGAGGCTGTAAGCTCTGTTCCCAGAGGGGCTTAGAGAACCTACAGGCACCATCCCTTGACAGAAAGCCAGGGCCAGGGCCCTGGGGACTTGGAAGCATCAGGGACCCATAAGTGCATGGTGAGTACTTCCTGACCCACCTGAAAATCTTCCATGCAAAGGAAGAAGCAAAGTGTGACGTCCCCACCAACCTGGGGTCCTGGTCAGTCCGAGATGGTCCCTGGGCAACTCCTGGGTCCGAGTGACCGAGGCAGAGTTCTCTGCAGGGAACACGGCCAGGATCTCAGTGGGGATGGGAGGCCTTAGGCGTGGCGTAGCAACACACTGGAGGTGGAGGTTCTGGGGGCTCTGGGGGCAGGTGGGAGCCCAGAATATCTTGTCCCTCTCTGCCTGGGGCTCAGTTCTGCGGGGAACCCTAGCACACAGCAGGAGAGTGGAGGACAGGACGCCATTCACAGGTCAGATTGGGGCTAATGCGTTAAACTCCTGAGTGTCCATTGGACCTGGGCAAGTCGCGGCCCCTCTCTGGGGCTCAGAGTTCTCATCTTCCAATGGAGGATTGATGAGCGGGACACTGACCTCACTGGCGGAGAGCTGCGAGGTGTGAGGGGTGGGTAGGAGCTCTGAGCAAGGTGTTAGAGGCCCAAGTGCAGGCGGTAGCTGTGGCAGGGTCACGCAGGGAGTCCTGGCTGCCCATGAGGCTGGTGCATCTAGTTGGCACTTTGCATATGAGGAAACAGAAGCAGGCAGCTGCCCTGCCCAGTACCCTACCAGTGAGATCCATAGCTGGCCCTACACTGTGGGTGGCTGCAGAACTGAGTCCCATCTGGAGCCTGAGGCCAGGGCTGCTGCAGGCTGAGGGCTGAGCTCTGTTGCCAACTCCCCCTTCTCAACCCTGGCAGGAGGGGACCGCCATGATGGCTAGCTTGAAGATTAACTGTCACCAAGCCCACAGATGGCCACTGGAGATGGTGAGTCCATGCCCCAAGTCAGGGAGGGGCTGGGCTGCTGGACACAGGAGAGGAAGATTCTTCCAGCATCTGTGAATGAGCTTGTGGCCAGCAGGGTCAGGGTTGACGGAGCCCTTGGGAGAGGGATTCTGAGCAGGAGTCACAGAACCATGTGGATCTACCAAGTTTACCTGGGAATTTGAGGGCAAGGAGGCCAGGAATGCTCAGGAGACGGAGAGCTCAAAGTGCCAGCTGCTCCAGTGGAAGGCCAGAGGGGCTCAGGCCGCGCTGAAAACGCCCAGGGTGGGGACCTCAGCCTTGCTATGGCTGCTCACTCAGCGCCCCTGGGAAGCAGTCAGGACCCTGTCTCCCACCTAGTGACTCTGGACACTGTCCTGAAAGGTGCTCTAAATGTGAATAGGCCAGGGCAGGGGACAGGTCATAACAGGGCTGGGATTGGAGCCTGGATCCTGACGCCGGGGTGGAGAGAGCCCTGCGCTAGCCTCTGCCGTGTAGATCTAGGAAGAACCCCGTGCCCATCCTACCGGAGCCTTAGAGTTAGCTCTCTCTAGAGCCTGGGAAGGTCTGGCTGAGCGGGGCACACTGGCAAGGCCTGGTCTCCCGAAGTCTCAGACTCTCTACTGTCTGTAGAGTTGGGCAAGAAGGTTCGGCAGCTCTTCCTCCCCTGGCATCCAGAGGCTGCTCAGGTGCAGGTGCATGGGAGAGCCCTGCCCCCTCGTGGCCACTTCTAGCAGTGCAGCATGAAGCTGAGGCCCTTCTGGTTGGAAGGGCAGTTTAGTTTATAGTTTTGTTTTGTTTTCAGTAATGGGGATGGAACCCTGGGACCTTTTACCTCCGATCTACACCCCCAGCTCTATTTTTTTAATTCTTTTTTTTTTGTGTGTGTGTGTGTGGTACTGGGGTTCCTGGAAGCCCTTCTACCTCTGGGCTACACTCCCAGACCTATTTTATACTTTTTATTTGGAAACAGGGACTTCAAACCTGTGCGATCCTCCTGTCTCCGCCTCCCAAGCACGGGGATTACAAGCATGTGCCACCACACCCGGTTTTAATTCTTTATTTTGAAACAGGGTCTCACTGAGTTGCAAAGGGCCTCCCTAAGTAGCTGAGGCTGGCTGCAAACCATGATCCTCCCATCTTAGCCTCCCATATGCTGGGATTACAAGTATGCGCCCCCACGGCCATCTTGGAAGGCAACTTTCTGATTCCCTTTGGCCCTCTGCCTTCTAGGGGAGACTGATGGATGACGACAGCAGGAGGAAGGTGAGCAGCTGCTGTCCTCAGGGGTGAGGAGGGGCGGCCTGGGGAGCACACTAGGGCTTTGTCCCTTTCTTTCTGGCAATATTTAGAAAAGAGAGAATATTTAGAAAAGGGAGAGGAAGTGGGAAAAGCTAGGATCCAGGGTGGCTTCCAGGATGATGTTTGCGCCCAGTTTTAAACATATGGAAGCTCTTGGGGTGGGAGGTCTATGGGAAGAAGGATCCCCAGAGCAAAGACCCAGAGGTCGGGTCCTACCCCACCCTGGCCTGTTACCACCCCGTCCTCATTCTGGTCCAGGAATTCCCAATGATAGTGCTGTGGAGGATGCTTCTGGGGCCTGCAACACCTTTGGTGACCTGCCGCGGAGCTCACTGGAGCCTGGCTGCGACCATGGAGGGGTCCAGTGAGCCTGAGAGTTGAGGGTAAGCAGGAACTTCAGCTGTCCCTGAAGTTTTTAAATAAAAACTTGTATAGTTTTGTTTTGTTTTGTTTGTTTGTTTGTTTTTGTTTTTTGTGGTACTGGGGTTCCTGGAAACCCTTCTACCTCCGGGCTATACCCCCAGACCTATTTTATACTTTTTTTTAAATTTGGAAAGTGTCATTCTTGCCAGGCGTGGTGGCGCACGCTGGGAGGCTGGAAAGACAGCCTCAGCTACTTAGTGGGGCTCTCAGTAACTTTGTGACACCCTGTTTCAAAATAAAAAAAAATATTTAAAAAATATTTTTAAAAATAATAATAATTTGGAAACAGGGTCTCTTAAGCCAGAAAGGCTGGCTTCGAACCTGCGCAATCCTCGTTTCCATCTCCCAAGCACGAGGATTACAAGTGTGCGCCACCATGCCCAGAAAAAACTTGTTTAGTTTTATTTAGATCACCCTTGGCCATGGAGTACAGGCAGGCCATAGTTGGGACTGTCTCCAAACAGCTTGGATCCTGATCCTGAGATCCGCACTGGACATGTTGTCTGGTATCTGTCAGCAATTTGTTCCTGTGAACAAAATCACAACCCACTCAGCAAAGGAACAGTCTCTGCTCAAATTTCAGAGTCTCGTCCATGTGTGGCAGGCTCCACCGCACGGGCTGAGGATGGCCAGAGCATCACGGCTGCAGGCGGGTAGAGGAAAGAGCTCAGCTCAGCTCACGGCTTCCCAGAGCTGAGAGGCAGGGCAGAAGGGGCCAGGAAAGACAAGAGGCTGCTCAGCGTGCCCTCTGACTCCATCAATGCCCCAGCTGTAGTTTGCATCATCTCTCCGGATGTCCTTTCAAATGCTGAGTCCAAGAAATGGAAGAACTTAGCCATGAGGTCTGAGCCATTTTGAGCCAGTCTTCTCCCGTCTGGACTGTGCTGCACTAACACAAAATCTGACCTGGTCGAATCCCGAGACCAGGTCAAGTCTGGGGCCCCCGGGCACCAGCTTCTGCGCAGGCCCTGGGAGAGCGGCCCAAGAGGGGCTCCTGGTAGCCTCACAGTTGCCTTTGTGCATGTAGCTGCCCCGTCAAGGGTGCTGGGGCCTGCATCTGCACCAGCCAGGAGTGCCCACCATACTGGAAAAACTACAGCCGTTATCAAACACTGGTGCTAGGAAGTGCCTGAGATCGGGTGGGTAGGAGCCAGAGAAGTTTCTAGCTGGGCTTGGGCTCAAGGGACCCGGCAGACTGCTACTGGGATCCTAGCGCATGGCTCAGCAGACCTGTGTCTGGATCTCAGTGCCTCCTCTCTGAATTGGGTGATATTAAATGACCTTTGAGAATGCCAAGGCATATGGGGTCTTGGTGCGCTCAGAGCATCTATTGCTGAGACTTCAGTGCAGAGCACGAGGGGTCAAGGGTGGACCCATGCTATGGAATACTCTCGAATCAGCTGGTCTTTCCTTCCAGCCGCCAGGCCCGACTCAGAGCTCAGTACCAGCACCAGCTCCAGCTCCTGTGACCAGCGGGATGTGGCTCCTGCCTCAGCAGCCTGGGATCCTCTGCCCTGACTCCCAAGGATTGCGATCACAGGCACACGTCACCACAACGGCTGCCCCTGAAGTTTTTAAATATAGACGTGTATAGTTTTATTTAGGTTATCCTTGTCCATTTTGTTTATAGCCCTGAGAGGACAACTGATGGTTCCTAAAATATCAGATTAATTGCGTGGTTAAGGATTCATGAATTGGGCTGAGCCAGACCATAGTGGCTCAGGGCTGAGAGCAGGAGCATCATGGGAGGCTTTGTGAGGTCATCACAGAAATAAGGCCAAGAAATTAACCCATGAAAGCGGGGCTGCGACCTCTTTGGGGGAGTTTCTCTTTAAGGTTGGTTGGGGTCACTCACTGGCTTTAGAGCAGGACCATTCACACTGACTGGACTTGGGTTTGCTGACCTAGGACTCAGCGTGCTACTACCAATGCACTCCAACAGCCTCCCATTATTATTACTATTATTATTTTCGTGATTTGATCTCTTCTATCATTGCTCATTGTACTTTTTTTTTTTTTTTTTGAGGTACTGGGGCTAGAACCCAGGGACATTCTACCTCCAAGCTACACCCCCAGCCCTATTTTATTCTTCATTAGTTTATTTTTATTTTTTATTTTTTGGTGGGTCTGGGGATAGAACCCAGGGGCATTCGACCTCTGAGCTATACCCCCTGCCCTAATTTTTATTCTTTATTTTGAAACAGGGTCTCACTAAGTTGCGAAGGGCCTCACTAAGTAGCTGAGGCTGGCCGCGAACTGTGATCCTCCGGTTTCCACCTCCCAAATGCTGGGGTTACAGGTGTGCTCAGCTTTATTCTTTATTTTTGAAACAGGGTCTCACTGAGTTGCAAAGGGCCTAAGTAGCTGAGGCTGTCTGACCACAATCCTCCTGTCTCATCAGCCTCCCAGATGCTGGGATACAAGTGTGTGCCACCATGCCCAGCTTGTATCTTGTCTTTTAACCAATGAGCATGAACTGTGGTGCTGTCACGATCAGCTTCCTCCTCTACAATGGGGGGGCCTCCATCATCCTCATGACTTCGCCATAATGAGTGAGCTTCCAGGGCAGCTGCAAGTGTTGCGAATGGCTGCTCCACGTGAGGCCCCAGCATTTTCAAGCCCTTGGAAAAGTGCTTTGCTGCACCGGCTTGGTCCCTGTTGGCTTGGGTGGGATCACAGTGGAGGGTGGAGGCTGCTGAGATGTTGGAAAACCTGGCTCAGTGTGCTCAGCCCTCTGACTTTGGGAATGTTCAGGAGGACAAGTGTCTCCCCAAGTAATGCTCTATTGCTCTTAAAGTAGCAGAACAGACAGAATTCTCAACTGTGGAGGCCATGAAAAACCACTCCCAGAAAGAGAATAGGTGATATGAATGGGGTGGGGGTGCTCAGGAGTAACCTTTGCCAGGTCTGGCCCTACCTGAGTGGGACTCATATCCATGCTGATGAAGTCCAGGGGCTTCTAGTCCGTCTTTCTACCTCACCTGCCCTGTGAAACTGTAAGTAGAGTCAGTATTGCAGAGTCTTATTGTGTACTGAGCCCTGAGACCACAGCTTCACCCCTCAGGCCCAGCATAGATTCATGCCACAGACACCTGCAATGGGGCTGAGGGTAACCAGGCTGTATCCTGAAAATTCTGTAGACAAATGGAGCTAAGGCTACAGGCATTACAGGAAGCAGTAATGAAAGCACATGAAACAGGTGGAGAAGCAGCAGGAGGAAGAAGGTATTCAGGAGGCATCTAGCACTATATGAATTTCCTATGGAAAGGCCAGGCCTCCAGTGGCACAGTAGGCAAAGTCTGTGGCTGACCATTACTTTTAAGATGACAGGACATGCTACTGAAATCAGACACCATCATTCTAGTGAATGAAACAAAAATTGACATGAGTAACAGTTTGTCTATAGATGATATGCCCAAGAATAGTCATAAATATAGGGTGAGCAACTGTTGATACCATAGATGATCTATAGAACCCAGTATAAATTATATGGGGCTCTGTTCCAGTGTGTCATTTATTTAGAAATAGTACAATACAGTCAGTGTACTGTTCTCCAAGTTTTTGTTTTTGTGGTACTGGGGATTGAAACCAGGGCATTCTATCTCTGAGGTACACTCCCAACCCCTTTTGTTTTTTGTTTTGAAATGGGGTGTTCCTAGGTTGCTGAGAGTCTCACTAAGATGCTGAAACTAGTATCAAACCTAGGATCCTCCTATCTCAGACTCCCAAATACTGGGACTAGAGGGATGTGCCACCACGCCTGGCTTTTTCTTTTTTGAGAGGGGTCTTCACTATGTTGCCCAGGTTGTCCTTGAATTTGTGGGCTCAAGCATGCTGCCTGCCTCAGTATCCCAAGTAGCTGGGACTCCAGGCAAGAGCTTTAACCTTGAGGTTAAGTTTTAATCCTAAAAGAGGTAAGCAGTGGTGAAGGCTGCCATCTAATAGGGCCACGCTCCAGAGGTAGCTAAAACTCTTCTGAAATTCAGCATGTGACTAATTCACATACTGCAGAGAAAAATTATATTTGTTTGGTGGAACTAGCACCCTACTGTCATGAGAGACTCTCATAGGCAAAGTTAAATACATTCTAGTCGGGTGTGGTAGGGCACGCTTGTAATCCCAGCATTTGGGAGGCTGAGACAGGAGGATCATGGTTTGTGGACAGCCTCAGCTATTTACTGAGGCCCTTTGCAACTCAGTGAGACCCTGTTTCAAAAAATAAACAATAGCCAGACATGGTGGCACACGCTTGTAATCCCAGCATTCGGGAGGCTGAGACTGGAGGATCGCAGGGCAGGGGGTGTAGCTCAGAGGTTGAATGCCACTGGGTTCCATCCTCAGACCTGCCCCCCAAAAATAAATAAATAGGGCTGGGGGTTTAGCTTCAAAGATGGACCTAGGTTTCATCCCCAGAGCCACATACACACACACACACACACACACACACACACACACACACATACACACACACACACACACACACACCAAATTAAAAATACATTCTAGATTAGCTGAGTCAGTTTACATGGACCAGGATGTGAGAATCTGAGAAGTCTCGCTCAGTCTTGGGGACAGTGGCTGAGGGCTGCTGCTTCCTTGGCCCAGTTCAGTTGCCAACGCAGGACTACAGAATCTTAGCTCAGGTTACTTACAGTTGCTTCCGGCCTCCATAAGCTTTATAATAAGACAGGGTGAGTCGGCATACCTAGAGGCTCAGCTCCATCCAGTTCACAGTGAAAGGTACCTCCTGCTCCAGCTCCAGCTCCAGCATCAACCGGTCCTGGCTCCTCACTTGGGAAGTCAAATTCCAGTGTCATTCTCACCAGGGAGATTTAAAGGAATTGCTCTCTTACCAGATCAGTCATCTGACCTACCATAGGCAGTAGGCTTGGTGACCTGTGAAGGGATAAAGTCTCCTTTAAGAGGCTGAGACAGGAGAATCTCAGGTTCGAGACCAGCCTCAGCAACTTTATGAGACTCTCACCAAATAGTGAGACCCTGTTTCAATACCAAAAAAATTTTTTTAAAAAGGGCTGGGGGTGCAGCTCAGAGGTAGACTGCCCTTGGTTTAAATACAAGTCTCTCTCTCTCTCTCTCTCTCTCTCTCTCTCTCTCTCTCTCTCTCTCTCTCTCACACACACTCACACACACACATACACACACACACACACAGCAGGGGTGAATGATGGTAGTTTGTGAACACAGAGGAGTCACATCCTCTGACAAGGTCAGTCTAGAGATCAGATCCCTGTGGCTAGAAAAGGGCGTGCAAACATTTCTTAGGAGAAAAAAAAAATCATCTGGCTGGGGGAAAGCAGTCAGACTACACACACATGCTCACAAGGGTTCCTCCCAACAGACGCACGTAACAGTCAGTGCCTGCACTTCAGCAGCTCGGCCAGAAGACAGACCGGGCGAAGTCGGTTCTTTTCCACTGATCATTTTACTAGCTGTTGTAAACTTTGACTGCATAAGAGCTGATGACCTGAGAGGCACCTCCTTTGTAGACTAAGGATCCAAGCTGGGTCCCACTATCTGATAGCACCTAGCTAAAATGTGATGGGCACTTGAGGTCCAGAGGCCTCTTTAGAGGATCAATCATCTTCCCAAATTTGAAACTGCTAACAAGTTGAGGAAATGGCAACAAACATCTCATCTTTTTTAAAGCTTTTTTTTTTTTTTTGTGTGTGTGTGTGTGTGTGTGTGGTGCTAGTGGTAGAAACGAGGGACCACATATGCTGAGCACACGTTTTCCCCCAGAGCTACACCTCCAGCCTGAACAGCACATCTCTACATGGAGGACACTGCAGGGTTCCTTAGATGAGGCATCTGCAGGCCAGGTATTTATAGAGGACTGTTTGACAGAGATGGGATGAAGACTAGGAGCCAGTGTTCCCATGGTATTGGTCAGAAAGGAACTCTACGTCGGCATGCTTGAAGCTAATTGGCACACAATTAGATTTGTGTGTATGTGGTACAAGGACTTTCTACCTCTCAACTACATCCCCAGTCCTATTTTATTTAGAAACAGAGTCTCACTAAATTTAGGAAGGCCTTACCAAGTTGCTGAGGCTGGCCACGGACCAGTGATGATCCTGTTGCAGTCTCCCAAGTACTGGGATTCCACGTGTGTTCCAAAATGCCCAGCTTGGATAGCTGTTTATACACACCTGTATCACAGGAGCGTAATAACCATGTGACTGCAGTTACATGAACATGTATTCATAGTGGACTCCTTCAGTTCAGGGATCTCCTTTAGATGAACCTCTTCTCGTCTCCTACCTGTGTGAGGCCCTAGGTCACTGGATTCATTCCCACCACCCCCCAAAAACCCTCTCCTCTTACCCCCTCCACACCATCCCCATCGCTAACCTCACTCCACTTCATTTACCCTTAAATAGCACTATGAAGGACTGAATTGAGCCTATCCCAATAGCCATGAAGTATATAATGCACAAAGGAGTATTCGCTGTGAGACTTTTTTCTGGGCACTAAAGCTAGATGTATTGAGAGGACTCCCGGGACCCCTTACCTGCTTTTTGGTTTGTAATTGTGGCACAGACCCAAAGAAATACAATAGGCTTGGTGACCTATGAAAATGTTACTGAAAAATAGCAAAAATGAAGTCCAGTGTGGTGGCACATAACTATAATCTTAGCATTTGGGAAGCTGAGGCAGGCAGGAAGATCATAGGTTCAAAACCAGCCTCCGGAAGACTCTTACAATGGTGAGACCATTTCAAGACCAAAAATGAGGACTAGAGTAGAGCTCACAAGTAGAATGTCCCAGGGTCCCCTAGTCCCACAAATAATAATAAAATAAAATGGGAAAACAAAGCCATGCACAGTGGTACATGCCTGCAACCCCAGATTTTTTCAGGAGCCTGAGGAAGAAAAAACAGGTCTGCCGGGCGTGGCGGCACAGGCTTGGAATCCCAGCATTCAGGAGGCTGAGACTGGAGGACTGAGGAGTAAAGTTCAAGGACTGCCTCAGCTACCCAGTGAGGCCCTCTGCAACTTAGGAGACCCTGTTTCAAAATAAAATTTAAAAAAATGGGGTAAGGGGTGTAGCTTGGAGTTTGAATGTCCTTGGGTTCCATTCCCAGACCCGGAAAAAAAAAATCCCCCCCAAACAAACAACAACAAAAAAACCCCATAGGTTTGAGGGCAGTGTGTGATAACTTAAGAAACCCAAAAGTTAAAAAAAAAAAAAAAAAAAAAAAAAAACAGAAAAGGCTGGGGAGTTCGGTGGTAGAGTGCACTTGAGTTCAATCTCCAATATTAATTAATTTGTGTGTTACTTCTAGCAGTATCATCCGCTATCCTAAACAGCAGCTAGGGCCACAGTGACAAAATCTTTTATTTTTCCTGAGTCTAGTAATAGGTAAGGATCTACCACTTCGCTAGCTGCAAACCTGGTCTAATTCTGCATATTAAAATAAGACAATGAAGCAAACTAAATCCAAACCCAAAGATTTCTTGGTAGCCAACCACAGAAATTTTATAATTTTGGTCATTAAAAACAGGCACAGCTAATTGTTAGAGTTGGAAAAGTTTAGGAAAGTAAATGAATAAAAGAATTTAAGAAAGTTATGAGACAGATTCAACTATTTCAGTCAAGTTCCAAATTATACTGTTCTCTGTGATGGCCCATAGATCATCTTCGCACAGAGTTTAGTGGGGAATATTTTGAGATTCTTAAACATACTGCATATACCATTATAAAAATTACACAAAAATAGAAATATGTAAGTAACATTCTCTGTAGGTCCTACCTACAGTATAAAATGTTGGGGTTCTCTCAGTCAAGAAATTAAACTACTTCCAGAACATCATGAATTCTTTCCCAACAGGAAGCAAAGATAGGCACTGCAGAACATTCACAAGCAGCTCATGTCCTAAGACACAAACTCAACCAAACAAAACCTCTCACACTCAGTCTGGTCCTTAGAAGGTGGGAGGAGGTGAAGCCAAAATAGATGGTGTATTTCCATTGTGTCTTCCTTCCATCCAAATCTCTGCAATTTATTTTTATTACTCAATAGTACATCCAGTATTATGATGTTGATTCAGAAACTAAAGAAATAGGACACGAGAATTTGAAGGGCTTAAATATATTTTTATATTGATAGTCTGTGTCTTTCTACTCTAAAATAATACATTATTATTGATTACATACAGGATGAGGTGAGGTATTTGTAAAATATCTGATAAAAATAATTAATACACAGTATTCTACATGAGATGGAATCTTACGAACCTCTAGGTTTTCTCAAGTGTTAAATTGATCATCTAAATTAAACTGCCCTGAATGGACTTACAGTTGTTCCCTAAAACCATGTTAGAAATGAAGAATCTTACATTCTCCCAGAACTTGCGCAGAGAAGGGAAAGCACATAATTGGCCATTTCTATTTCTCACATTCAAAGTAATGCATTCACACAAAACCCGGATCTCCATGTTTAGTATAAAAAAGAGGAGAATACTGGACTAGAGATATAAAATCTCTGAGTAATGGTTAGGCTAATTCACCAACACCAAAGAAATTCAAGTGGTCAACAGTCTTGAAAATGCTTTATTGAAATGTGTGATTTATGTGCAGATGTGTGTGAAACGACCACAGCTGGAAAACTGGTGTTTGCAACTTCTCAACAACCAATCGAAAAGAAGAAAAGTCCCTACTAGTTGTGACTTCTAGTGTATCTAGAAGCCTGGTGTAAAATTTCTCTTCAAAACATTTTCTATTACAGAAACGAAAGAAAACAAAGCTATCGTATTTGGGAGTCGCTGGAGTCTGAAGTTCTGGAGGAGAAGCAACAGTTTTAGACATGTCGGGTGACTTCTTTTTTGGTACAATTGGATGAACGTGGACTTCACAGTTCTCGGAAGAACACCGAATGGGTGCTCGAGTCTATATATTCTCACGTTGAAGAAATGAGAAACAGACAGAAAAGGACAGGATGGCGGGAGAGAGAGGAAGGAGACCAAGAAAAGGGCTCAGAGAAAAGAGAACTGGAAGGAGACATGATTAGGTTAAGTCTAGTTATAAATTTATCAGAAGCTGTGCGCACCTTTTTTTAAAAGTCCTAAATTTACATTCCAAAAACTGCCCCCATTTCTCCCAAGCCCACTGTCCCTGCCTTGGAGCTATTGTGAAAGTCTATGCACAAAAACGGAAACCAGTAATAAAAAGTAACCAGCCCTCCAAACCCCAAAACAAACCCCAAAAGCTGTACAATTTTTTTACACATAGGATTAATAATATAGGCATATAGGTGGCATGATTCAATTAAAAGGCTTTACTTTTTATGCCAAAAAAAACCCCAATAAATAAAAGGTGCTAAAGTTAGCATTAAGAATTTGGTTGTAATATCATGACAAAATCTGGGAAGGCAAATCCTCAAAGCTCCTCTGATACTGATCTGTCTCAGCAAACTACAAAGCAGATACATAAATAACGCAAAATATGATCAAGAATGTGAGATTTTTAAAAACAAAGACAACATAATTCAGGTTAACTTTGTTGAACAGTGAATAAATGAAATTCATCTACACCTGAATGAAACATACTTAACAATCAAAAAAATTTTAAACATCTACAAAAAGTAAAAACTTTGAACAAACATGAACAGGATTTGTTTTTAGGGCACACAAAGGCCCCTGCAGCAGATTCCAACAGTAGCTTTACTGGTGTGTCTTCTACAGATGAGCTCGAGCCAGGCTGTGCGCACACAGGCAGGACGACTAACAGGGCGACAGACAGTCACAAGGGGTGAGCGCCGCACCTGGCCCCAGGACCCGATCCACTGCAGAGCTGGCTTTGTGCAGGAGGCACACAGAGAAAGGTGATTCAGGCAGACATTATTCAAAAGCTACTTCGTCCCGTAACCACTGAATAATGTTTGGGGAAGCTTTGGGCTTTGTTTTTTTTTTTTTTAAGTTTTACTCCTTGTATTTAATTTTTTAAATAACAAGGTCACTAAAACTCATGCACGCTGCAAAAAACCTCATGCAGTATTTAAGGTAAACCATCCAAGCAGTTTTTATTCATTAATATTCATAAATACACACAGCAGCTTCATTAGAGATTTCCATTTTCCTCTTCAGTTTGAATGTGGAGTATTAGGAGAGCCTTTTGCATGTCAAGGTACAGGAAGCAGAGACCACCCCTGCACTGCTACCTACATTACCTGCTAGAAGTAAAAATTAGTTAAGTGGAAATGATTATCATATATATTTTCTCTCTTCCTTTTGAATGTACACAATGTAACAAGAGTGACAGACCTGAAATTACAATCACCAAACAAACCCAAGATAGCTGTTGTCCACTTTCATTGGCAAATACAGCACAGAGGACATTGTCTGCGAATTGGGATGTCATCAAAGAGGAGGTGGTGGAGGCTCATTTCCTTTATTACTCTCTTTTAAATTTAGGTTCTCTAAAGCAACATCTAAAGGCATAATATCTACACAGCCCATAGCACCAAAATCTGCCATCTCCCCCCGTTCGTCCTCGTCTGAGGACGAGCTCTCCTCGCGCACCAAGGTGGACAGAAGGAGCTCCTGGACAAACAGGCTGCGGTCTGCGCGCTCGCTCTCCATAGACTGGCGCTCTGTTTCAGACATTTTAGGATCATTCAACCTGTGAAAGTTAAAAAGAAAACACCTGGTTGGTAGAAGTCAACAAACAGTGACACAGCCGATTTTTCCAAAGTCCTCCACTGTGCTGGCTTTACAGGCAGTGGCCTCAAAATCTACACTCATTCTCAGAACACTTTGCTCTAAGTTATCGTTTTATTTATGTTCACATAACTGCCCACACCTGTAGTAACACTATCACCCTAAGGTATAAATTTAGGCCCTAATCAGGTACAATGAGAAAAGTACCAACAAACCCATTAAGACACCTACTTCTTCCTCTAGAGAAAACCACAGTGAATATTTTTCTGAGAAAACAGTAATTCTAACAGCATATATGTTTGGAAAATAATGATTTCCCCAGCCAGAATTTCATGTACAGGTTGTTGGAAGAGGAAAATGAAAATGAAATGTGTAGTGACCAGACTATTCAATGGAAAATGATCCTAAAATTTCTCTCAACTTTCCTCGATTACTCCCACCTAATTCTTCTGGAAGTAAAAGTATTTCCAGAATTTCCAGAGGGCAAGAAAACATGCTGTCCTCACTTCCCTCACAAATACCACCAGTGGAAGGGCAGACCCGAGGCCCTTGCTGTGGCACTCGGCTGACCGGGCACCACGGAGAGCTAGGCTATGCAGGAACGTGTAACCATTTTGCACAGGGCCCACTGGGAAGTTAAGAGCTGACAATTCTAGTTGACGCTCACTATTAACTTATTAAAATGACTTACAAATGTCAATTCTCCAAAAAGCAAGTGAAATGTTGCTTCATTACTGATCTAGTTCTTTTACTTTTTTTTTTTTTGGTGGTACTGGGAAAGGCCCCCCCAGGCCATTCGCCAACCTGAGGGAAGGGACAGACTGTATGTACTGGACACTAATGATGAGTAAGGCTCTGCGCTGAGTGTCTTTTCATGCGTCTATTAGCTCTTTTAATTCCTATCAATTAAGGCCTGTTTTCAACATTTTGCAAGAAAAAGAAACCAAAGTAGAGATTAAATAACTTGTTCCAAAATATCAAGCTATTAAGTAAAAAATCATCAATGAATGATTAGATCTATAGCTCAAAAAAGAAAAGATCTGAATTTCAAAACTTAAAGCAAGCAAAAATATCTGGACAATCATTGCATACTAAGCTATTAAGCCGCAATGAAAGGAAATGTGGCAACACTCATGGTTAAAATCAAACTAATGTGTCAAGGGAATAGCTAATGGGCCGAGGCTAAGCAGATGACATATTCTCAATCCAAAACTATGAAAGTCTTTAGAAATGCATTCTATGTTCTCAACTTTGAAAAGTTCTTTGGTTAAAAAAACAAACCTGGCAATTATAGAAAGTCAACTATAGAAAAAGAAAAAGACTACCTATATTCTTTTTTTTTTTTTTTTTTTTTTGCGGCTCTGGGGGATGGAACTCAGGGGCATTTGACCTCTGAGCTTTATTTATTTATTTATTTATTTATTTTTTATTTTATTTTATTTTTTTTTTTGGTGGTACCGGGGTTCCTAGAAGCCCTTCTGCTTCCTGGATACACTCCCACAGGCTACACTCCCAGACCTATTTTTTTAACTTTTTAAATTTGGAAACAGGGTCCCTTAAGCCAGCGAGGCTGGCTTCGAACCAGCGCGATCCTCCTGTCTCCGCCTCCCAAGCGTGGGGATTACAAGAGTGCGCCACCATGCCCAGCTTATTCTTTATTTTGAAACCGGGTCTCACTGAGTCTCAGAGGGCCTCACTAAGTAGCTGAGGCTGTCCGCGAACCGCGATCCTCCAAGTCTCAGCCTCCCGAATGCTGGGATTACAAGCGTGCGCCACCATGCCTGGCAAGACTACCTATATTCTGTCAAGGAAACTGGAGACGCACAGGCTGAGGCCTTCACCACACCGGAGAGCACTTGATTCTAGTATACTGTTTTGGTTTTTAGGGCGCTCACTGAGGAAATGCCTCATTCTTTAGAGGCTGATAAGATCTGGTGTCAGGAGTTGCTCTCAATGGAGCAGCTTCATTCCAGACCTAAAAGTAAATACAAAGCTTACTGGGCTCTTCAGACAAGGACAGCAAAAGACTAACTGACTCATTACCAAAGCCTCGACTCGACTTACACTTTTAATCACTTTCTAAAAGGTCAATTATTTGGGATCCCCCCTCAAAAAAAATTGTGTCCCCACCATCAGTTTCAGAAAAATAGGAGCCGTCCCTGGTTGGTCAAAGAAGAGACCAAAGATAAAGCCCTACATATGCCACGTAAGAGCTGTGCGACCTAGAGACTAGAATTTCCCCTGTGAACACTGCAGCTCTTTTCTTGCCTTAAAACTTAAAATATGATGTTCTGAGGAGCCCAAACGTATATAAACATTTTTTATTTTAGTTTTCCCTTAACTTATTCAATAGGGAAAAAAGATGGACACAAGCCATTCTATATTTCTCACTATATATTTTAGGAAATATTTTTGGGGAAATACTGCCTTAGATCAATCATGTGAGTCCAATCAGAGGTATGGAAAATGATCTATAAATTGTAAGGACTTGTGCAATGCACAGCTTCAGATGACAGGAGGAACCTTCCAGAAGCTATAATCTGAATCCACAGAAACAACAGAATACCATTCAGAGGCCATCCATACCACCTACTGCCTGGGGACAAGGCACCTAGTAGAATAATTGTTTTTCAACTCCCAGATCAAGCCCACTTAGGAGTTCGGGGCTAAACAGAAAAAGAGAAAAGGGAAGGGAGGGCGGGAAGAAGGTATCTTTTTCTTATTTTTTCTTTTTTTGGTGGTATTGGGGATGGAACCCAGGGGCATTCTACCTCCGAAATACACCCCTACTTTTTTATTCTTTATTTCGAAACAAGATCTCACTAAGTTGCAGAAGACCTCACTTTAAGTAGCTGAGGCTATCTGCAAACTGAAATCCTCCTGTCTCAGCCTCCCAAATGCTGGGATTACAAGCGTGTGTCACCACACCGGCTAGAAGATGTCTTATAAAAAGGGCAATAGGAAGGCATTCTACCCATAGTTGGGTGAACTCCCAGTAAATATAGATACTGGTTAGTCTCCTTTTTGAGGTAAGGACTTGGCTGTGTTAGGCTGGCTTGTTCTTGGTCAGTCCCTACAGGTATGAAGACACGGCAGCAGGAGATCCACCTGTGGTTCTAATTTCTTTACATCAAAGCAATGTTTCTGGTAATAAGCAGGCAATTACTGGCCTAGCAGAGATAATTCAAAAGTAAATTCCTCACTAGAAACTTCCTTCTTAGTTAATTAATAAATGATTCTCATGTGTAAAACACTGGAATACTATGATAAAACCAAAGTTTGGCAAGGAGCAATATCCTAAACTTATAATCCCAGTACTTGGGAGGATGAGACAGGAGGATTGCAGGTTCAAGACCAGCCTCGGCAATTTAGCAACCCTCTTGGTAACCTACTGAGATCCTTTCAAAACAAACAAACAAGAAAGTGTTGGGGTGTAGATCAGACGTAGAATGCCTCTGGGCTCAATCCTCAGAACCACAAAAAGAGAAACAAAAACCCAACATTAGAAGAAGTAAAATGATTTGCCTAAGGCCCAGATCTACTAAGTGCCATAGCCAGATTCCCGGGCAGGGTCCTCGAACATATTTGTTTATAATTCTACAGGTACCACTGCACTGGCGGAGATCTTTTTGAGTGGGACATGGAAAATTATTTACATAAAAATTGTGATAGTTTTTTCAGACATCTTAATGTATCGTCACACATCTTGTACCTTGGAGATATTATACCAATTTTCCTCATCAGATGGTTTTCACTTTATATTCCTCTCTGTTACATCTTAGAAGCCTAAACTAGTCCAGGTTTGTGATCTAATGAACCTAAGACAACTCATCACTCTAAATCCTCAGTACCACAAAAAGAAAAAAAAAACAGTAAACAACACATACAAGCTTTGTGAGGTGGCGCACGCTTGTAATCCAAGGACAAGCATGGGGTTGTATTGGGAGGCTGAGTTAGGAGGATTGCAGGTTTGGGGCCAGCCTCAGTTACTTAGTGAGGCCCTCCCCAACTTTGTGAGACCTTGTTTCAAGATAAAGAATAAAAAATAGTGCTGGGGTGTAGCTTGGAGGTAGAATAGCCTGGGTTCAATCTCCAGTTCCACCAAAAGGGCGGGGAACACCCAGACATATACACACACAACAAAGAAAACGTTACTATAGATTGCTCATTGTCAATAAGACACTGATTCGTCAACAAAATTCTGTAAACGAGCTACCTTGTTAAAAGAAACTGGGAATTCTGGAGCGTCTGCTGACTGCTTTCCGTATTCGCTGTGTTGGTTGTTGCTGTGGACTGTGTGACTGTAGTGGTGACGCTGCTTGCATTCGTGCGCCGGGTGGCGTTGCGTGCAGTCTCCAGCTGTTGCCGCGCGGCCTGGGCGTGCTGCCGTTCTAGCTGCAGCTGCATCTGCAGTTGTTGCAACTGAGAAGCAGACGGGCCTGAAGAATTCAGCTGTCCTCCTGCAGAACGTCTCACTCCTGATAACTGAGATAAGAGCTCTGCCAATGGAAATAAAAATGATCAACGCCACAGGCCACTCTTGTAGGAAGAATATCAAGCTTTGAAGACAAGTACCCAGAAACATGTAGTTCAGCTAAGAGCCCTCTAATATCTTTAGAATGTCTCTTGGAGGCAGGAATTACTATGCATGGGGAATGCAAAATAATATTAGTGTTTACAATTCTTTTTGGTTTTAAGCAAATCCAAATGACCAAAATATCTTTGGAATTAAATTCTATACATTTTTTTTTTGGTGGTACTGGGAATGGAACCCACGGGCTTCCTATCTCCAGGCTATATTCCCAGTACTATTTTATTTTTTATTTGGAAACAGGGTCTAAGTTGCTGAGATCTATCTAAGTAGCTAAGGCTGGCTTTGAACCTGTGTGATACTCCTGTCCTGTCTCAACCTCCCAAGTACTAGGATTACAAGCGTGCGCCACCACGCCCGGCTCACATCTTACATTTTTAAGAATATAAGTGAGCCGGGCGTGGTGGCGCACGCTTGTAATCCCTGCGCTTGGGAGGCTGCGACAGGAGAATCGCGCAGGTTCGAAGCCAGTCTCAGCTGGCTTAAGAGACCCTGTTTCCAAATAAAATATAAAATAGGTCTGGAAGTGTAGCCCAGAGGTAGAAGGCCCCTGGGTTCCATCCCCAGTACCACCAAAAAAAAAAAAAAAAAAAGAATGTTATAAGTAAAACCGTTCTATGTGTGTATCAACTATTTAGACTTCTCAAGGCTTCCAAGAGCACAGTCCACCTTGTGAATCTACGGTAGCATTGCTGCTTTAAACCTGCAGATACTTCTGGGAACCCTGCCCATGTGTGTGCCTGGGCTTCTTGCAAACTCTCAGGCTACAGTGCGTCTGCCGTTCTCTTGTAACCTTTGTGCTCTGCTGTGCTTTGTCATGCACTAGATTCAGTACAGTGGTCAGGAACTGAAGTCCCATACTGTTCTTTTTAGTAAATCTCCCCAAGCTATTAAACATGCCCCCTTCACCATGTTCCAGTACAATATGGTTCTCAAATCCCTACTTTCTTCCATGAAAAGAGCTTAATTCTTGGCAATGAGCTTTTGGATCTGTGTACTTTTGGAGGTTGAACCATGAAATTTTGGAGATGTTCCACTCTGAAACCTTCTATGATTTTCTTGGGCTTTAATGGAGGGCACAGGAATGACATAAAGCTTTTCAGTTTCATCTTAAGCCCCTAGGTATTTAAGGGAAATGCAGAGCAATGTGAACTACTTTACATTAACTGTCTACTTTGAAAATATTTTACACTTAGGGGTTCAGTGGTAGAGTGCTTGCCTTGCATACATAAAATCCTGGGTTTAATTTAATTCCCAGCACTGAAATCATACATACATACATACATACTTGTTAAAATATTTAGGAATACTGTGAAGGAACAATGCCATAGGATCAGAGAAGTAAGACTAAGGCAAGACAAGTGGACAGACATTTTAAAGCGCTTCCTCCCCCGCCACTTCCCTTATGAAGGCGCGTGGACTTACCAGCTATGGGATCCATGGCTTCCCTATTGCTTGGAGAATATGAACTCTGAGAGGAAGAAAGTCCACCAGTAGAACTGCTAGTAAAGTGCATGTTTGATCTACGAGCACGAGGCCCTCCTAGGCCCCGGCCAGGGTGAAACATTCTACGTACATGTCGAACACCACTCGATTCATCATAGCACAAAAGTTAAGGAAAAAAACAAGTATTTCACAGAAAGGGAAAAAGATCATTTGAGCTCTTGCTAGGTAGACACAGAATTCCTTTGTTATAATCATTTAAAAATAGCACTTTTTTTGTACTGGGAATTGAGCCAGGGACAATCTACCTCGTGTAATACGCCCAGTTTTGATTGATTGATTGACTGATTTTGCAGGTCTGGGGATGGAACCCAGGGACATTCTACCTCCGAGCTACACCCCCTGCCCTATTTTTTATTCTTTATTTTGAAACAGGGCCTCACTGAGTTACGGAGGGCCTCACTAAGTAGCTGAGGCTGCCTGTGAACTGATCCTCCAGACTCGGCCTCCCGAATGCTGGGATGACAAGTGTGCGCCACCGCGCCCAGCTCTCTTTTTATTTTTTATTTTGCAACAAGATTTTTACTAAGTTGCTGAGGGTCTCCTTAAGTTGCTTGAGGTTGGTTTCAAACTTAGGATTCTCCTGCCTCAGCCTCCCAAGTACTGAGATTACAGATGTGCACTACCACACCTGGCTAAAACTGCACACTAAATTTAGAATGTAATAGCTGAGCATGTGAGTACAAGTCTTCTATCCCTGCTATCCAGGAGGCTGAGAAAGAACTGGAAGTTCTTACAGACAGCTTAGGCTACTTAGCCAGACCTTGTCTCAAAGTAAAGAGAAATGTCTCAACTCTATTTATGGGTCCTATTAACACTAAAAAAAATACTCAAATATAAAGCTGTGTATGTGTGTGTGTGTGTGTGTACAACCATGTTTATGCAAGGTTAAAAGTTTCTCTGGAAGCCGGGCGTGGTGGTGCATGCTTGTAATCCCCGCACTTGGGAGGTGGATCACGCAGGCTCAAAGCCAGCCTCGCTAGCTTAAGAGACCCTGTTTCCAAATAAAAATATTAAAAAATAGGTCTGGGAATGTAGCCCAGAGGTAGAAGGGTTCCATCCCCAGTACTACAAAAAAAAAAAAAAAAAAAAAAAAGTTTCTCTGAGAAAAGGATCTCTTCCAGTTTGCAGAATAAAAATGACAGATGAGGTCAAAGAGACTGCCTGGCAGGACACCCAAGGTGAACATTCCCTTGTGCTCATCTACACTGAATTTCACATCTGTTTATATCTAAGTAACCACATTCATGTCAAGTTTTATTTATGAGGATTGGTATTAATATGCAGCTAATGAAATTTCCATTATTATCAACATGAAAAAGAAACAGTATGAATGCTGAATGCTTTAAATACAGTAGAAAAAAAAAAAACTCCTTAATTATTAGCTTTGATCTTTATCTTCGTGGGTTCTAATTCTGCTAAGAATCTGAATTTCTTTTTGTCAGTGGACAAATAGACTGGTATGATATTTATCCAGAAATCAGATTTCTAGCAGCCTAATTCATCTCTCATAGTTAAGTGTGAGCCAAACTGAAAAAGGGCTCGAGTCACAAACAGCTGTTAAAACTCATGAAGACAACCTTGCATTTCCGCACAGGCAAATGTGTGTTGGGAGAGTGGAGCACATACTGAGGAAGAAACTGTTCTTTCAAAGTAGCAGGCAGAGTGGCTTTCTAGCACAGAGAAACTGGATTCCTAGCTTTCCAGCTGATGGTTTTAGAGTCACTTAAGGCTCTCCAGGGCCTTAATATGCAGTTTAGTGGGGTCATTCATGATGATGGTTGGGGCTCTAGAGTAAGGGATGTTATGATCAGTATGTTGTGTTTTTAAGAAGTAGCTGGCCAGCTATGGTGACACATACCTGTAATACCAGCTCCCAGGAGGCTGAGGAAGGAGAATCACAAGTTCAAGGCCAGCCTGGACAACTTAGCAAGACACTGTCTCAAAATAAAAATTTAAAAAGCTAGGTATAAAATTCAGTGGTATTGTCTAGCATGTGTGAGGCCCTGTGTTCAATCCCCAGACAACCAACTAGAAGTAGTTGGGTATGGAGTGTACTTTAGAAAGATATCCCACAAAATAGTGAAAAGAAAAAAAAAAAAAAGAGTCTGGTACTTAAGAGGCATATACAGAACACATCTTCTGATTTCTTTGTTTTACTTTATTTGGAAACAGGGTCTCACTAAGTTGCTGAGAGCCTCACTCAGTAGCTGAGGCTGGCTTCGAACCTGTGCTATCCTGTCTCAGCCTCCCAAGCTCTGGGATTATATGCATGTGCCACCATGCCCCGCTCATCTCCTGATTTCTAGCAAGTAAACTCACTACCCAGTTGTTAATACTGGAAGTAACCGAAAAGTGAGCAGTTTCAAGATAACTGCCATAGTAACATTTTATTTTTCTAGAACTTAATAGTCAGAAATCAAAAACTATAGCTGGAGGCCAGCCTCAGAAACTTTAGGGAGACCTTGTTCCAAAATAAAAATGTAAAAAATAGGGTTAAGTGTAGCTTCAAGGTAGAATGCCCTTGGGTTCAAGCCCCAGTACTGGAGTGAAAATACATACATACATACATACATACATACATACATACATACTTACTTAATCTTTTCTTGGAAACTAGAGACATTTACAAAAATGTTGTGAAAATGCGCATAGATGATGGAGAAATTCCAATGAAGGGTTAACCTTATCTTTAGAGGCTTCAGAATTTCAACTTGGTTTTTAATAATTTGCATAGTCTATGAAGATGGAATAAAATGTGGATCAAACATAATCCTCTTGGGAATTATGAAGGATCCTTTTATACAAAATGTAGTGATGACTCAAAGACTTACATATTCTCAGCCCATTATCCATTCTATAAATAAATAAATAATCGTCCTGCTTTCTTCGTGCTGAGCTCAGTGTCCCCTGCATGCAGAAGAGAGGAGGTTCTCTCTGGTTTCCTTTGTTCAATGACTATCAGTTTCTAGACTCACTCGGGTTTCTAATTTCACAGGCTGCTTCTATTTCTTTGCCTTCCCATTAGTTTCCCTTTCTCGTTCCCAAAGTCGAAAACACCATAATTCCAACTAGAAATTAGGAACTGCGAGCAAGGCAGCTGTAGAATGAGAAAACACCAGTGTATTCCCAGCCGGCCTAAGGTTAGAGTATGACCACCAGGGGACAATCAAAGGAACCAGAAGGAAGTCTGGCAGAGACCAGCTCTGGTTAGCTCTTACATCGCTTCAAACTACAACAAACACTGAAACTTCTGCATGAGAACACAATCCTGAGGCAGGACACAATCCTGAGGCAGGACAGTTTTAGAAAAAGAACTCATAACTGGAAAACAGATGCATTATGTCTACAAAACTAAATGCTCTGGCAGACCAGTGACTAAGGGAACACTAGGAGCTACCAAGAGACAGGAGACGGGACGGAGAAAAGCAAGTTGGAGGTACACTTGACCTACGCTATCTACTCAGAGACTGAGGAAGAAATGGCTCTCTCTCTGGAGGAGGGGACCCCAAAAAGAAAGGAGCTCCACCTGCCCACCACCCACTGCATCACACCCATAACTGGTGAGGCAGCAGAGGGAGAGAGAGGAAGCAAGTCAAGCCTCATTGAATTTAGTTAATTTTCATTTGGATTACCATTTCCGTCTCTTGTATGCAATCACCTTCCTGCGAGATTCATCACCTGGTCAAACTGTGTTTAAAAATCTTGATTGTAATGAACTAGAGATGATCAGAGTCCACTTTCACTTAACCAATATGGTTCACACAATAATCACAAATATATAAAAATATAAATAAGAACTTGCCTTTCGACACTGAGTCACTTTTATAAAAAGGTCATATAGGGACTAGTTTTTTTCTCCTTGGGGATATTGTCTTAAAAATAGTCAAAATGATAAATGTTACAAACAATTCCTGCCTTCGTTGCCACTTAAAAGGATATTAAATCTCTAGGGGCTCTGTGTTCAAGTGTAAGATGAGCTGCAAAGTCATCCGTGACATGATTAGGATCGCCTCCAGGTAACGCTGCACATATTGGACAAATCTGAAAGTAAAGAAAGCAGGTTTAATAAATGGACACTGAACAGACATCTTTCTGGACCACTATTTTAGCTATAAATTTTACTTTTATTAAGTTCAACCAGCAAAAACACAGTAGATCCTGAACTAATGAAGGGATGTAGAGGCCTAAGCAAGAACTGGTATACATCAGTGCTATGACTCACAACTAAAACACCATCTCTCAGAGTGACACACAATACTTCTAAACATACACTTACGACTTGAACTCTGACCAGGCCTTCTATAGACTGCTCAATTCATATCTGCATTGTCTGGCAATAACAGGTTTTCATTAA
The DNA here is from genome assembly GCF_963383645.1 of Muscardinus avellanarius. Taxonomy (NCBI): domain Eukaryota; kingdom Metazoa; phylum Chordata; class Mammalia; order Rodentia; family Gliridae; genus Muscardinus; species Muscardinus avellanarius. The sequence continues at coordinate 78,125,773 of NC_137801.1, read as the reverse complement.
AAAATGTAAAAACATGCTCTTCAGCAATGACTTTCTCTAAGTCCAATCTTGAATAGTAAAGACAACCTATAACATATTCTCTAAACTAAGTAGTCTTAAGGGCCAATTCTCAAATAAAATAGCAGAGGTCTGATAAAAATGTAACTTTGCACAAACTAATATTCATCCAATGTGATAGAATAAGATAAAAATGGTTACTGATAACATACAAACATGCTCTGCAAATTTACAAATGGGTCTTCTCGGGGGGAAACAGGATGAAAGCCCCTTTTAAAACCTTATTTGCAGCCAGGCCTGGTGGCGCATGCTTGTAATCCCTGTGCTTGGGAGGCTGAGACAGGAGGATAGTACAGGTTCGAAGCCAGCCTCAGCTACTTAGTGAGGCTTTCAGCAACTTAGTGAGACCCTGTTTCCAAATAAAATATAAAAAAGGTCCGGGAGTAGAGCCCGGAGGTAGAAAGCCTCTGGGTTCCACCCCCAGTACCACCAAAAACAACAACAACAACAAAAAAGAAAACAAACCTTATTTGCCACAGGGATGGGCAATGTAGTAGAAGCATAAAACCAAGCCAAGTTCAAGGAACAGAAAATAAATTTCCCTGTAGGCCTTATGACAAGAAAGAGATGGAAAAAGAATTAAATAGTATGTGCACAGGCAGAGTTCAGAAGAGGCTTGAGGACAATTTCTAAAACAGTAAGTTTCATCAAGAGTTAGTGGAAGGGAGCAAGAGACGGAAAGGACAGAAAGGAGAAACTTAGAGAGGAAAGGCCCTAATTTATTCTTTTGGAAATTGAAATGGGCAGATGATGGGGTAACAGTCATGGCCACGCCTTGAAGTAGGAAAAACATCAGTCTTCACCAGAAGTAAGGCCTGGTGCAGAGACCCGATCACAGGAGACCCAGAAATGCAGTCAAAGTTGATGATTGTGCCTTTCATGGGCAAAGAGTTAAAGACAGGATACGTAGCTGGGCATGGTGGTGTATGCCTATAATACCAGACCTTGGAAGTCTGAGACAGAAGGACGACAGATTCAAGGCCAGCCTTAGCAACTTAATGAAACCCTGTCACCCTGTTTCAGTATTAAAAAGATGCAGCAGCAGCAGCAGCAGCAGCAGCAGCAGCAGCAGCAGCAGCAGCAGCAGCAGCAGCAACTGGGAGTGCAGCTTGGCAGTAGAGTGCCTCTGGCTTATAGTCCTAGCACTTATGAGGCTGAGACCGGAGGATCACAGGTTGGCAGCCAGTCTCACCTACTTAGTAGGCCCTTTGCAACTTAGTAATACCTTGTTCCAAAATAGAAAAATAAGACTAGGGGTATAGCTGAGAGATAGAATGCCCCTGAGCTCAATCCTAATGCTGGGGTGTGGCATGGAGAAGGGAGCGCTGGGGACTAAATCTGGAAGCACTCTACCACAGCTATGACCTCAGCTCTTTTTATTTCTGAGATAGCATCTTACTAAATTGCTGAGGCTGGCATCAAACTCTGAACATTATGAAGGGGTTTGGGGGAGGGACTGGGATTGAACCCAGGGCCTTGACCATACCAGGCTGGCACTCTCCTACTGAGCGACACCCCTAGCCTCCTCTTCAGTTATATACTCAAAATCTTTTTTTACTGCATTGCAATAGCAGTGCTATAATAACAGGATAAAGGTGCTCACAGTCAAACAATAGAAAAGCATCTACCTTCCAACACCCACAATGACTAGGGATAAAGAATTACTAGGGACAGGGAATTACTACAGAGTGAGAATACCCTAGTTTGGCAGCTGGCAGAGAAAATCAAGAGACTGGAATCAAAACCAAGTGGAAGATGTAGCCACTGTCTGGGCCACATGAAGTTACTAACTCAAGCCTGGAAAGAAAAACCAAACCAGAGCTGATGGATGGAACCAGAAGCCTGGCCATTTTCAGGTTTTACACTTTATACTTAGCAGGTGAATTAATGTTTAAGAATAAAAATTCTGAGCCTGGCATGGTGTTGCACACCTGTAATCCCAAGTACTTGTGACGCTGACATAGGAGGATCTCAAGTTTGAGATCAGTCTCAGCAACTAAGCCAGACTCTCAGCTTTCTAGCGAGAACCCATTTCAAAACAAAAAAACTTAAAAGGAACTGGGGGTACAGCCCAGAGGTTGACAGAATTCCGCTAGCTTTAATCCCAAGCACCCTCCTATACACACAATTATTCTAGCATGTGTGAGGCCTCAGTTCATTCAAGGTTGTATTTTCTGAGGGGTAATAAAAGGAACAAGAGGAAGAAAGAAAAATAACAGCAAAGTGAGGCAGGAGAGAAAAGAGGTGTGGGGGCTGTAATCCCAGTACTTGGGAGGCTGAGATAGGAGGATCGTAGGTTTACAACCAGCCATGGCTACTTAGTGAGGACTTCTTCAATTTCGTGAGATCCTGTTCCAAAATGAAGAATAAAAAATAGGACTGGGGGTATAACTCGGGGGTAGAATGCCCCTGGGTTCAATCCCCAATACTAAAGATAAATAAAATAAATAAACAAAAGTTGGAGGTGGAGCTGGGGGATGGAGATGGGAAACATATCCACTTTGCTTCTTAGGGGCATGAATAAAGCTAGTTTTAAGAGTATTTTTATTTCCACATCATGGTATCTAATACTTTATAGAACAAGATTCTACACAAACAGTAAGCTATCAACTCTAAAATGTAACAGCCTGTCAACATACATATTTATCATACTTCCTGTCACACACTATAGTACTAACTACTGCTCATACAGGAAAATTCCATATAGCCCATTAGCTTAAAATTATGACAGCCTGTCAACATTAAAGCTTACTGAATTAAGTTGGTATTCCCTAAATTTGGCTAAGAATATAAGTCACCTATAGCACTTGTTAAAAATACAGTTTCTGAGGCCTAGGAAGTGTATGGGGTGTACTTGAAAATGTATGCTTTTGACAAGTGTTCCAGGTGATTCTTATAACTGGCTAAGTGTGACAAATGTAGCTTGAGTATACAATGCTACTGAACACTTACAAAGCATTTCCCTGTTATGTGAAACACCAACTGTTACTGGTACTTACAGGACCAAAAATACTCTTAGTGACAAACGTCCTTGCCATCCTGGCCTTGTGTCTACTGCTGCTCTAGTCTTCCTCTTGCGCTCGTCTTGCCACTGAGGGCCACCATCAGTCCTGCTTCCCATCTGAGCCTTTGGGGCTCCTTTACAAGAGCACAAGGGAGCGTCCATTTCCCCACGTGGCCCCAGGGTATGATCGCCAGTGGCCCTCCAGTGCACACTTTAATACAGGTTGTTAGCAATGCCTAGAACACATCTTCTGAAGTCATTTCGCCACGTATAAATACCATGTTACTACTAAACGTACACGGATCTCCCTTACCCGTGACAGACCATCTATTAGAAAGCCATCTGAAATTAGCAGTGTTTGTTTTTAAACAAACATTCCTTCTCCTACAGTAACTGACCAGCGTGACACAAGTTCAAGTTCAAATTCCCTCAATCTCTCTGCTTTGTTTTTTGGAGGGTTGCAGTGCTGGGAACCATATCAAGAGGCACTTGGCCACTATTTCCCCAGCCATTTTATTTTACTTTTTTTCCCCCCTTTTTCTTTTTTGACACAGGTCTTGCTAAGTTCCCGGCCTGGCTTCCACCTTACAGCCCTCCTGCCTCAGTCTCCCATGTCGCTAGGGCTGCAGCGTGCACCACTATGCCTGGCCTGTCTCCTTCCTCAATGAATAGCACCACATCAGATGTGTTCTCTCATGGTATACAGTGCACAACTTCAAAAACAACAAGAGATAAGTCGAGTTCCGTGATGCAATGAGTTGTTTCCCATTTTTGGGTAGACTTCACAAGAAGTTTCTTGACCACTATGTTCACTGCTACAAAAATCATTTAAAACTTCCTTTCTGACCCAGCACAAAACCTGGCTTCCCATGAAGATGGACTGCAGCATGGTAAGGAGACTGAGCACATGCTGGGAATTCAGTGGGCTCTTCACCACCAAGACAGAACCACTCTGATGAATCTTCCTCACAGACTATTTGAAGAGCCCCTGAATTGGGATTCTGGGATTTAACAGACTTCTCAGAAGTATATAAAACATATTGTTCCTTCTTCATTTGGCATTTCTTGACTAGGTTTCTGCATTACAAGTGTGAAAAATGTATTTCTCTCTTTAAATCAATTAATTTTAGAGTCACAGAAAATGTTTCCTTTTGAGAATTGTTCAAAAGCTATGATTTCTCGGCAGCACTTTCTTCTGTTACTTTTGGCAACACGAAGATATACCTCTCTGGCAACCACGGTCTTCTAAAGGGCAGGACAGCTTTTGTGTTTTCTGCCCTTCCTATGACCTGTGCTCATCCACGGGACTGTAGGGCTATGCCCATCCTGTCTCAAAACAACTACAGAATCACACCGACTTGGCCGTCCTTTCTCAGGCAGCAGCCTTGGCGGCACGATGGTGAAGAAAGCAATGTCCTTCCTCTATATACGTGCTAAACGCTAAGTCAAGAGGTCAAAGTTTCTGGTATGAAGATGCTCTTACTCAACCCATTCAGTTTTGTTTCCCAGCATTTCGCAACACAACCAATGCCTCACTACGCTTTCTTAACACAGGATTTTGGTTTTTGTTTCTTCCCACTTTTAGAAATCACAGCCACTTTTCAGGGCCCAGCTTAAGTCCCAATGCCCTCCCTACCTCTGAGAGTAATGTGTCTAGTTGTGTCGAATGAGCTAGTTTGGCCTTCAGAAGGTGTGTGTGCACAGAAGCCTGGCTTTAAATTCATCATGCTTATAACCATTGCATCCTATCCAAGAATTCAACTCCACAATTTTAGAAAGCAGTACCTCACAATTTACATTTATTAATAACATGCTAATATAACTCCAGGCATTACATATATGCCTGAAACGATATCTTGAGAATCTATGAATGTCTGCCTTAGAAAGGCCAGTAAACGTTTCCCTTTCCAAGCTGTCTTTTGGATCTTATTCTTCTGAGGCTAAAATGGTGCTTTGTTCCCCTCACCCTTTTTATAGCCAAAACTGAGTTATTCTTGCTCAGACCCCCACCCGCCCTGTGTTCACACACAACCCGTTTGAAGCGCTGTCCTGCGTTTCCTCTTCTATTCAGTCATTTGAAAATTCCTTCCCCTTCTCACCCATTCCTCCTCCCCTGTTAATCTGTTAGAATCAAATTATAATGTTAATCAAGGCCCAACAGTTTAGGAAGCATTGCTCTTATCAAAGGAGTCAAGAGTTCTGAAGCAAAATTAAGGCACAATAAAGAATTCACCCACCGCACAACCCGAATGTCATCTGGAAAGCATGGCCTATTTTGTCATTTTTCGCGCATTTCCTTTTTTCCCCCAACCCATAGACAAAGAAAGATAAAACACAACTTCAAGTCAGGTAATTTTTCTCTAGTGTTTCGTTACTAAGCTTTGATTTTAGGGTTAGACAGGCCACTTTCACTTTGAAATATCTAGGTATATTCTGGGAGGCTTCAGAGGTAGATGTGACACTTTACACCAAGATTAAAGTTAATAAGGAAAGAGAAATCCTTAAAATATTTCACAAAAACCAATATGAAAAAGTAGAATGAAGACTGCTTTGGGCTCTGCACTAAAAGGAAACCTGGATTATGCATGCAGCAGAACTGTAGCAGAGCTAAGCAGGGATTCCAGAACCCAGAGGGCCTCCAGGTGGGCCTATGTTACTTCTCTGAATTTCAGTTTATTTGTTTTGGGTACTGGCTTATTAGTTGAGGCATGTGCAACGGTTTGTGCCCAAATTCACCAAATTCAGTATTTATAGTTCCATACAGAGCCTTCATTTTAGAAGTAGGGAAAAGACTCTTTTGGACATATTTATCATTTCTGGAAGTTGAATGTATACCAGCTTAGATGTCAAGTAAAATACTCAAAAAGCCTTCAAGGTAAGGCTTTGTGTATTATTCTGTGTCCCTGGCTTTTAGCTGTTAGAAAAGATGAGAAAGGAAGATTTTTCTGGGGCCCCAGAGTTCTAACAAAGGAAGTAAGAGATTTGATCTGCTGAAAAATCAAGAAAGGTTAAGCAACATGCTCCATAAGTTGTGGCAATGGGTACTGCTTCATATAAAACCAAAGCTTTCTTAGTTTCCTTGTGAAAAATTCCTTGCAAAGAAAAATTAAGCATGTAGTACATCAACAATACTTGAAAAGAGGTGTTGAAGGCTGGTTAGGGTCCATTCAACCTTCTCACATGCATTTGATAAAATAGTCCTGAATTTGGTCAAGCCTTCATGCTATACTGTTAGCAATAGGGCAAAGAAAGGTTAATATGAACAAGTATCTTGTACACTGCAGCTTCCTGAGATTGTAAAGTATCATGCAAACAGCATCAGCATACAAAATGAGGTCGATGATACTGACCTAGCTTTAACATGTTAGGAATATCATACTTTACAACAGCATTTTAGATACAAGGCTGCTTTACGTACCACTTCTGTTGATGTTTCTGCATGTTCAGAAGTAACATGTTCTTGAAGAGATGTCTCCGTATAGCCCATTTTTCCACAATAGGGACAAGTAAAAGACTGTGGCTGCTCTACAGAGAAAGCTTCTCCACCATAGTACAAATCTAAACAAGAGAATTGCATTGAGAAATAACTGTGATTAGTTTTCTAATATACAAAAATGTAATCATATAGTATAAAAAAAGGACCTAAAATACGCTCTTCACTCTGTCAAGGAGTGCTTAGACGCCTCTCTGCTGACATTTGAAACTTCCTAAGTCTCACAAGGGCCCCATACTATTCTTCCAAAATTCCTTCCCTCGATTGCTACTATAGCCTTAAGAGAAAACAAAACATACAATTTCCCCTCTTCTACAGTATGAAGCGTGCCCCAAATGCCCCCATGTTAAAGGCTTAGTCCCCGGGCTGTGGCACTGTTGGAAGGTGGTAGAAATGTGAAGAGGCCGAGCATGGCTGGAGGAAGGCAGGTCAGTGGGCATGTGCCCTTGGCGGGATGATGTGGAATCCCGGCTCCTTTCTTTCTGCTTCCCAGCCTCCCTGAAGTAAATATGCCCGCCCATGGTACTGTACAGCACGTTCCCAAGGACAGGGCCAAGTAGCCAGGACTGAGCCCTTTGAAAAGTGAGTCCATAATCTCATGGATCTTGCACAGAGATGGAGAACTGAATAACATACCCACCCATACCCACCCTTTATTTAATTTTGAAACTGTTCATTCCACATCTGGATCTAGCTTAATTGCCATTAACTTTTTCCCTATCTCTTTATATACTGTGGCAACACTGATATCAACAAAAAGAATCATCAAGGTGAGGGTGTACCATATATAAGTGCTCAGAGAAGACATACAACTCTGATTAATAAGCCAACCAGCCCCCAGATGCAGTGCTTGTCTATAGAACACACAGTTCCTGGAGCACAGAGGATACTGGACATTCAATTCCTGTGGATGCAAACTTAAACAAGGCACTGTATACCACAATAAACTCTGCCCAAATGAGTTACTGAAGACCTAACCAGAGAGAGTGTGGGAGAACAATCTTTTCACCTCATCAGTGTATCTCAGGAGTAAGCCTATTTTTCTCCACTGGTAACACAAAATCAAAGTATATTTAGTATGTTATGCCACTTCGCTACAAAACACTATTTGATATTTTCCCCCATAGTACTGGAAATCGAACCAAAGGCCTTGTGCATCCTAGGCAAGTGTTCTGCCAATAAGCTACACTCCCAACCCTCTATTTGGTTCTTTAACATAAAAACAAATGCCAAATTTAAGATGATAGGTTTCTTTTAGCCAGGCATGGTGGCGCACGCTTTTATCTCAGCATTCGGGAGGCTGAGACAGGAGAATCGTGGTTTGCAGACAGCTTCAGCTACTTAATGAGGCCCTTTACAACTCAGTGAGACCCTGTTTCAATAATAAAGAATAAAAAAAAATAGGATTGGGGATAGCTCAGAGGTAGACTGCCTGTGGGTTCAATCCCTAGCACCAAAAAAAAAAAAAAAATTATTTTAGCTACTGATAGCTGAGACAACTGGATATGGAAAAGAACGAGGCTGATCCTGTACCACTCCATACACAACAATTAATTCTGCCAGGCAGTGGTATATCCAACTACTCAAGAGGCTGAGGCCAGCCTCGGCAACTTAGTGATATCTTATCACAAATTAAAATGCATGGGCTGGGGACAGAACTCAGTGGTAGAGTCATTGCCTAGCATGAACAAGGCTCTGGATTCCATCTCTACCACTACAAAAGAAAAAGCCAACAAACAATTCTAAATGAATGAAAGACCTAAGTGTAAATCTAAAACTCTTAGAAGAAATAGGTATAAATCTTTGTGACTTTAGGTTAGGCTTCTAGATAGGACACTAAAAGCACACAATATATAAAAATAATTATAAACTGGACATTACCAAAATAAAACATTTTTGCTTCAAATCACACCACCCAGAAAGTGAAAACAGAGTGACAGTCAATTTTTGCAAATCACCCATCTGATAAGGAACTTGTAAGAATATATAACACTGTCACGTAGGTCAAGGTGGCATACAACTGTAATCAAATAAAATCTTAAAGGCGGTGGGGTACCGGGAATGTAGCTCCGTGGTAGAGCGCCTAACAAGTGTGAGACCCTGGGTTTGGTCACCAGTACCACCACCAAAGAAAGAAGAAAAAAGAAAGATTACAACCTAATAACAAAGGCATGTTATGTAACTTTAAAAAACAGGCAAAGATTCTAAATTGACATTTCTTTAAAGAAGATATACAAGCCAGGCATGGTGGTGCACACTTGTAATCCCAGTTCTTGGGAGGATGAGACAAGAGGATCATAGGTTTGTGGCCAGCCTCAGCTACATAGTAAGGCCGTCCACAACTTAGTGAGACCCTGTTTCAAAAATAAAGTATACCAAATGGGGCTGGGGTACGTGTAGCTCAGAGGTAGAATGCCCCTGGGTTCAGTCTCCAATACCTCAAAAAATAAATAAATAAATAAATAAATAAATAAATAAATAAAAGAGAGAGATGCTTATATCACTAACAATCAGCAAAATGCAAATCAAAAACTGCCTACCTGATAAGCTGGGTGTGGTGATACAGGATTATAATCCCAGCAGCATTTGGGAGGCTGAGACAGATGGATCAAGGTTCACAACCAGCCTTAGCTACTTAGTGAGGCCCTTTGCAACTCAATGAGACCCTGTTTCAAAATAAAGAATAAGCCGGGCGTGGTGGCGCACACTTGTAATCCCCTGCACTTGGGAGGCGGAGACAGGAGGATCGCATGGGTTCGAAGCCAGCCTCAGCTACTTAGTGAGGCTTTCAGCAACTTAGTGAGACCCTGTTTCCAAATAAAATATATATATATTTTAAAAAAGGTCTGGGAGTATAGCCTGGAGATAGAAAGCCTCTGGGTTCCACCCCTAGTACTACCAAAAAATAAAGAATAAAAAATAGGACTTGGGGAGTAGCTCAGAGGTAGAATGCCCCTGGGTCCCATCCCCAGTACCTCAAAAAGCAACAACAATAACAACAAAAACTACCTAATATACCACTTCATATCTTCTACGATGGCTGCAATCTAAACAATATTAGCTAGTCAAGAAATGACAGCTGCAGCAGGGCATAGTGGTGCACACTTGGAATCCCCATACTTGGGAGGCGGAGATAGGAGGATCACGCAGGTTCGAAGCCAGCAGCGCTGGCTTAAGAGACCCTGTTTCCACATAAAAAAATATAAAAGAGGTCTGGGAGTATAGCCCGGAGGTAGAAGGATTTCCAGGAATGCACCCCAGTACCACCAAAAAAAAAAAAAAAAAAGAAAAAAAAAAGAAATGAGAGCGCTCTTCTTATAGTCTGACAATGTTCTCTAATAAATTGCAGAAATGATCTGCTCTCTGAGCACTACAGCACAGCTAGAATGTGCGGCTGACAAAACGTTTACTTTATTAAAGCACTCTTCTATTTCATACCTTATTAGTTGTGTATATTTTGGAAGGCTTTCACTAAAATAATCATGATTTAGAGAGAAATATTTAGAAGATAAAAGTGAGGTCAGCTTTATTTTAACAGACGGAGCCTCGTGCATGGCACCGAGGACAGGGCTGGGGCACTCTGCCTGTTCTTCATGCAGGTCCACATAAGTCACGTGGCAGCTTGTTAAGTGTCGATACTTACCAAAATCTACCCTTGTTAATATGCACTGCATCGGGTGATCAGTCGTATGCCTTGTTGTCGTCGCACCACTTTCATAACAAGATGCGCAAAGATCGTAATCGTAGCAAATTAAACACTTGTATCTGCGGCCTCGAAAATTGCCTTTTAAACATGCATCACAGCTGACACCTATAAAAAAGAGACATGTCTTTCATTAGCAGCTGTAAAGGCTACTTTCCATCTCACTTTTATAAACGTTCAAGGTCCACTTAACCCCATATATCCTTTCCCAGAAAGACAAGGAACAACATAGTAAAATGATATGGGCGCTTCAATCTAGTGAATTTATATTCCCAATAACATGTTTGATGCAGTGTAAAACCTCCACTTAAAATGACCGATACGTTAGCGAGTGGGTCAAAATTCAAGGGAGAGAGGAAACTGAAAGCCCTTCAGGGGCTTCAGTCCAGGGGCATCTGCCAAAGTAGGTAAAATCTCAGCTTAGTTTTCCTAGCACGGCACAACAGAGCACCGGGAGCAAGGACCAAAGCCTGCCACGGCGGCATCTCAACAGTCTTCCAACCCTCCCTGGATGGAGCACCACACCTCCCCCAGTGAGCTCCAGCCCCACCCGGAAGTGAGAGGCAGGTGGAGAACAGTCATTCAAAAAGTCCGAAAAGCCACAACCACAGAGCAGTCCTTTCAAGGTTACAGCCCGAATTCTATCAAACAGTTCAAGAGACCTGGGTCAAAATCTTAAGTGGCCTTAAATTAGTATTGCCATCAAGCATCTAGCAGGAATAAACTTTCAAGGAACCAGTATACTCTAAATAATAAAGTATACAACAACCAAACACCATAGAAAGAAAAAAAAAGGTCAGTTTATATCAAAATTTGATATTAAGTAACAATTTTTTAATATATTGAAAGAAATAAAAGAAGCTTGAAGAGGCAACAGGGAGATCAGCAAATGAACCAAATCACTTCAAGCTATGATAGGTGTCTGGGAGTGCAGCCTGGAGGCAGAAGGGTTTCCAGGAACCCTAGTACCACCAGAAAAACAAAACAAAACAAATACCAGGATCATGGACAGAAAGGTTCGAGTCAATTCTCCCCAAATTGATGTGTGGATTTAATATAACTAAAATCACCAAAGAACTCTTTGTGGCACATAAGCTAACTCAGACTTTACACAAGTTACAGGGGCCAAGAACAGTCAAGAGATTCCCAAAGATGAAAGGACATGCTTTAGCACATCACAGATTACAATAATGAAGCTGGGCGTAATGGTGCCTTTCTTTAATTTCAGTACTCTGGGAAGCTAAGACAGAGGATCGCAGGTTCTAGGAGAGCCTCAGCACAGTGAGATTCTCAGCAACTGGGTGATAACCTGTTTCAAAAGCAAAAAATAAAAAGAACTGGGGGTAGACTCAGAGGTAGAAATGCCCCTTGGTTCAGTGCCTAGTACCACCAAGAAAAGAAAAAGAACTATGGTAATGAATACAATAATAGTAAAACTACAAAAGTAAGAAACAATGACACTGGTACAGAATAGAGAGCTGGTCTACGGAACAGAAGACAGTTAATGGCGCACATTTATTAAAGACTGCTTTAAGGTGGCGCACGCGTATTAAAGGCGGCTTTCTGACTGCAAGGTCACTATAGAGCAATGGGATCTGTATGAACCTTTTCCCACGCATAAAAATCAATTCCACAAATTGACTTAAAACAAATGCAAAAGCAAAGTGGAAAAACATTCTAGAAGACAATCCTGGCATGTATGAGCTCAGGGTGGGAAATGATTGCTTACGTCTTAGTCTCTCAGTTTCATGCATGGCCCAAACTATAAAGGAAGGGATAGCTGGGTATGGAAGCTAGTACTTGGGAGGCTGAGGCAGGAGGGTACCAGGTTCAATGATAGCCTAAGCAAGTAGTCAGACTCTCATCAACCTAGAGATCCTATTTCAAAATAAAAATAAAATCAGGCTGGGGTGTACCTCAGAGATAGAAGGTCCCTGGGTTTGACTCTTAGTACAACACCCACAAAAAGACATAAATTCAATCACACTAAAATTAAGGCCTTTCTTTTCATCTTTTAACACTCCAACACAACTAAAAGGACAAGTCTACATACTGATACATGCAACATACGTGAATGATACATGCAACATACGTGACAGTCAAAGTTTGGTATTCAGAATACATTGAGAACTCTGATGTATCGATTCCTACCAATAAATAGACAAGATGCTTGATCTCATTAGTCAAGGATATGCATGTAAACCACCATGCACAATCGTGATTTTTACAACTGGCAAAAAACTAAAGGTCATATAACTAAAGGTGAAGATAAAGAGCCACAGAAGTGGGGTGGGAGTGCAGCTCAGCCGTACAGCCCTTGGCTCCCAGGCAGGAGGCCCTAGGTTCAATCCTCAACCCTGCAAAAAAAATTTTTTTTTCAGATCTGGGGATGGAACCCAGGGGCATTCTACCTCCGAGCTACACCCCCTGCCCTATTTTTTATTCTTTATTTTGAAACCGGGTCTCACTGAGTTGCAGAGGGCCTCACTAAGTAGCTGAGGCTGTCCGCGAACCACGATCCTCCAGGTCTCAGCCTCCCAAATGCTGGGATTACAAGTGTGTGCCACCACACCCAGCAAACACTGCAAATTTTTAAAAAAGAGCCACGGAAATCACTTAGATCCTGCTGGTGGTAGTGTACATCAACAGAAGCATTTTAAACAAGCTGAGCACCGATACTGCCCCGATATAAAAATTCCACTCGTCCATAAATTCTCTGAGGAATATTGTGTTCATGGGCACCACGTAACATGTTCTAAGTGGTGGTGATACATTGGTGAACAAAACCAAGCCCTGGCCCTGGGTAAAGACAAGCATAAAATGAAGAAGTAAGTTACAGAGCATGTTGGAAGGTTGGTGCTACAGAAGATAAATTAAAAAACAAAACTGAGCTTCACTTAAAAAAAAATGACATTTCGCTGGGCGTGGTGGCGCACGCTTGTAATCCCCGTGCTTGGGAGGCGGAGACAGGAGGATCGCGCAGGTTCGAAGCCAGCTATGCTGGCTTAAGAGACCCTGTTTCCAAAAATAAAATAGGTCTGGGAGTGTAGCCCGAAGGTAGAAGGGCTTCCAGGAACCCCAGTACCACACACACAAAATAAAGACATTTCAGTAAAACAAAATTATTTCAAAGTTTACTCATTCAAAATTAGTTCCAAGTGTGACATGTTTTAACCATAACATTTAAAAATACCGAACAGGAGTAAATATCTACTTAACAGGACTGGGTTCTATAACCTTGGTAAATGCAAACGTATTCTCAGGTGCTAGGAGGCAGCCCCGCTGTGCACACTAGCTGTGAGGTACGTGGCCCGTCTGATGTTCCCTGCAGGCCTGCCGTGGGGACACCTGACACACACGGAGGAGCAAAGGTGGCCATGCGTGGAGGTATGCCCAACACTGCAGTGTCAGTAAAGCAAGCTTGCAATGCCTGTCCCTGACCAAGTCCATCTTTCTCATTCAATTCCAAACTATTTCAACGATTCGCTAAGAGACAAGGGCGGTGGAGACTCAGGCTCCATGACAACCACCAGAGTCCAGGAACTTTTAACCTTAAAAAGGGGGGGAGGGGACTATGGCAGGGGATGGGCAAGATCAAATGCTGGGGATCGAACCTGGGCCTCCTGCACACTAGGCCAGCACCCTACCATTAAGCTACATTCCCATCTTGGAAGAGGCTTGGGGCTGGTGTGTGGCTCCTGACTGAGACGTGCTCAGTTGAGGCCAGGTTCAATCTCCAGCACGCAGCCCAGAAAAAAAGCCAAACAGGTCTTTGTGGGTTTTGTTTGTTTTGTTTTTTGTAGTACTGGGGGGTGGAACCCAGGGGTTTTCTACCTCCAGGCTATTCTCCCAGCCCTATTTTATACCTTATTTGGAATTAGGGTCTCACTAAGTTGCTGAGAGCCTCACTAAGTAGCTGAGGCTGGCTTCAAACCTATGCGATCCTCCTGCCTCAGCCTCCCAAATGCTGGGATGACAAGCATACGCCACCACGCCCAGCTTGAGTGGATATTTCTAATACGATTTTTTTTTCTTTTTGCCAGTACTGGGGATTGAACTTAGGGTCATTCTACCTGTGAGCTACACCCCAGCCCTTTTTATTATTAGGCCCTGCTTCCAGCTCTTGTTTTTTTGAAACAAGGTTTCATTTAATAAATTGTCCAGGTTAGTCTCCAATTTTCAATCTTCCTTCCTCAGTCTTCCAAGTAGGTGGGATTATAGGCATGTGCCACTGACCCTGGCTAATGTTTAATTTTATAGAAGACTTCATAATAGAAAACCCAAACTAGCCGGGCGTGGTGGAGCAAGCTTGTAATCCCAGCATTCGGGAGGCTGAGAAAGGAGAATCGCAGTTCGTGGACAGCCTCAGCTACTTAGTGAGGCCTTCCGCAACTTAGTGAGACCCTGTTTCAAAAAGTATAAAGGGGGAAAAAAAAAAAAAATATATATATATATATATATATATGAAGAAAAAAAATAGGAGGGGGGTATAAAAAATAGCTCAGAAGTAGAATGCCCCTGGATTCCATCCCCAGTACTGCACAAAAAAAGAAAAAAGAAAAGAAAACCCAAACTACTACTGACTTGAAAGTAACTCTAAATCTATAAATGAAAGCAGAGAGGCACCTGAGATTTCCCACTCAAAATGAGGTAGCTTGTCAGAATTTACATCATTTTATAATAAACACTAACGATACTTGGTCCATTAGTGTTAACTACAGGTTATCTGCGGCTTTTATTAGGGAAAGCGAGTTAGCTCTTTGCTGCGTCTCTTGTTCAACAGTGGTGCTCCCAGGGAAAGCTGAACTGAACAAGGCAGTGGCATGTAAACCACCAGTTCCTTGACAGGAAGAACAGCGTGGCCTCTGATGACAAATCACTAAGTTATATTCAAGATGCGAAGAACAAAAGTTCCTCAAGAAGAGTATATGACGAACAAGAGTCCAAATACTGTCCAGTGAAGCACTGCCTTGAGAGGCAAGCTGGAGGACCACCCGTTGTCTATTAAGCACGGAGATGCAGGAGAGTAAACACCATGGTTAGAGCCAGGCACAATGGCATGTGCCTGTATCCCGGTACTTGAAAGAAAAGAAAGGAGGGTGGCAAGTTCAAAGCCAGCCGGGGCAGCTTTGTGAAATGCTGCCTCAAAGTAAGAAATAAAAGGGCCAGGCATGGTGGTGCACGCTTGTAATCCCAGTTATTTGGAAGGCTAAGATAGGAGGGTCACAAGTTCCCGACCAGTCTCATGTACCAGTATTGGGAATGGCCTAGGAAGATTTGAGAAAGCTCTGGTTATTTTATTTCAAAAATTGGTGAAAGGACTTGGTTTCTGAAAAAAAAAGGCAACTATTCCAATGTAAATTAACCTAAAGGTAATTAGCAAGCCTATAGGAGAGGGGAACTAGGATTTCCTCGTCCTCATTACTAAAGACAGGTATACATAGTAATTGGATAATCTAGCTAGGATGGGAGGAGAGGGTCTACCTTCCACCAACCCACCTTCCTGAAAAGAGACACCTAAGCAGGAAAGTACACCTTGGTGGGAAGGTAAGAAGAGGAGCCTTACAGGGACGTTTACCACGTCAGAATTACATGAACAAAATGAAGGTCGTGTGCATAAAAAGTCTGGTCCACATGTTGTATCTTTGGTGAATTCGTTTGAACCACCCCCACCATGCCACTCTTGAATGGCATGGGGCTGTAACTGTCTTCTATATTTCTATCTTTTTAATAAACTTCTTTAAAATCTTCAGCAAGAGTCCAGGATAATATGTATTTATCCTTAGTGTAGGACAAGAACCCGCGGTTTTTCTGTTTTTGTCCTTTGAGGGAAATTGTGTCCGGGACCCTAACAGGGGTCCCCGGGGACAGTTTCCCCAAACTGTAACATATCCTCAAACCGTAACATCTCAGATACTCCCCTGAGTTCAATCTCTAGTTCTTAAAAAAAAAAAAAAATCCCTTATTTGGGGTTTTGATATTTGTTTAGCACCAAGCACACAAACAAAGTAACTTTAATATTAAGATCAGTGCAGAGAAGTATACTACTAAAATAACTACAAATTGCTGGGCGTGGTGGCGCACGCTTGTAATCCCCGCGCTTGGGAGGCTGAGACAGGAGGATTGCACAGGTTCGAAGCCAGCCTCAGCTACTTAATGAGGCTCTCAGCAACTTAGTGAGACCCTGTTTCCAAATAAAGTATAACAAATAGGTCTGGGAGTATAGCCTGAAGGTAGAAAGCCTCTGGGTTCCACCCCAGTACCACCACCACCAAAAAAAAAAAAAAAAAAAAAAACCTACAATGATAAAGACAATTCCCAAAAAGAAGCTCTTTGCCTTTATGCAGTTGAAAAATCATGCAACCCTTTGAAGAGTACCTCAAATGAACACAAAAGTAATCAAAGAAACTAACTAGAGCCAGGTATGGTAGTACTCGCCTGTAATCTCAGTACTTGGGAGGCTGAGACAGGAGGATAACAGGTTTGAAGCCAGCCTCAACAACTTAGTGAGGCTCTCTGCAACTTAGTGAGAGCCTGTTTCAAAATAAAAAATAAAATAGGACTGGGAGTATAGCCTGGAGGTAGAATACCCCTGAGGTTCCATCCTCAGTACAACAACAATGAAAAAAAAGAAAAGAATTATAGTAAAAAGCAGAAATAGCCAGAATTTGTTTGCTTAAAGATGTTGGCCATGGTGGTGCACACCTGTAATTCCAATACTTGGTAGGCTGAAACAGGATAATCATAGCTTCAAGGCCAGCTCCAGCAAATTAGTGAGATCTTAATCCAAAATAAAAAATAAAATGGGATGGGGTATAGCTCAGAGGTAGAATGCCCCCATATTCAATCCCCAGTACCTCCACCCCCCAAAAATTAAATTGAAAAAGATGGTCAAGGGATATTTTCGTAAGCGAAATTGCTGCAGGAAGGTCTAAGACAAGTTTTATAATGATCCTGCGCTGGGAGCTTAATCCTAAACTGGGAGTTTAAAGATTCGGGAGTATTACCCCTTTCTATGTAATTATTGCTTGGTAAAATAAACAGTCATGCCTTGCAAAGGTAAGAGTAATTTTTAGGGTTTGTTCTTTTTTTAAAAATTACTCTAAAATAGCCAGGCATGGTAGCACACGCTTGTAATCCCAGCATTTGGGAGGCTGAGACAGGAGGATCATGGTTCGTGGATAGCCTCAGCTACTCAATAAGGCACTTTGCAACTCAGTGAGACCCCGTTTCAAAAATAAAGAGCCGGGCGTGGTGGCGCACGCTTGTAATCCCCATGCTTGGGAGGCTGAGACAGGAGGATCACACAGGTTCAAAGCCAGCCTCAGCTACTTAGTGAGGCTCTCAGCAACTCAGTGAGACCCTGTTTCCAAATAAAATATAAAATAGGTCTGGTAGTATAGCCCGGAGGTAGAAAGCCTCTGGCTTCCACCCCAGTACCACCAAAAATTAAAAATAAAAATAAAAAACAAAATAAAATGCCCTTTCTGTACTAGGAATTAGCTTTTATACTTTTAAAGTTTTGTGATATGTGACAAAAAGAATTCTTCCTTCCTTTCATTATTTACTTAATATTTATTAAGTGCCAAGATATAAGAGTGAACAAAAATATTTGCTGACGGAGGCTCGAGAGTAGCTCAGTGTTAGAATGTGTGCTTGGCACACAGGAGGCTCTGGGTTCAATCCCAGCACCAACACACAAAACTGGTTCTTGCTGGGGATACAACAGTGAAGGAAAATCTGTGCGACATAAAGCTTACACTCTAGCAGTATTAGCAGCGACCTCATTATTTATCGTATGCCAGATAATTTACATATGTTAATTTATTTCATAAAATCAGGAAATAGGTAGAAAGTATGACAAAACTTTAATAAACAGGTGATTTAAAACCAGTTCTAATCACCCAACATAGTGAACAAAAATAAGGGTTGGCTGGGCGTGGTGGCGCCCGCTTGTAATCCCTGCGCTTGGGAAGCGGAGACAGGAGGACTGTGCAGGTTCGAAGCCAGCTTCAGCTACTTAGTGAGGCTCTCAGCAACTTAGTGAGACCCTGTGTCCAAATAAAATATAAAATGGGTCTGGGAGTATAACCCGGAGGCAGAAAGCCTCTGGGTTTCACCCCCAGTACCACAAAAAAAGGGAGGGGTTGGATATTATACTTAAGGAGTTCTTTATGAACAGTCGATTTCATGGGTGGTGGTTACTGAACCCAGGAGCATTCTGCCCCAGAGCTACAACCCTTAGCCTTTTTTATTGTTTTGAAACAGTCTAGATAGGTTGCTGAGAGTCCCACTATGTGGCTGAGGCTGTCTTTCGACCTGATATTATCTTGTCTCAGCCTCCCAAGTATTACCTGGCTAATTTGGGAACAACTAACTGATATGCTTGATTTTTTGTGTTCTTGTTGTTGTTGGCTGGGGACTAAACCCAGGGGCATTCTAACTGCAGGCTACCTCCCCAGCCTTCTGTTTTTTAAACAGAGTCTTGTTGAGTTGCTGAAGTTGATTTGTTTGATTTTAAACAACTCATCTACACCCTCAACTTGTTCCTAGAAATGTACCTGTGGCTTGCAAACAGAAGCCTATGTTAGTGGCAATGCCCTGCTCATGAACAAGCCTAGGAACAGCTTGTCAGATCTCTCACCTGGAAGCAGTATGTGTCTGCATTACTCAATCAACTGCTATATTTCACAACTGAAGCTGCATTAGAAATTCCTGGGACAAGGCAGAATTCAACACACATGTTCAACCAATGAAGTAAATGGAACGAACAGCAAACCAGTAAGAAAAAGAAGGAAGGGATTGATTTGTGTCTGTAACAGACTACTTGATACAAGAATGACTGAATGATGAAAACAGAGGTGGGAAGAAAGCTGAGCGAAGGTAATTACAGGAGAAGAAAAAACACTAAGGTGGCAAGAATGCCAAGCCACGTACTTCTAAAAGTCAAACACTAGGTGGCAGCAGCAGTCCAGGGAGTTTGGTTGCAAGGTAGTAAGAAATAGGGTTGGTAGTTGACAGGGAAAACAGCTTTTTAATAAACCAACCCTTTGTTAACCATAGTTTTGTAATAATTTTATATGGAAAAACCCCAAACATAAACTGGGTGTTGTGGCACATGCTTGTAATGTGGGTGGCACAAGCATGAGACAGGAGGATTGCAGGTTCAAGGACAGTTTCAAGAAAGTAGTAAGGCAGGCTTGGTGGTGCACACTTATAATCCCAGCATTCGGGAGGCTGAGACTGGAGGATCATGGTTCGCGGACAGCCTCAGCTACTTAGTGAGGACCTTTGCAATTCAGTGAGACCCTGTTTCAAAATAAAGAATAAAAAATAGGGCAGGGGGTGTAGCTTGGAGGTCGAATGCCCCTGGGCTCCATCTCCAGACCCAAGAAAGTAGTAAGACTCTCTCTCATCAACCTGGTAAGAACCTATTTCAAAATAAAAATAATATAGTGTTGGGCTATAGCTCAGAGGTAGAATGGCCCTGGGTTCAATCCTCAATGCCACACACAAAAAAAATTTTACACACACACACACACACACACACACACACACACACACACACACACACACACACGTCTTTTTCAGGCTGAGGGTGTAGCTCAGTGGTAAAGCACTGTGGATAAAGCCCTATTCCCACTCAGTGTAATGAGCATGTAAGGTAGTGTTTTTTGTGTGCTGGGGGCCAAACCCAGGGCCCTGAGAATGCTAAAATGACTTCTGGTGACCAAACACTTATGGTGAGGTATAAACGACTTAAAGAGTTGACCTAGCAAATTTATGAGCAAGGTGTGGTGGCGCACACCTGTAATCCCGGTATTTGGGAGACTGAGACAGGAGGATCACAGGTTAGAGAACAGCTTCAGCACATGAGACTCAGCAACCGAGCTATAGACCCTGTTTCAAGACAAAAAAGTAAAAAGGGCTGGGATGTAGCTCCAAGGTAGAAGCCCCTGATTTCAATTTCAATACCTCAATCAATCAATCAACCCATTTTTGGCTCCCAGAGTTGGATTCCATGTCCCATGCCTATTAATTCCTAAATAAAGTAGTCACTGAGTTTCTAGCTAACTACTGAAAGAATGACTCCAAAGTATCACATAAGCTCTACATGTGTTAGTCAACACACAGGCCATGTGAAGACTGCACTACTGGGCTTTGACAAGTGGCTCTAGGAGCTGTTTACGATGCCTTCCCATGTAGAGAGACAGACTACAGGGAAGGATGCCATTTCAAACTAAAGATGAAACACATTTAATGGGGTTTCCCTCTACACTGAAACTGCTTGGCCTATTAAAAACTTTTAAAATGATTTGCTAGCCGGGCGTGGTAGCACATGCTTGTAATCCTAGCACTTGGGAGGCTGAGACAGGAGGATCGCACAAGTTCGAAGCCATCCTCAGCTACTTAGTGAGGCTCTCAGCAACTTAGTATAAAATAGGTCTGGGAGGATAGCCCGGAGGTAGTAAAGCCCCTGGATTCCACCCCCGGTTTCTACAACCTCTTAAGGGAAAAAGGAAGATAGGTGAAAACCCTTAACGTACCATAAAATGTTATCAGCGGGACCAGCAAACAGTTTGAAAATAACTGTTTAAAGACATCTGAGTAGGAATATCTCCACGCATATTTGTCCTAGTCCAGTGAGGCACACGGCAGCTTCTTCTACTGTAGTGGAGACAGATTTGTCCTGGATCTATATTGGAAGACATCACGCACTGACTTGTCCCAGACTCACCCTGACACAGCTCTTCACACAGAGCAGTTCCTGGTACCACCTCTCAAACACTGAAACACATCACCAGGGCCCTTTGTTCCATGTTCCCTACAGAGAGCAGTTAGCTTAAATCTGGTCACAGGTGGTGGTGCACACCTGTGATTCCAGGACTTGGAAGGCTGAGTCAGTAGGATCACAGGTTCAAGGACAGCGTCAACAAAATATCAATACTCTGAGCAACCTAGCAAAACCCTGTTTTCAAAACAAAAAATAAAGATGGCTGGGAGTGTAACTCAGAGGTAGAAGGGCCCTGGGTTCAATTCCTGTTACTACACACACACACACACACACACACACACACACACACACACACACACAAAACCAAGAAGCCTTTTACTCGGCTAACCAATTTAAAAATCTAACAAGACCTCTAAAATTCTACCTTCAACTGTTAGTTCATTTTTCTTTATGTCTGTTCACAGATTTTAAACTGAAGAGACCTATAGCAGCCATGAAGCTCTGAACAGGACTAGGAATAATTAACATAGAGCACAGAATGTGAAGAAATTGCCTGACTGGTGTTAATTTTCCTCACCAATTAAAAAGAAAAAAGCAAAAGGAAAAACATTACAAGCTCTTTATACTGCAGGGCTGCACAGGCACATTAACAGTAATTTCATTTCCAAGGACATTTGAAGTAGAGCAGGGTGTTGATTATTGGTAGACTGTGTCTCCAAAGCCCCCTTCTGTATTCTGCTCGCAGTGCTCGGTCACCACTTTGTCCCCCTTCCAGGCCCTCCAGTCATTTAACAATGGGAGAAGATATTCTCAGTTGTCACACTGGGTGGAGGGGGAAGGCTACTGGCATTAATTCTGTAGTGGCAGGAGATATTACTAAATATCTTACAAAGCTCCCCCCTGGTCCCAAAGGTCAGTGATGCTACCTTAAAAAGTCAAGGTCTTGCTGGGGATGGTTGTGCGTGCCTGTAATCCCAGTACTTGGGAGGCTGAAACAGGAGGATCTTTGAGGAGCCTCAGCAACTTACTAAGGCTGTGTTTCAAACTAAAAAATAAAACAGAATTGAGGGTGTAGATCAGAGGTAGAGGGCCCTTGGGTTCAATCTCCAGTACCACAAAAGATAAATAAACAAATAAACAAACGAATGAATAAATCAAGGTCTTGAATCTGCCAACTCCTTAATAGCTGTCTTCTGGTTTCAGTTCTGTCAGCAATGGCCCAGAGGGACAGAGAAAGCCTGCAGAGGTCAGCCTTCCTCCATCAGCACAGGGGCTCTAGCACCGGCCTCTTTGGACCCTCCCATCACCAGACAGCTGCAACCCACTTGGAAGGCCGAGTACCAACTGTGTGGTAATGAGCCAGCGGGCCTCTGAACTTCCAAGCCCTACTAACCTCATCTCATCCCATTTTACAATGATGGAAGAGTCTACATCTGCACCGTCCAAGTAAAATGCCTCAGCAGCTGGAGGCCTACAAGCAGTGACCCACCAGTAGCAAAAAGCGCAGCAAGTAAGCATTCCCGCATCCAAACGGCACCCGCCACCTGCAGGAACCTCAGTTCCTTGGAGAAATGGCTGATCCCAGGGGCTTGGGCAGGAGCAATGCATGAGCATTAAATATCCAGTTCTGGAATGAATTATCCAAAGATGATACAAAAAGACGAAGGGGGTCATGTCAGAAGGACATGAAAGAAGCCTTGAAAAAGTTCTCATTGGCCAAAATGATGACAACGAGAGCATCAAAATAAGCAACAGAGGTAATATATGAATAAGCTACTGAATAACATATGATTCCATGGGATATAAATGAAAAAGTCAATTCATTAGAGAGAATGAAAAAAAAAACCCTTCCTTATGGAACATATATCGACTAGGACTTCAGGTTTCAACAACTTTACTAGAACTGGAACCCTGCTGCCCAATATGGCAGCCACTGCCCTATGCAACCATAAATAAACAAGTTTAATAAATAAATGTTATTTATTAAACTTATGTAAAATTACAATTTAGTTCAATGGCATTAGTCACTTTTGAATGTATATTGGTGCATTATAAAAGTTTCACATCATAATGTGAATCACAGTGACATACATGCACATTATGTGTGCGTGTGTGTGTGCATGTGTGTGCGTGTGATGCTGGGGATTGTACCACAGGGGCACTCTATCTCCAAGCTACTCCCCCCATCCCATCTTATTTTTTATTTCAAAACAAGGTCTCACAAAGTTGCACAGAGCTTCACTAAGTTGCTGAGGCAGTCCTCAAACCTGTGATCCTCCTGTCTCACTCTCCCAAGTAGGGGGATTACAAGCTGGTGCCACCTGGCCTGGCACTGCACTGGGCACATTTTAAGTACTCATGAGGCTAATGGCTACTGCATTGAACACTGATACACTGGAGAATGGCAATTGAGACACTGAGCCACAACTTTGTAAAAAAGAAGAAAAAAAAAGCCTAGAATACGCTCAAGGTAAGACTTTGATCTTGCTCTTTTTTGAAATTCTTAAAACCTTTTAGTGAAACTGGGGAAAACGATAATTTCACAAGGATAAGGAAAATAAAAGTAAACAGCAGCAAAAATTTAGAATATGAAAAGTGAAACTGGGCAAATTAAGAGAACGAAGGCCAGGCATGGTGTACACACCTGCAGTCCCAGTACTTGGGATGCTGAGACTGGAGGATCACAAGTTCAAGGACAGTCTCAGTAGCACAGCCACACTTTCAGCAACCTAGCAAGACCCTGTTTCAAAAATAAAGGTCGGGGGGAGCCGGCGGGTATAGGTAGGAGGTAGAATGCCCCTGGGGGTTCACTCTCCAGTACCATTTGGAGAGAGCAAGAAGGAGAGGGAATGAATGAGCATATGAATGGAAAAAGCTGAATCCAAGTAAGGGCAAAGGAGACAGATAAGAAATGACCCAATTAACAATACAGATTCAACGAAATCTCTAAAAATGTCCTTACTGGGTACCATCAGAACTAGAAAGAGTGTTAACTGCTGAAAAACAGACGATGGGTAAGAGCTCTCTAATAAAGTTAAATCTATAAGCTGTTTCTACAAAATTATACCCCTCTTTAAGTGGAAATGAGAAGTTTATTCACTTAAGAGTTGACAAAACAGAGGGATTCTGACCAAGGGATAAAGTACATACTTTAGTAAAAGATAGGGTCTTTATTTAAAAAAAGGAAAAGAAAAAGAAGGCAAGGGAAGGGAAGGAAGGAAGGAGAGAAACAGAGAGACAAGCAGAAAAGATAAAACATAGAAGAGAAGAAACCTGGACAGTCGCCTAGGAATTTCATTATTCTGAAAGAAAGAAAATAATCAACAATTTAAGAAAACTTCCCAAGAAATGAAGCTATAAATTGCCAGAATGAAAGTGCCCACGGAGCTTCCACACAAGAATAAAGGGACAGACACCAATCATGTCTCAGAAGAACAGTACAAAACAGGAGATTCTATTAGCTTCCAGGAAACAAGGGAAAGGAGTAGAGGTCCCACACAAAGATCAAGAACCTAGTTTTTTACAACAGAAACAGTGGGCACTAAAGGGATGGCACCCACCAAAGTTCCAAAGAATTGACAAATTAAAGGTCTATACCTAAACTGGGTGTTGTGGCGCACGCCTCCAATCCCAGTACTTGGGAGGCTAAGGCAAAAGGACTGCGGGTTCAAGGACAGCCTCAGTACTTAGTGAGGCTCTCAGCAACCTAGCAAGACCCTGTTTCAAAACAAGAAATTTTAAAATGGGTTAGGGGTGTGACTTGAAGGTAGTTTGGCTTTGGATTTAATCCTCAGTATCACAAAGAGAAAAAAAGTTAAAAGAAGTTCTATACCTAGGAAATAATGAAAGTTGTCAACTATGTGAGTAGTAAGAACATTTTCAGATGTGTTAAGTGAGAAAATCACTCCCCAGGGACCCTTTCTCCGAAACTACAGAAGCATGTGCTACCAGAAGAGTGAGAGAGGGCGGAGGAGCTCGAGATGAGATGAAGCCGCTCAAGAGACAGCGAGGGCAGGCGCAGTGGGTGCCAGGCCATCCACGAGGCATGCACCGGGGCAGGGGCGCTCAGACTCCCCTGGAGGGAGGGTGTCGCTGGTTGTTTTCTACTGTTTATTAAAGTATAACAAAGAAGGGTGGCAAATGATACATGTACGGCCTGGTTTTCACACGGTGAACACGTCCTGTGTAACGGCCGCTCCGCATCAGTACAGCACTGCCTGCCCCAGCGGGCCGCCCATGTCCTGCTCTCCCGACTCCCGCGGCCCCAGACTCATCTCACCGCGCTGCTCACGAACGCGCACACGGCGCGCCGCGCCCGGGCACCGGCAGCACCAGGTAGACCCGCGGGCACCACTGCCGCGCCTGCTGCCACGCTACAGAAGTGCGCTCGCACGCAAGGCGTGCCACTGCTCCCACACCGGCCAGAGCCCCCGATGATGATTAAGAGCTGCCCACTGCTCTAAAATGGTCTAGATGAGCTTATTTCAGACATGAGTGATAGACAGCCTGTTTGGCCATGAATTCAATGTTAATAAATCAATGATGTATTTTAAAGTGTCTTTTGACAGAAATACACATAAAACAAGATTATGTATTGATCTACTGATAAAGGGTATGACTAGAGGATCTGAGGAACCTAAATCTGTATTTCCTTTAGAAGCAAGAGGTTCAGTATTTGCTATATTAAGTGATCTTTATAGAACACAACTATCACAAATAAAAAATACTGATCACACAGACACCATGGCAGACACTGTCATCCCAGTAGTTGGGAGGCTGAGACAGGAAGACTGCAGGTTTGAGGACAGCCTCAGCAACTCATCCACTCTCGGTAACCTAGGGAGATGCTCTGTCAGCAAAGAGCCCGGTGTGGTGGCCACACTTACAATCCCACACTCAGAAGGCTGAGAGGAGGATCGCAGGTTTGGGGGTTCACAGCTTGAGCAATAAATTGAGGCCCTCACCAAAGTGAGACCATCTCAAAACAAAATGGGGCAAAATACGGCTGGCGGCACAGCATGCTCTGGGCTCCAGTTCTACCCTCAGTACCACCAAAAAGGAAGGAAGGAAGGAAGGAAGGAAGGAAGGAAGGAAGGAAGGAAGGAGAGAGAGAGAGAAAGGCTAAAATAATTTACTAGAGCCATTAATATTTATCTTTAAGTCTAAAAACCAGAATGCAGAGAAAAAGCTAACTGAAATCAGATAACTCAACACTAGAAAATTAATAATCTTACGTGTGCAATATATGTTACAATCAACTACAAATGTGAGGGGGTTTCAAAGCCTTCTACCAGTGTTTTTCAAACTATAAACCATGACGTAGTGAAATCAATTTAGTCACTAGTTCTCAGCTGGAGGTACCACTCCCAAGTGGCATCGTGCAACTCTGCAGGGACTTTTTGGGTAGTTACAAAAACTGCAGACCCTAACATTAGTTAGGAAAAATGCCAAAGATGGTAGGTGTCTTGCAGAACAAAAGAAATGCAGTAAGAACTGTCCAGGCCTGGGATGCAGCTAAGTGGTAGAATGTCTGCCTAGTATACAGAAAACCACAATGGCTAGAGATACGGCTTGGTGTTAGAATCCTTGCCTAATAGGCACAGAACCCCGAGTCTAATCCCTAGCAGTACCACGCACACATACAAAAAAATTTTAAATAAAAATTATAAAGAACCATATTGCATCCCACAGGATTTTCTAAATCTCCTACCCAATATTCAAGAAAGAAACCAAAAACTAAAACTTTAAATTGTGTGTGGTGGCAAACACCTATAATCTCAATACTTGGGAGGTAGAATCAGGAGGATGGTAGGTTCAAGGCTAGCCTCAACAACTCAGTAAGATCCTGACTCAAAATAAAAAATAAAAAGGGCTGGAGGCATATCTCAAAGGTAGAACGCCCATGGGTTCAATCCCTGATATCTCCCCATTAAAAAAACACCAAAACTTTAAAATTATCTAAGCATGCCGGGTGTGGTGGTGCACGCTTGTAATCACAGCACTTGGGAGGCTGAGACAGGAGGATCACACAGGTTCAAAGCCAGCCTCAGCTACTTAGTGAGGCTCTCAGCAATTTAGTGAGACCCTGTTTCTAAAAATATATATATGTCTGGGAGTATAGCCCGGAGGTAGAAAACCCCCGAGTTCCATCCCCAGTACCACCAAAAAAAATTATCTAAACATAATACCAAATCCCATTTTTCATAAGCACAAAATCATTATCTGCAGTTTTGGTAAACACTTACTGTCCAGGTATGCCACTGTGATGGTTAATTTTAGGTGTCTGCTTGACTAGATTAAGAAATACCTAGAGACCTTGTCTGAGCATCATTTCTGAGTGTGTTCATGAGTATTTCTTTCTTTTGGAGAGCAAACCCTGGGCTTCCTCACACACGCTAGGCAAGCTAGCCCCCAGCCCTCGTGAGGGTGTTTCCAGAGGAGATGGGCCTGTGAGTCAGCCCACTGAGTGAAGAAGATCCCTAGATGTGAGTGGGCTCCGTCTGATTGGCTAGGAGTCTGTAGGAATAAAAACAGACAGAAAGAGATTTCCTCTTCCCTTCGGGTGGGATACTCTGCTTCCTCCTGCCCTGACTTCACAACTCTAGCCTAGAGACTCTGGAACTTATACGAGGGCCCCCATTTCCCAAGCTCTTGCTTTCAGAGTGTAAATTATACCACTGGCTTTCCTGATTCTAAGGCTTTGAACACAGACTGGGCCACACTACCAGCAACAGCCGGCAGGTGGCCTGTAGTAGATCTCAGCTTGCATCATTGTGTGAGCCTGCTGCTTCTGTCTCTGGAGAACCCTGACTGACAGCCACTATAGGTCAATTAAAAACAGGTTGTATTGGGCGAGGTGGTGCACACTTGTGATACCTGCATTCAGGAGGCTGAGACAGGAGGATCGCAGTTTGAAGACAGTCTCAGCTACTTAGGTAGGCCGTTTGCAACTCAGTGAGATCCCATTTCAAAATAAAGAATAAAAATAGGACTGGGTTGCAGCTCCGAGGTAGAATGCCTCTGGGTTCCATCCCCAGTACAGCAAAAATAAATAAATAAATAAATAAAAAATTTAAAAAGGCTGTTTGGCTTTACTTAGAACCTTACCAAAGATTATTTAGCATTCAAAAAAAATCCAATGAGAAAGCTGTTGTAGCTGAGTTTCTGTTACATTACCTATACAGAATGTTTATAATTAAAACTCCCAAATATGTAACAGAGACTCTATAGAATACATTTATTATCAAATATTATTAAACTAGTAGGGACTTATGAAACAGGATTATTACTAAAAATTTTGCAACATTAAAAAATTAAAACGATGTATCCCATTTATATTTAATTTTCTTGTGACACAATGATTAGAAATCTATGTTGTAAAAATTATAAATCTATTCATCTTAGAGTTGCTATCACTTTTCTTTTATACTCTAAAAATGTCCTCTAACATCTACCAAACTTGTCACTCCTTTTTCCAATCCGCCCTCTACTCCCAAATGCCTATCAAGAGATATGCTCTCACCCTGGCACGGCAGTGCATGCCTGTAATCCCAGGATTACAGAAGAATCTCAGGTTCAAACCAACCTCAGTTGGCTTAGTTATGACCTGTTAGTTATGACCAACTTAGTTATGACCTGTTTCATTTATTTATTTATTTATTTATTATTTTTTGGTGGTACTGGGGGTGGAACCCAGGGGCTTTCTACCTCCAGGCTATACTCCCAGACCTATTTTATATTACATTTGGAAACAAGTAGCTCTGAGGCTGGCTTCGAACCTGTGCGATCCTCCTGTCTCAGCCTCCCAAGCACAAGGATTACAAGCATGCGCCACCACGCCCGGCTTTATGACCTGTTTTAAAATAAAAAATAAAAGGGCTGGGGGTTTAACTCAGGGGTAGAATGACCCTGGGTTCAATCCCTAGTACCAAAGGGAAAGGGATGGGGAACTCTCAAGGAGGTTTTAAATATTATAGCTGCATGTAGGTTGACAATGGTTCTCTGTGAGATTTCTTTACGCATGTCAGGTCATTTCAAAGGGAATTGTTTTGACTTTACACTTACAAATAAGGTCAAATGCACTGGCTGACTATGTAAGACTACGTTAATTTCTCTATGTTGACAGTCTGTATGCTATCCCTATGTCAAGGAAGATGTCCTTTCTCTTACTACATACAAATCATTCTTTACTCAAACAGTTTTCATTCTAGTATCTACCCATAAGCATACCTTTTTTATTTGTCCACACTTTTTAATAGGGTATGTCTTTTTTCTTATCATAAATAAATTTAGATTTAAAAGATATAAGTACATGCACACATTCAACTATTTCATTGCAATGTCTATGGTATTTAAAATGTATCTATTAGCCAGGTGTGGTGGCACACACTTGTGATCCCGGAGGCTGAGACCTGGAGGATCGCGGTTCATGGACAGCCTCAGCTACTTAGTGAGGCCCTCCGCAACTCAGTGAGACCCGGTTTCAAAATAAAGAATAAAAAATAGGGCAGGGGTATAGCTCGGAGGTCCAATGCCCCTGGGTTCCATCCCCAGACCCGCAATAAATAAATAAATAAATAAATAAATAAATAAATAAATGAAAAAATGTATCTATTAGCTTTACTTCAAGATAATAGACAGGCATTAAAATATTTGTTACAAAACTAACTTAGCATGCAGGAGTCCCTGGGTTCAATCTCTGGTATCACAATAAAATAAAAAGGCTCTGCTATAATAAAATATAAAAAATCTTTTAAAAGAAGCCAGGATACCATATAAAAGCAGAATGGAAAAAAAGAATATTCCTATCATACAAAAAAGGTTTTGGCCGGGAGTGGTGGCGCACGCTTGTAATCCCTGGAAAACAGGAGGATCGCACAGGTTCAAACCCAGCCTCACTGGCTTAAGAGACCCTGTTTCCAAATAAAAAATATAAAATAGGTCTGGGAGTATAGCCCGGAGGTAGAAAGGGTTCCATCCCCAGTACCACCACCACAAAAAAAAAAAAAGTTTTGTACCCACAAGACCTTCCTAAAATGTCATCGTCTGATACACTACCATGTCCAAGGACTCAATAACAATCTTTGTTTGATACACTCTAATGAAGTAAAGATACTGTCTATAGTGATGCTTTTTTTTCCAGTACTGGGGATGGAACCCAGAGGCTTTCTACCTCCGAGCTACACCCCAGCCCCATTTTTTTATTCTTTATTTTGAAACAGGGTCTCACTGAGTTGCAAAGGGCCTCACTAAGTAGAAGCTGAGGCCAGCCTTGAACCTCCATCCTCCTGTCTCAGCCAAATGCTGGGTTAAAGTGTGCACTTCCACACCCGGCTTATAGTGATGCTTTGATATACCAATATAGAAACCCAGTTGAAAAAGCCATAGAGTTGGTATGTTAGGTCCTGGCTTAGCCCAAGACCAAGTGATTAGGATGGATCTTAATCATCACTATCTCGTGTAGGCCTTTTCCTTGTTCTCCTCACCCTTCACAAAACCTCCCTTGGGTTTTCCTACCTTCGTACACACTCACTGGACTGGAAAGTCTATTTGTTTCTCTTCTCTCTGGGCAAATCTCTTCTCCACAAACCTTGCTTAAACACATTCTTGGTCTCTTGGCCTTCATCTGTACAGTCTGAATTCACCCAATGTCAGCAAAGGAAGAGATTATTCATAGCTTGCTACACTATAATTTTAAATAGGTAAGCCTTGTAGTATATCCTTTTTTACACTTTCCCATTAGAATGCAAATCTTGAGGGTGGAACTAAACCTTATATAAGGAAATAACCAAGGATGGTGGCTCACACCAGTAATCGCAGTACTTGGGAGGGAGAGATAGGAGGATCACAGGTTTGAGGCCAGCCTCAGCAACTTAGTGAGACCCTGTTTCAAAATAAAAAAATAAAATAGGAATGGGGATGTAGCTCAGCAGTAGAAAGCCCCTGGTTCAATCCCCCAGTACCCCTCACATAAATATACATATATATACACATATGTATGTGTGTGTATATATATATATGTGGTTTATGTATGTTATTAGCACTCAAAATATACACAAAGTTACCACAGAGTAAGTGTGTAAGTATGTTAGGTAGTATGGAATATAATATTAATTAGCTTGATTTTAGCCATTCCACAATGTGTATGTATTTCAAAATATGCTATATATAATAAATATATACATCAGTTAAAATACATAAGAATTTTAAATTATAAAGTATTATGGATGATAGATAACTATTTTCAGTATCTAGTTTGAAAATGGTAAAGATACAAACCAAAACAATGAGTGCTTATTATATGCTAGGCACCACTCTAAAAATTTTACCCATAATAAGCCGGGCGTGGTGGTGCACGCTTGTAATTCCTGCGCTTGGGAGGCTGAGACAGGAGGATTGCACAGGTTTGAAGCCAGCCTCAGCTACTTAGTGAGGCTCTCAGCAACTTAGTGAGACCCTGTTTCCAAATAAAATATAAACTAGGTCTGGGAGTACAGCCTGGAGGTAGAAAGCCCCTGGGTTCCATTCCCAGTACCACACACACAAAAAAAATTTACCCATAATAAGCATCAAACACAACCACCCTGGGGTGGGGGGGGGGTACTGGAGACTGAACCCAGGGGCATTCTACTTCTCCAAGCTACATGTCCAGCCCTGGTTGTTTTTTTTTTATTTTTTGTGCGGCACTGGGGATAGAACCCAGGGGAGTCCTATTTTATTTTTATTTGTGAAACAGGGTCTCACTAAGTTAATGAGCCTCACTACCTGCTGAGGCCATCCTCGAATGTGCAATTCTTCTGTCTCAGCCTCTCAAGTACTGGGATTATACAGGCATGTGCCACCACACCTGCGTCAAACATAAACCATCTTCTGAAGTTACTAAGCATTATGCCCATCTCATGAAATGATGCAGAGAGATAACTTACCCCAGGGTCAGTTAGCAAGTGGGCTTGCTGGGGCTCGGCCCCAGGCAGTCTAGCTCCAAAGCTCCATTCCTAACCTCACTATTCAGCATCCGAAGTGGGAAAGCTTTATCCTCTGCAGAAGTCTGGTCTTGGGATATCTACGAATTAAGAAATTCTCTCTAAGCCCTAAGTTCTAGGTCTCTCTCATTCCAGCTGCATACACAGAGGAGATGGACTGGAGTACGAGATCTGGGTTTAGTCCTGACTCTGCCACTTCACCTGAGGTATGACCTCAAGTAGCACGTGTGGCTCAGCCACCCTACACCACGGCTGGAGGCACAGTTGAAGCAGGGGAGGAGTAGAAGCTGCTGCAGTCACTGATAATCTTTTGGACCAAAAGGTCTTCCTCTCTCTTTCTCTGGATTTTATTGGAGAGAAAATGACTAAAATAAACTCATTCATTATCCAGCTGCCCAGCTGGCCTAATTCCCACAGCAAGATCTCCAGGCCTGGACCTGTGTGGCCATGGCACTGGCTTATCAGGCACCCTGGGCTTTCTACCTCTAGTTTCCTCCTCTCCTGCTACTGTAGGGAAATACAAGATTGATTGTCCAGTCAGGCGTGGTGGCACACGCTTTTAATCCCAGCATTCGGGAGGCTGGGACGGGAGGGTCGAGGTTCACACACAGCTTCAGCTACTTAGTAAGGTACTCCGCAACTTAGTGAGACCCTGTTTCAAAATAAATTTAAAAAAAAAAATAGAGTAGGGGGTGTAGCTCGGAAGTCAAATGCCCCTGGGCTCCATCCCCAGATCAAAACAAATGAAAAGAAAAAAATAAAAAAGATTCCTAGTTCACCAAACTGGCTACCCAGCAAAAGGTTTGGGAAACTCAAGCCACAATAAGCTGGAGAGAAGAGTAACAGAATCACATCAAGTCCCACTTAAAGATTTCTAATGTCTTTTGCTCAGCACGTACTTATTAATATTCATTCAACCAACCAAACTCCAATTTGTTCATCCCAGTGATTTACAGATCTCCGTTGGAATATCTAACAAACATCTCCATCTTAACACAATGGAAACAACTGTTCTCTACCTCCCAAATGTTCCTCCCTTCACCCTGCCTTCCTCATCTCAGAAATGGCCCTCCTCTCTCCACCTGCGTTCAGAAGGATAACCAAGCTGTAACTCTTAGCTCCTCCTGTTCCACTGCGCCAGTAAGCCCTTCAAGATGCACTCAGGTCAGGGCTGGGGGTGTAGTCAGTAGAACATTTGCTTAGCATTTCTGAGGCCCTAGGTTCAATCCCTGATATGGATGGAGGGATGGACGGACGGATGGATGGACACACACACACACACACACACACACACACACACACACCATGATCCTCCAGTCTCGGCCTCCCAAATTCTAGGATTACAGGCATGCGCCATGACACCTGGCACATGCTGGTTTTTTTTAAAAAGACATTAGGAGCCAGGCTGGTGGTTCCCGTCATCCCAGTACTTGGGAAGTTCAGACAGGAGGATCCACAGCCAGCCTCAGCAACCCAGTGAGGCCCTTCATAATTTAGTGAGATCCTGTTTCAAAATAAGAAATAAGGCTGGAGACGTAGCTCAGAGGTGGAATGCCCCTGGGTTCAATTCCCAGTACCCCAAATAAAAAGGGAGGGAGGGATGGAAGAAGGGGAAAAGACATTAGGAAAGCTGAGTGTGGTGACACACGCTTGTAATTCCAGTACTTGGGAGGCTGAGACAGGAGGATCACAAGTTCATGGCCAGGCTCATCTACTTAGCGAAGCCCCCTGCAACTTAGTGAGATCCTGTTTCAAAATAAAAACTAAAATACGGCTGGAAGTGTAGCTCGGAGGTAGAAAACCCCTAGGGATTCAATCCCCAATACCCCTCTCAAAAAGACATTAGGACCTAAGTCTCTATTATGTGCCAAAGCCTGGGTTAGATGCTAGAGATTGTCATCTCTTCTTCCATGGCCAAATTTGTAGGTCGTGGGCCTAATTTCTGGTGTGCGTTTACGATTCAACACATTTGCAATCCAGGCCATAGACCATTCCTTTGAAACTGCACGTTAACTTCTACAGCCTTACCCACTCCAGCTGCCCAAGCTTTCTGACCTTTCTCTAGCAGCATCAAGCAACCCCACCCCCCATGGAAAACTACATTCCTATTGCCACGGCTGCTCCCCTCTAGTCAATCTCTCATTTTTCAATTTAAATGTCCTAGACAGGCACAGTGGTGTACACCTGTAACCCCAGGACTTGAGAGTCTGAAACAGGAGGATCGCAGGTTTGAGGACAGCCTTGGCATGTAGGAGACTCTCAGTAACCTAGTGAGATCCTATTCCAAAATGAAAGTGAAACGGGCCAGGCATGGTGGCGCATGCTTCCAATCCCAGCATTTGGGAAACGGAGACAGAATGACAGGAGGGTCACAGGTTCGCGGTCAGCCGCAGCTACTTAGTGAGGCCCTTTTCAACTCAGTGAAATCCTGTTTCAAAATAAAGAATAAAAAGTAGAGCTGGGCCGGGGGTGGTAGTGCATGCCTGTAATCCCCGCACTGGGGAGGCTGAGACAGGAGGATCGCACAGGTTGGAAGCCAGCCTCAGCCACTTAGTGAGGCTCTCAGCAACTTAGTGAGACCCTGTTTCCAAATAAAGTATAAAATAGGCCTGGGAGTATAGCCCGGGAGGTAGAAAAGCCCCTGGGTTCCACCCCCAGTACAAAAAAAAAAAAGTCGAGCTGGCTGAGGGTGTAGCACAGAGGTAGAATGTCCCTGGGCTTCATCCTCAGTACCACAAACAAAACAAAACTAAACTAAAAACTAAAATAGGGCTGGGGTATAGCTTGAAAGTAGAGTGCCCCCAAGTTCAACCCCCAGTACCACAAAAAATAAATAATACATAAATAAATGTTCCCAGGAATAATACATAATTAAATGTTCCCAGGAATTAAACCAGTCTCCTCATCTTCTCAATCCCTCTCTAAGCAATCAATTCTACCCCTATGGATCTCAGTCCAGACCTCAGGCTCCCCTGTTCAACGCCACCTGACATCTCTACAAGTACCTCAGTCCCATCAAGCTAAGGCCGGCACTCCTCTTTTCCCACAACCACCCCTGCCTTCACCGCCTGCTTCTCTGTCCTCTTCACGCTCCTGATGAATGCTACTGCACAACTCGTCAGGCCACAAACCAACTTTCCTCAAGCTTTCCCTTCTCACAATCCAATTGCCAAAAATGCCAAATTGTCCCATAACTCTTCCTCCCTGCAAATCCATCTCCTCTCTCTCAAACACAAAAATCAGAAGCCAAGTTTGATGGAGCATGCTTATAATTCCAGTATCTGGGAGGCTGAGACAGAAGGATCACAGGATCAAGGCCAGCCTCAGCAAGTAGTAAGACCCTCATCATATCAATCTAGGGAGACTCGGTTTTAAAAAATAGTAACAAAAATAATGACGATGACGATGATGACAGAGCTGGGGTTTAGCTCAGAGGTAGAATGTCCATGGATTCAATACCCAGAACCACAAAGAAAAAAATTCAGATCTAACTCCCTGGCTCAAAATTTCCTAAAACCTCACACCCCACTGTTACACTCTCTTGACAAGCTTCCTCTCCTGGCATGGGCTCCTCTTTCTGATCCAGCAATGCCATGCCTACTCCTGCACCACGGGCCTGGCATTTCAACTATCTCCTTTTCTTGAGGGCACGTTCAAACATTCACTCATGAAGCTAAGTCTGCCATCTCTCTTCTCCTACACCTTACAAGCTTATTACAGTTCTTACGATGCTGTGTTCTTTTCTCATCTTAGAAGGCCAAAAATCCCCAGTACCCAACACATCCGCACACAGAGCACTCAGTATACACTTAGTAAATGAAAGGCTTGATGCATGGGTAAGCAAGGCTCAGCGCGTGGCTCCAACTGGCCTGCTACCTGTTTCTGGATAGCCTGTGGGCTAAGAATGATTTGTAATTTTTGTTAAGTGATACTGGTGATTATTATACCAGGGGCATTATCCTTCGGAGCTTTTTATTTTTTACTTTTATACCCTAGTCCTTTTTATTTTTATTCTGAAACAAGGTTTTGCTAAGTTTCTGGGAATTTTGCCGAGTTGCTGAGGCTGGCCTCAAACCTGGGATCCTCCTATCTTAGTTGCCCTGAGTACTGGGCTTGTGAGAATGCACTACCACACCCAGCTGTGACTAGAAGAATTTTGTTTGTTTGCAGTACTGGATATGGAACCCAGGGACATTCTTCCTCCAAGCTATACCCTCAGTCTTATTTTTTCTTCTTTATTTTGAGACAGGGTCTCACTGAGTTGCAGAGGGCCTCACTAAGTAGCTGAGGCTGTCTGAGAACTGTGATCCTCTTGTCTCAGCCTCCCGAGTGCTGGGATTACAAACGTGCGCAACCGCGCCCGGCAATATTTTTAAAAAAGAATATTTATGGCTGGGATATCATCCAGTGGTAGAACACTTGCCTGGCATTTCCAAAACCCCGGGTTTAATCCCTAGCACTGCCCCAAAGAGCGGGCAATGGGGAATAACATTTAGAGATGCTTGAAAATTATGCAAAATTCAAGTTTTGAGCTGGGTATGGTAGTGCTTGCTTGTAATCCCAGTACTTGGGTGGCTGAGACAGGAGGATCACAGGTTTCAGACAGCCTCAGTTGACCAAGGCCCTCTGAAACGTAGTGAGACCTCATTTCTTTTTTTTCTTCTTTTTTTTTTTTTTTTTGGTGGTACTGGGGTTCCTGGAAGCCCTTCTACCTCCGGGCTACACTCCCAGACCTATTTTTACATTTTTATTTAGAAACAGGGTCTCCTAAACCAGAGCGCGCGGCTGGCTTCGAACCTGCGCGATCCTCCTGTCTCTGCCTCCCAAGCGCGGGGATTACAAGCGTGCGCCACCACGCCCGGCTAGTGAGACCTCATTTCAAAATTGAAAAGAAAGAGAAAAAAAAAGGCCAGCCAGGTGTGCATCCCTGCAATCCTAGTACTTGGAGGCAGATGCATGAGGATTATAGGGTTTGAGGACAGCCTCATAAAGAAATGAGATTTATCAACCTAGTGAGACCCTGTTTAAAAATAAAACTGAAATTGGGCTGGGGGTGTACAATGTCCCTGGGCTCAATTCCTGGGATCCCCCTACACATACAAAGAACAAAATTGGGCTGGGGGGTGTAGCTCAGAAGTAGAATGCCAGGGAGACAGACAGACAGAGGTGCACACGCGCGCACACACACCCCTTACCCCTCACCTGAGTTCTCTCCCGAGCCACAGTGTGGTGTTCCCCAACTTCTGATCTCTATCTCAGGGACTACCAATCACCTTCGATTGAAAACGTCAAAAGCTGAGACTCCTTTTCCCACCTCCTGGCCCTTTCCAGTTCGCGGCAGTACTCTGCCCCTGCTCCAGCACCCTGCTGGCTGTCCTGCAAGTCTACTTTCTCCCTAGCTCTATCACAGTGAATGTTCATCCTAAGTCATCTGTTAGCTTTCTCTTCTTACGCCACTGACTAAATCAGGTCCTCCTCACATTAAACTCATTTCAGCAAAAGCCTCTCACCAGTCTCCCTGCCACAGGCACCAATCTATCCCTCACACTTCCACAATATCCTGCTAAAACATACCTTCATTGAGACCTCCTCCTTCTCCTCCTCCTTCTTCTTCTTCTTCTTTTTTTTTTTTTTTTTTTTTTTTTTTGCAGTACTGGGGATGAACCCAGGGGCATTCTACCTCTGAACTAAACCCCCAGCCCTATTTTTTATTCTTTATTTTGAAACAGGGTCTCACTGAGTTGCAGAGGGCCTAGTAGCTGGGGCTGTCAACGAACTGCGATCCTCCTATTTTCAGCCTCCGGAATATTGGAAGCCTTTTTCTTCTTTAAGAAAAACTTTTTTTCACAGGGATAGGGATCAAACCCAGGTCTTGGGCATGCTAGGAAAGCACTCTACCTATCTGCTTAAAAAAAAAAAAAAATTTTTTTAAATAGTACTGGGGGTTGGACACAGAAGAGTTCTACCTCCTACCTATACCCCAAACATTTTTATTTTGAAACAGGGTCTCACTAAATTGCTGAGGGTCTTTCTAAATTGCTGAGGGTGGCCTTGAACCTGAGATCCTCCTGTCTCAATCTCCCAAATTCTGGAATTTCAGGAGTGTGCCACAACGCTTGGCTTGCTTAAAACTTTTGATGCATGTCAGTAGCTGGGCATCCCTGAAACCCCAGCACTTGAAAGACTGAGACAAGAGGGTCACAGGTTGGAGGCCAGCCTCAGCAACTTAGGGAGAGCCTGTTCCAAAATAAAAAGTAAAAAGGGCTAGAGCTATAACCCCCAAGGAGAATTCCCATCTGGGTTCAACCCTCAGTGCTGCAACAAAACAAAATGCTTGATGCACTACTACCACCCCTCCCTCCATCCTACAATCTGTATAGAAAAAGGACAAGATTATCCTTAGTCTAACAATCAAAATCTTTCACTCCAGACATGGCGGCACAGCTTGTAATGTCAGTACTTGGGAAGCTGAGGCAGGAGGACTGCAGGTGTAAGGCCAGCCTCAGCAACGCAGTGAAGCCCTGTGCAACTTAGACCCTGCTTCAAAATGAAAAATAAAAAGGGTGGGGAGGGGGACTCAGAGGTTGAATGCCTGGGGTCCAGTCCCTAGCAACAGAAACACAACACACACACACACACACACACACACACACACACACACACACAATCTTCCACTTACCTACTTTGATCCAACCTCCATTTCTAATCTTATCTTCCTTGATAAAAAAAAAATCCTTTCTCATTTATGCAATGCCTTAACTAGCTTCTAAAACCTTATAGGCACTGGCATTTCATCTCCACAACAACCCCTGAGACAGGCAAAATAGGCATTAGTATCCCTCCTTTTAAAGATGAGAAAACAGACTTTTAGCGCTGAACAAATGAGTCCTTGTCCCACTGACCCCTCAGAAACTTAGGCAGCTCAATCAATCTTGCTAATATAGCGCACTCCTCCCTCTTACACACAAGTCTTCTGTTTCAGAAACTAGTCCTTGCCGTTGGCTCTCTCTCTCTTCAACATGCCTCATGTTTTCTTAGTTTTGCAATTTACTTTCTATCATTCTATCACCTGGGAGATACCCCTAGCCCAACTCTTCCTTATAAAAATTATTCTTTAAGACTTGAGTTTAAATGACCTCCCCCTTTTTCTTTGGGGATTGAGCCCAGGGTAATACTATCTCTACACCTATGAGCTACACCTCCAGCCATATTTTATTTTCTATTTTGAACAGGGTCTAAGGTGCTGAGGGCCTCCCTAAATTGCCAAGGCTGGCCTTGAACCTGTGATCCTTGTCTCAGCCTTCTAAGTACTGGGATTACAGATGTGTACCACCTTGCCCTGATTAAAAAATAAATAGGTCTGGGTGATAGCTCAGAGGTAGAATGCCCCTGGGTTCAATCCCCAGTACCAAAAAAAGGACAAATGTCATATGATTCTTAGTCTGGATCATAATATCACCTTGCACATGACTCAAAAGTTTTGGATAAGATAGGCCTGGGCCCATGTTTTACAAAGGGTGGACCCACAATCCTCAGTAGAATGTTGAATTATTCTATCTAGTAGGTCGCAACCAGTATTTTGGTTTTAAATGAATCAGAATAGAAAAAGAGCACCTTTTCAAAGAAAAGTGCTACTTTGCAAAACTCTTTTTCTGTACATTTGTATGTGCCTACGTTAAGAACTCCCCCACATATACACTCTGCTCCTTTAGTCTGCTTTATGAAAGTTTTCCTAACATTTGTCACCTAAAACCCTATTACTCTTTTATGGTCTATTCCAGGTTTTCTCATAAATAGACAAATAGTTAAGCGCATTCAGCTTTCTCTGTTACTACTCAGCTCGGTAACTGTAGCACAAAAGAAGCTTAGACAAAACCTAAATGAGATGTGGCTGTATCCAATGAAACTTTATTTACAAAATTAAGAGTAGACTGCATTTGGCCCATTAACCACAATTTGCCAATCCTGGAATATCCCTACTAAAGCAATCTGAGCTTCACAGGAAGAGGAACTTTCTCTGCTCTGTGCACTGTGGTTTCCCTGCAACTGGCCTACTGCCTGAGCCCAAATATGTACTCAATAAATGTATATAAAGTGGAATAAATAGGACTACACTTTCAATTCCCAGTAACTCCAAGAAAGAGGCAACACACTACACTGGGGTGAAGAGCTACACTCCTCTCCCATCTCTTCAGCTGACAATACCATGGTGGTTCCAGAGGAATAAAAACAAGGTGAGCACATCCATTCCCATTCGCTGAACGGTCACTGGCCACTGGGGGCCCTTACTACCAGCACTAACCGTAGCACATATGAACCCTCTGGTCCTACCTATCTGCGTCCAGGTGGGAGGAGCCAGTTAAAATATAGATTGCTGGGACCTACTCTAAAAATTCTGACTCAGCATACCTAGGGTCGGATCAAAGAATCGGAACGTCTAGCAAGTTCCAGGTAACGCTGATGATATTACGCCTAGGGGGCCACACTTAAAGACCACTGCCACTAACCTGTAGTCCCAGCTACTAGAGACTGAAGCAGGAGGACAGCTTGAGCCTAGGAGTTTGAGAATGGCCTGGGAAGTAGCAAGACCACATCTCAAAAAATAAAATTAGCTGAATGTGGTGTTGCATTCTTGTAATCCCAGCAATCCAGGAGGGTGGAGCAGGAGGATCAAAAGCTGGTGGCCAAGCTGGGCGTGGTGGCACATGCTTGTAATCCCAGCATTTGGAAGGCCAGACAAGAGGAGACAAGAGGATCCGGGTTCTCAAACATCCTTAGCTACTTAGCGAGACCATTTCAAAATAAAGAATAAAAAACTGGCTGAGCGTGGTGGCGCACACTTGTAATCCCCGCGCTTGGGAGGAGGAGACAGGAGGATCACACAGGATCGAAGCCAGCCTCTCTGGCTTAAGAGACCCTGTTTCCAAATAAAATATAAAATAGATCTGGGAGTGTAGCCCAGAGGTAGAAGGGTTCCATCCCCAGTACCACCACCAAAAAAAGGAAAAAAAAAATGGGCTGGTGATACAGCTCAGAGGTAGAATGCCCCTGAGTTCCATCACCAGTACCGCAAAAAAGAAAAAGTCGGTGGCCAGCCTCAACATATTCAGCAAGACCCTGTCTCAAAATAGAAAAAAATAGCACTAGAAATGGAGCTCAGTAGTACAGCATCTCTGGGTTCAATCCCCACTACAACAAAATTAGTTAATTGACTGATTAAAATAAAGTGTTGCCGGGCGTGGTGGCGCACACTTGTAATCCCTGCGCTTGGGAGGCTGAGACAGGAGGATCGCACAGATTCAAAGCCGGCCTCAGCTACTTAGTGAGGCTCTCAGCAACTTAGTGAGACCCTGTTTCCAAATAAAATATAAAATAGGTCTGGGAGTATAGCCCGGAGGTATACTCCCCCTGTACCACCCCCTGGTACCACCAAAAAAAAAAAAAAGTAAATAAAGGAGTCTTACCATCTGCTCTTCTCAATATAAAGCACTGTTAAATATTTATCTTTTAGGATGGCTACTAGAGATCAAGTCTCATCACAATGAAATAGACAAATTATAAGCCTAGAGGTCACTTTGTTCAAGTGGTAAAAAAAAAATCTATCATCCAAGAAACAATAATGTTCCTCTAAATTTACTATACGAGAACTTATAATGGACCAGTAGCAATAACTGTCACATGCTGTTCACTTCTCGGTACAGAGAACTTAAAAATACTGCCATCAACTTACATTAAAATCATTCCAAGCCAGACGTACTGGCACATGCTTGTCATCCCAGTACTCGGGAAGGAGGCCGCCACAGGAGGATCGCAGGTTCACCCAGCTTCAGTTACTTAGTGTGGCTCTCTACAACTTAGTGAGACCCTGCTTTAAAATAAAGAATAAAAATAGGACTAGGGGTAACTTGGTGGCAGAAAAAGCTAAGTGAGTGGGGCGACATGGCTCACGCCTGTAATCCCAGTATTTGGGAGGCTGAGACAGGAGGATCACAAGTTTTCATGGCCAGCTCCAGCAAGTTAAGAGGCCTTCCGCAGCTTAGTGAAACCCTGTTTCAAAATTTAAAAATAAAATAGGGCTGCGTATAGCTTGGAGGTAAAATGCTCCTCCAATAGCAAAAAGTAAATAATAAAAACCTGAAGAAAACAATCCAGTGAAGGTGTACAGTATGTCTAACGCAGACATAGCATGGTCAGGCTCACAGCCACTATCCTGGAGAAGTCCCACTCACCACTTTTCTTAGGAATGAAAAGATAGCCCCGCCTCTGCCACCGCTGTGTTTACTGTCTCTATGCCCCCCCCCACACACACACACTGCAGTGTACATTCATTTCCCGCTGCTATATCACTCTATCAGAATCCATGGCTTCACGGCTTCAGCCAGGTGTGGTGGTGCACGCTTGTAATCCCAGCATTAGGGAGGCTGAGACAGGAGGACCGTGGTACTGGGGGAAAAAACAAAAAAGATTCCACAGCTTCCAGCAAGGTCCCTGAGTATGAAAACGACTTGCTTCCTAACTCTCATCCAACCACCCGCAGCTCTGGAGTGTGCTTCATTCACCTCCGTAGGGGCTGCCTCACATGCTCCTTGTCTGCTTTTCAATATCCTGAACGTCTTTTTTTTTTTTTTTTTTTTTTGGTACTGGGGATGGAACCCAGCGGCATTCTACCTCCGAGCTACATCCCCAGCCCGATTTTTTATTCTTTATTTTGAAACAGGGTTTCACTGAGTTGCAGAGGGCCTAAGTAGCTGAGGCTGCCCCAAACCTGTGATCCTCCTGTCTCAGCCTCCCAAATGCTGGGATTATAAGCATGTGCCACCACGCCAGGCTCTTAACTTCTAATTTAAAAAAAGCTCACATTTGCCAGGCATGGTGGCTCATGCTTGTAATCCAGTACCTGGGAGACTAAGACAGAAGGACCGCAGGTTCGAGGACAGCCACAGCAAGCAGTGAGGCTCTTATCAACTGAGCAAGGCCCTGTTTCAAAATTAAAGTAGGGCTAGGGGTGTAGCTCAGAGGTAGAATGCCTCTGGGTTCAATCCCCAGGACCACACACCCAAAAAAGAAAAGTTCCCACTTGCTTGCACTGCCAAACCTCTACAATAGAGAACACTAAAGGGGAATAGTGGTGGACCAAGATTAAAAAAGTAGGGCCTAGTTTCTCCCGTAACAGGTGTCAGTTATATAATCATTAAGACTTTGCAAAACCCTAAAATGAAAAAAAAAATACATTCTGAGCAAAAAGTTAAATGCTTAATCCCTGAGCTCTTTTCTAAGCACCAAAAAATAATTACTAACCTATGAAGAATAGTCTAATTGAACAAAAATTTTTTTTGCAGTACTAGAGACTGAACCTGGGGCGCTCTGCCACTAAATTTTGGCCTAGCCCCCCCTTCTGTCAAACTGGGATTGAACCCTAGAGAACTTCTACTTCCGAGCTACACCCCCAGCCCTATTTTCTATTTTTTTTAATTTATTATTATTTTTGCGGGTCTGGGGATGAAACCCAGGGGCATCTGACCTCCGAGCTTATACCCTCTGCCCTATTTTTTATTCTTTATTTTGAAACAGGGTCTCACTAAGTTGCGGATGGCCTCCTCACTAAGTAGCTGAGGCTGTCCACGACCGCGATCCTCTGGTCTCAGTCTCCCAAATGCTGGGATTACAAGTGTGCACCACCACGCCCGGCCCTATGTTTTATTCTTTATTTTGAAACAGGGTCTCACTAAGTTGCAGAGGGCCTCACCAAGTATCTGAGAACCTGTGATCCTCCTGTCTCAGCCTCCCACATACCAGAATTACAAGTGTGCGCCACCAGGGCTGACTCCCGTCCCCTTTTCTCCCCTCCTCCCTTTCTTGGAGGCAGTCCCACGAAGTAGCCCAGGCTGACCTTGAACTA
Source organism: Muscardinus avellanarius (assembly GCF_963383645.1). Taxonomy (NCBI): domain Eukaryota; kingdom Metazoa; phylum Chordata; class Mammalia; order Rodentia; family Gliridae; genus Muscardinus; species Muscardinus avellanarius. The sequence continues at coordinate 78,081,900 of NC_137801.1, read as the reverse complement.
GTGATTCTTCTGCCTCAGCCTCTTAGCTATTTAAATACACAATAACAGCCGGGTGTGGTGGTGCGTGCTTGTAATCCCCCGCTTGGGAGGCTGAGACAGGAGGATCACACAGGTTCAAAGCCAGCCTCAGCTACTTAGTGAGGCTCTCAGCAACTTAGTGAGATCCTGTTTCCAAATAAAGTATAAAATAGGTCTGGGAGTATACCGGAGGTAGAAAGCCTCTGGGTTCCACCCCAGTACCACCAAAAAAAAAAAAAAACCACAATAACATATGCAGATGTGTACTAAGACTTCAGAATGGCACTATGGTTTAAGGATGATACTGTAAAGGAAAGAAATGTACTTTTAGAATAGTAAAATGTAAATAAAAATAAGATTAAGGGGGTGGGGAGTACAAAAATTGCTAACACATTAAAATGCTTACATGATGTCACTACCCTGTGATAAAACATAAACCTCAAGGACTAATCCAGCACACTGGAAAGGAGCCACAGCCTGCCAACAGGAAGGCATGCATTCCAAACCTGTGTTTCAAACCCACTGAGCGCTAGCATCTTCCGGCAAGGGGCCCACGACTCGTGGCAGGCACCGGAGATGCCTTTGAGTGGTACTACAGAAGACAGTCCATAGATACTCACTGCAGCAATAACTGAATGAAACAGAAAACTAAAGCACAATTAATATGCAGAGCACACGGCCAGTTAACCTGAAACCAGAGCCAGAGGTGGAACAAAACTGCACCCCAAGGCTCAAGCCAGGCCATTCCCCAAGTCGATTCCTCTAAGTTACTTCTGCTCTATGAAGTTTGTGCATCCTTCTTATTTCTATAAAAGTTCTAGCTCAGTCGGGCGTGTTGGCACACACGCTTGTAGTCTCAGTACTTAGGGGGCTGAAACAGGAGGATCGCAGGTTCAAAGTCACCCTCAGCAACTCAGTGAGGCTCTCAGCAACCTAGTGAAACCCTGTTTCCAAATAAAAAATAAAAATAGAGCTGAGAGTGTAACCTGGAGGTAGAATGTCCCCTGGTTCCACCCCTAGTACTCCCCTCCCAAGTTTCAACTCCTCTTTCTCATAATTCCCTTCTGCTAACAGCTCCCCGATGAATACAAAAACCAAAAACCAAAAAAAAAAACAAAAAAACAGAAGTGAGGCTGGGCGTGGTGGCACAAGGCTTGTAATCCTAGCACTTGGGAGGCTGAGACAGGAGGATCACACAGGTTCAAAGCCAGCCTCAGCTACTTAGTGAGGCTCTAAGCAACTTACTGAGACCCTGTTTCCAAATAAAGTATAAAATAGGTCTGGGAGCTTATCCCGGAGGAAGAAAGTCCCTGGGTTCCATCCCCAGTACCACAAAAAAACAAAAACAAAAAAACAGAAGTGGTGGTACACACTTACAGTTCCAGTATTTAGGAGGTGGAGACAGGAGAACTGCAGGTTCAAGGCTAGCCTGGGCAACTTGGTGAGATCCTGTTTCAAAATAAAAAGGGCTGGGGGGTAGCTCAGAGGTAGAGCCCCTTCCAGGGAAAGGAAATTAAACCCTAGTACCAAAAAAACAGAGATCATTTTCTGGTCTATTTTTTTAAGAAAAGTATTAACTATAACAATCCCACAAATGTTCACAGGGCCTCCCATAGGCCAGACACTGTGGTACAAAGGTAAAGAAGAATAATACAACTCCTGCCTCTCGGGTGGTTGGTGGGGGAGACTGGTAAGCAAACAATTACAACAGGAAAATGCCTCGTGAATAAGGCTCACGTGCCAGTAGAGACACCTTAACTCTGTAGGAGGAAAATCAATGAGACTTCAACAAAAGTCATAACCAAGAAATAAGAGTCAAACTCGCTTCACTGTTCCAACATCACACTCTGAAAAACTCTGAGCTGGGCGTGGTGGTGCACGCTCGGAATCCCAGTACTTGGGAGGCTGATGCAGGAGGATCCAGGTTTGCAGCCAGCCTCAGCTACTTAGTGAGGTCCTTTGCAACACAGAAATCCTGTTTCAAAATAAAAAAAAATAAAAAATAGGCCTGGGAGTATAGCTCAAAGGTAGAATGCCCCTGGGTTCCATCCCCAGCACCACAAAAAAAAAAAAAAAAAGAAAAGAAAAAGAAAAAGAAAAAAATCAGACTGAGGGTGTAGAATGTAGAGATATAGAGTGTAAAGGTAGAATGCCTCTGGGTTCAATCCCCAGCAACACACACACAAACTCTTTGAATAAAAATCCTCTTACTATATAAACAAAGGTGAAATTAAGTCAGTAGCACAGAGTACCAGAAAGAAGAAAAGCACAGACCCACCCACACACACAACTCACCAGAAAGTGACATGCAAACCTAACTAGCCAGGATACCAAGATGCTTCGCTCAGTCTGCCCTCCTGGATGGTGACACAAATTGACCTCCTCTCGTGATTTCAGTTTTCTTTGGTTTTTCTCCCTCATAGCAGTGATGGATATATAGGAATCCATCCACACTTTCTCCCAATCCCTCTTGTGGCCTTTAGCAAAATTCCCTTGACTGCCGGTTAGCTATGTGACCATAGAAGAGATAAGACCAACTAACTATAACATGCCCCGATGGAGCCATGACTCTGCTTTGCTATAATTCAGAAAGAACTAAAGCACTGAGGGCTGTAGGGAAACCGCAGGGCGCGGCCGTAAGCAAGTCACCGGCTCAGTGGACACTGAGCCTCCACCTACGGTGCGAAGCCGCGGGACATCCCATCAGGCTTGAGAGTTCTGTTTCTGACACTGTAGCTATAGGTTGGTGGCCAGCCTTAGCAACCTAGCAAGACCCTGTTTTGGGCTGGGGTATGATTTAGAGGTAGAATGCCTCTGGGTTCAATCTCCAGGACCAAAAAAAAAGTTATAATTTTTAAGGACATGTGTGTGTGTGTATTAGTACTATGGATTTAACCCAGGGCCTCAAACTTGCTAGGCAAGCATTCTATCGCTGATCTACATAGCACTTTTTTTGGGGGGTGGGGGTGGTACTGGGGTTCCTGGAAACCCTTCTACTTCTGGGCTTCACTCTCAGAGCGTTTTTTTATATTTTATTTGGAAACAGGGTCTCTTAAGCCAGCGAGGCTGGCTTCAAACCTGCACGCAGGGATTATAAGCGTGCGCCACCATGCCCAGCTACATAGTACTTTTTAATTTTTTACAATATTATTTGAAAAAGGATCTCCCCAAGGTGCACAGGCAGCCTCAAACTAGATCCTCCTGCCTCAGCCTCCTGAGCTGCTAAGACTGAGGCACCATGGCCAGCTTCTTTGTTCAACTACTTTGCTGCATGTGGAACTGGGGACTGACCCCAGAGGCATCCGACCTCCAAGCCACCCTGAACCCTTTTCTGACCTGACAGGGTCTCACGAGTTTGCCAAGACCTTCACAACACTGCTGAAGCTGTCTGTCCTCGAACCTCTGATCCTCCTGTCTTGGCCTCCCCAGTACTGGGATGACGGGCATGTAGCGCCATGCTGGGCTTTCTTTCTTCAACTTTAATGAATAACTTCAATGACTGAACAAAATATAACCATTTTAGAAAATAAAAGGATGATGGCCCTTAGGCACAGAACTAAAAATTAATCTTTGATAAAGAGATTTTTATTATAAACAGCATTTTACATATATGAAATATAGGCAATGTTTCTTTTAAATCCATATTTATGAAAGTAGCCCCACAACAATATTTATAATGTAGTAAGTTACTTCTAGAATGATTCAGTGATTTTTTTTTTTTTTTTTTGGTGGTACTGGGGTTCCTGGAAGCCCTTCTACCTCCGGGGTACACTCCCAGACCTATTTTATATTTTTTTATTTTTGGAAACAGGGTCTCTTACGCCAGCACGGCTGGCTTCGAACCTGCGCGATCCTCCTGTCTCCGCCTCCCAAGGGTGGGGATTACAAGCCTGCGCCACCACCCCCAGCTTATTCAGTGATTTCTTAATTTTCACTACAGACAACTTTTGGAAACTCCTGATTAAAAAACACAACAACACCGCCGGGCGTGGTGGCGCACGCTTGTAATCCCCGCACTTGGGAGGCGGAGACAGGAGGATCTAGCAGGTTCGAAGCCAGCCACGCGCGCTGACTTAGGAGACCCTGTTTCCAAATAAAAATATAAAAATAGGTCTAGGAGTGTAGCCCAGAGGTAGAAGGGCTTCCAGGAACCCCAGTACCACCAAAAAAAAAAAAAAAAAAAAAACACAACAACAAAGCCATCTGCAGTGGTATAAGCCTATAATCGCAGTGTATGTGAAGTTAAGACAGAGAGGGTCACAGGTTGGAGGCCGGCTTCAACAACTTGGTGAGAGCCGGTTTCAAAATTAAAAATAAAAAAGGGGCTGGAGGTGAATGCCCCTCAGTTCAATTCCCAACACCAGAAAATAAATAATAATTAAAAACAAACAAACATAGCTAAATGAACATGATGCCGATGTTTTAAAAATTAAGTCATTACTCATAAATGCATGGATTTCTTTTTAAAAGATTGCAAGTCAAATATGAAGAGATCTATTTGATCACTTCCTATCAGAAGTTTCTACTGTGAAAAGTTTACCATCTTTAAACAAGATTGTTGCCAATATGCCTTAAAATTCTAAGAATAAAGGCCGGGTATGGTGACGCACACTTGTAATCCCAGCATTTGGGAGGCTGAGATGGGAGGATTGTGGTTTGCAGACAGCCTCAGCTACTTAGTGAGGCCCTCTGCAACTCAGGGAGACCCTGTTTCAAAATAAAGAATAAAAAAATAGGGTGTAGCTTGGAAGCTGAATGTCCATGGGTTCCATCCCCTGTCCTAAAAAAAAAAAAAAAAAAAAAAAATTTCTTCTAAATTCCTAAAACAAGAAGCCAAGCATGGTGGTACACACTTGTAATCCCAGTACTTGAGAGGGTGAGACAGAAAGACTGCGGGTTCAAAACCAGCCTTAGTGAGCCGGGTGTGGTGGCACACGCTTGTAATCCCCGCGCTTGGGAGGCTGAGACAGGAGGATCGCACGGGTTCAAAGCCAGCCCCAGCTACTTAGTGAGGCTCTCAGCAACTTAGTGAGACCCTGTTTCAAAAAAAAAAAAAAAAAAATAGGTCTGGGAGTATAGCCCGGAGGTAGAAAGCCTCTGGGTTCCACCCCCAGTACCACCAAAACCAGCCTTAGCAACTTAGCAAAGATCTCAGCAACTTGTCAAGACCCTATTTCCAAATAAAAAATAGGGCTGGACATGTAACATGAATGTAGATGTTCCTAAATTCAATCCCCACCCCACCCCCAAAAAAAGTGAACAAAAAAAGCCACATTTCACTATATTTTTAACTTAACTACAAATGTTAAAATATGGGGCAATAGTCAGGCATGGTAGCACATGCTTATAATCCCGATTTAAAAAAGTATGGGCTGGGAATGTGCCTCAGTGGCAAAGTACATGTCTAGCATGAGGGAGAGGCCTGGGTTTGCTTCTCAGCACTGTGTTAGACTAACTGGATTAATGGCCTACATAGCCTTGTACTTTATTCTTTGAAAACACACGGTATTAGCTGCTTCTGAAAAAAAATAATGGTATATCCCTTGTCCATTTATCTACTATCGTACCTGTAAAAATCTTCAGGAAGCAAAAGGGAGAATGCCAGTACTTGGGAGGCAGAGACGGGAGGATCGCAGGTTTGCAGCCAGCAACTTAGTGAGGTCCTCCACAACTTAGAGAAGCCCTGTTTCAAAATAAAGAATAAAACAAGGGTAGGGGTATGCAGCTCAGAGGTAGAATGCCCCGGGGTTCATTCCCCAGTACCACACACACACAAAATAAGCTAAGGAGATAATAAATCAGGTAAAAATAAGGACTCTACTTGAAATCACAAGCAATTTTACCCTAAATCACAAATAAAACAGAAAGTTTGCGCAAGGAAAAGGTGTTAGAATCAAATTAGATTACCTACCGAAAATTGGGCAAAATTAGTAAGAAAAAGTTGGTAATTACTTTGTCACAGTTCGTTTACCCTTCCCTAAGGCACGCTGTCTACAAATGCGCCTTTCCCACCAGACTCAAGGCGAGCAGCTGCGTCTCACTCACCCTGGTTCCTAGCGGAGCGCTCAGTTAGTAGCAACGACAAAAAGGCTGAATGATTTAAAGCCGTGTACGTATTAACTCCAGGTCATCAATTAGGTCCCAATTCATGAAAGAACAGTCAGAACATCATTTTAGTTAATAAGCACTGAATAACCTGACTGGTAGGGTTTTTTTGTTATTCTTATTTTTATTATTTGCAAAGCTACTAAGTGAATTTTAAGCTCTGAATAATATTTCATACTTAATTTTTTTTTGTACTAGGGTTTGAACCCAGGGGTGTTCTCTCTCTAAGCTACACCTCTAAACCTATTTTATTTTTTAACAGGGTCTAAATAAGTCTCAAACCTGGCATCCCCCTTTCTCAGCCTCCCAAGTACTGGGAATACAGGGGTAAGCCACCATGCTTAGCCTTTTTTGTATGTATGTGCATGTGTATGATACTAGGGTCAAGGTCAGGGGCACGCTACCTCTGAGCTACACCCAAGCCCTAGTGTATTTTTTTTTTTATTTTGAAACAGGGTCTTATGTTGCTGAGGGCCTAGCTAAATTTCTGAGGCTGGGCCTCAATCCTGAGATCCTCCTATCTCAGCCTTCCAATGTACTAGGACTACAGGTGTGTGCCACCTTGCCCAGCTCTAAATGTATCTTTTAAAAGTACTGTCCTGCCGGGCGTGGTGGTGTGCGCTTGTAATCCCAGCATTTGGGAGGCTGAGACCAGAGGATCCCGGTTCGCGGACAGCCTCGGCAACTTAGTGAGGCCCTCCGCAACTCAGTGAGACCTGGTTTCAAAATAAAGAATAAAAAATTGGGCAGGGGGTGTAGCTCGGAGGTCAAGTGCCTCTGGGTTCCACCCCCAGACCCGCAAAAATAAATAAAGAAATAAAATAAAATAAATAAATAAATAAATACAAGTACTGTCCTGATACTTGTTTGCTTGTTTTATCTGTAGGCCTCAAACTCCTGGCTATCATCCTGCCTGATCCTCCCAACTACTGTGATGACATGGCACCTGACTTTTTTGGAGGAAGGTGGAGGGGTGCCGGGCATTGAACCCAAGACCTTGAACATGCTAAGCATGCATTCTACCACTGAGCTACACCCTCCACCCAAAACATCTATCTATTTAATTGATTGACTTATAGAGCGGTACAGTACTGGGGGTTGAACCCAAAGGCATTCTACCACGGAGCTATAACCCCTAGTCCTATTTTTTATTCTTTATTTTGAAACAGGGTCTCACTAAGTTGCGAAGGGGCCTAAGTAGCTGAGGCTGGCCGCAAACCTCTGATCCTCCTGTCTCAGCCTCTCAAGTACTGGGATTGCAAGCCTGTGTCACCATGACCAGCGCAAGACTTCTAAATACACAACACATGACAGGCATGGTGGCACATGCTTGTAATCCCGGCACTTGGGAGGCTGAGACAGGAGGATCGCACAGGTTGGAAGCCAGCCTCAGCCACTTAGTGAGGCTCTCAGCAACTCAGTGAGACCCTGTTTCCAAATAAAGTATAAAATAGATCTGGGAGTATAGCCCGGAGGTAGAAAAGCCCCTGGGTATCACCCCCAGTACCACAATACATACATACATACATACACACATACATACACATACACACACACACACACACACACACACACACACACACACGAAAATGAACTGGGCATTGTGATACACACTTGTAATCCCAGTACTTGGGAGGCTGAGACAGGAGGATCACAGGTTTGCAGCCAGGCTCAACAACTTAGTGAGATCCTGTTTAAAAAAATAAAATAAAATAAAATAAAATAAAATAAAATAAAATAGGGCTGGAGTATAGCTTGAAAGTAAAATGCTATTTCTATTCTTAGTACCACACAAAAAAAGAAAAGAAAATTATTGGTTTCACTGTATCTAACTGAACATAACTTAGTGATCAGTTGCTAATGTCTATGTTAATATGACAAAAATATTACAAAATGAATTTTTTTTTTTGGTGGTACTGGGGTTCCTGGAAGCCCTTCTACCTCCAGGCTACACTCCCAGACCTATTTTATATTTTTGAAACAGGGTCTCTTACGCCAGCGCGGCTGGCTTCGAACCTGCGCGATCCTCCTGTCTCCGCCTCCCAAGCGCGGGGATTACAAGCATGCGCCACCACGCCCGGCTCAAAATAAATTTTTAAAACGCCCTGGAGCTGGGCATGGTGGCACATGCTTGTAACCTCAGTATTTGGGAGGCTGAGACAGAAGGCTCCTGGGTTTGAGTTTGAGGCAGCTTCAGCAACTTACAGAGTCTCTGGGCAACCTAAGAAGACCCTGTTTCAAACAAAAAATAAAAAGGGCTGGGGACTGTAGCTCAGAGGTGGAAGGCTCCTGGGTTCAAATGTCAGTGCCATACTGCACAGATGGACAGCCTGGAATCTCTCTGGAAAAGTCATAAAAGGCAAAGAGTTAACTGATGTAACCTAGGCATGGTGGCGCACAGGGGCATGGTGGCGCACACACTTGTAATCCCAGCATCTGGGACGCTGAGACCAGAGGATTGCGGTTCGGGTCAAGGACAGCCTCAGCTACTTAATGAGGCCCTATGCAACTCAGTGAGACCCTATTTCCAAAAAAAAAAAAAGTTGGGCTCGGGTATAGCTCGGGAGGTAGAATGCCCTGAGTTCCATCCCCAGTACCAAAAAAAAAAAAAAAAAAAAAAGTTAATTGATGTAGAGCACTGTCATCTTCATTCACACAGGGACTGAGAAGGTGAGGAGCCTGTTCCCATTCCTAAGGAAGAATTACTTCTACCCCAATAGACATGGTGTTGCAGGAAACTGAGGCATTAGCATGTGGCTCAGTCTGTGAGCTCACTCCACCTTAACCAACGGAAATGATGGGATACCAAGCAGAGCGGCCCCTTTCTGGATCCCAACAGATCCAGCTACGTCAACTCTTTTTTTCCATACTGGAGACTGAACCCAGGGGTGTTCTACCTCTGAGCTATACTCCCTGCCCTATTTTATTTTTTATTTAGAAACAGGGTCTAAGTTTCGGAGAATCTCAGTAAGTTGCTGAGATTGGCCGTGAACCTGCAATTCTCCTGTCCCGGCCTACCAAAGTCAACTTTTCTCTAAAGTTCTCTAGAACAGAAGGAGCCATACTACAGCCTTTGGACCATATCTGGCTAACAGCTTCTTGTTTGTTTGGTTTTTTTTTAATGCCCATTAGTTAAGAATGGTTTTTACATTTTTTAAATGCTGAAGGTGGCAGTGGAGTTTGAAACAAAGAGTATTTTGTGACATGTGAAAATTATATGCAACTCAAACATCAATGGCCACAAATAAGGTTTTAACTGGAATACAGCCCTGCTCATTTGGTTACGTGTTGTCTATAGCTGCTTTCAAATGACACTGAGAGCCCACAGATCAGACAGCTCGCTAATCCTACATGTTTACTCTCTGGCCCTTTACAGAAAGCCTGCTGACTTTCCCAAGTATTTCCCTAGGCTCCTGGTTATACCTCCTTCCTCAGAAGCGTGTCCACTGCTTCACAAGGTTGAGCCTCTAAGCTTGACAGGTGTCCATCTTGGCTGAGTTATCCAGAAGTACCCCATGATGCAACCATATAGTACAGTGCGCTTCATCAGAATGGGCAGAAAGACAAATTAACAGGTTATTTGTACACAGAAGTACCAAAAACAAGCTGGATGCAAAAACATTATAGGCAGCAGAGTTCTGATCTTTTACCAGACTTTACCCAGTTCTGGGTCATTCTTTTGAAAATAAAAAAGGAGAATTACAGAGAATATGGAGGTGGAGAGATGATTAAAAGAGCTCAAAAAACAGCCCCTAAAGAAAGGCTGGAGCCAGGCATGGTGGCACACACCTGTAATCCCAGGACTTGGAGGCTAAGACAGGAGGATCGCAGGTTTGAGGACAGCCTCAGTAGTGAGACTCTCATTACCCTCGCTACACCCTGTTTCAAAATAAAACTAAAATAGGGCTGGGGGTATAGCTCAGCTCGGAGGTAGACTGCCCCTGAGTTCAATCCCTAGAACCAAAAAAAAACCCTGAGAAAAGGGGATTAGTTGGGCCAAATAAGAGAAAGAAGTTACTGGTGTCAAACTCTGTATTTACTGATAAATGAAATTCCTATTGATGAAAATAAGAACAGCCTGAACTAATACCCTATAAAACATATACGTACCTAATGAATAAATATCCATGAGACTGCCTTTTCTGCCTTAGGCCACACACTAGACCCTTAAAAGGTAAGCCAGGTGTGGTAGAGGATGCCAGTAACCCCAGTACTTTGGAGGCTGAGATGGGAGGATCTTGGGTCCAAGGCCATCTCAGCAGCTTATGGAGACAGTTTCTCAGAAAAAAATCTAAAAAGGGCTGGGTGTGTAACTCCAGTGTAAAATGCTTCTGGGTTCAATCCCCAGTACCACTGCCACCAAGGGGAAAAAATAATAATAATCATTGTCAAATAAGGCACCCATAAGTCTTCAACAGATATAAAGGAACGTCCCGGCATCGGTGTAAGTTACGGGGAAAGGTTTGCTATTGGTGCGCTAAGTTTCAGTAACAGGCAGTAATATGCTTTATAGAACCACACGCCTTTCCTTCCACAGGACCCACTGGCCAAAAATAGGCTTAAATTACAGCACGGATGTTATAGGGAAGAATGTTCCAGTTATGGGATCCTCATTACTCTAACAGTACTGAGAGTAAAGGAATCCCATTCGCAAGCCACTGTTCAATACTCAGGCTGGACACTTCCTTAGAGCAAAGAGCGTGGCTCTCAAGCACTCTCCTTCCATTGGGCAACGTTAACTCTCCGGCTCCCCAGTATACCCCAGTATAAGAGCCGGCAGCTACTGCTCAATTCATTTGTCTTGAAGGTGTTACATACCACTACAGCCTAAGATAAACTTTACTATGCCCAACTGCAATTCCATTATAACTTTTAATTGCAACTTTTTAAAATCGCAGATTAAAGGGGATACATTTCCGGGAGGGAAATAAAATGACAAAATAGGCATAACTTCCAGATATTTCTGTCCCTTTCGGTGAAACTAAACGACCTTATTATTTTAAAATGGCTAGCACTTGGAACAGAGTACTCAATACACTTTCCATGGAGAAAATACGTTCCTATTAGTTTTGTAACTTTGAAAATAAAGGATCCTGGACCACAAAAACACCTTCGAAACGATCTCCACGTTGCGATCGGTAATGCAAATTCCGAAACTTGCTCTGAATGTGTTAGTCAACCTGGGGTTTTCAACCTTGAAACTCGAAGGTCTGTATTTCCCGAAGAACGCCCTTCCCACAAGCGTGGAGCACGCTCCCATCACACTTACTAAACTTTCTCCACTCCTCCATCACCCATGCAGGATCTTACAAACCTAAAGTACACAAGACTTCCAAAACCACTTCTACGTGTTCACCTTGCCGGGGGAAACTTTTCGCCGAGTCCCTGAATACTTTTTAATAATCTAAAAACCTGTGGTGGCGAAACAAAGAAAATACGGCCCCCTCCCCCTTTTCTCAGCCATATGGCAGTAAAAACCAAGTTATTTTTCACCACTTCGGCGCCTGCGGAGCGGCCCTAAACCTCCGCCTTTGTGCCCCGGGACCGGGCTGGAGTTGTCCGCTCCGGTGAAACTGGACCCCGAGCGTGTCTGCGGGTCGTCCCGCCAAGTCCGGGCCTCCCCCAGCCCTCGGGGACCCCGCCAGGCGTCGCCCCCCGCCGGGTCGGGGCGCGCGCCGCAGGGCCCGGCGGGGTCACCCAACCGCGAGTTGGCGCCGGGCGGCCAGGCCGGATCCGCCCGGGGACCCGGTTACCCGAGCCCCGGGACGCGCCGCGGCCTAGCCGCGAGGCCGGGCGGGCTGCGGGCGGAGACGGCTCCGGGCCGGGCCCGGCTTCCCGCCTGCCCCGCGGCCGCCCGCGGCCGTCGTCTCCCGGCGACCGGACGCGCCCGCGGGTCCCGGGCCGGCCCCCTGCCCTGGGCCGCCGCCCGCGGCCCGGCGGTGCGGCCGCGCCGCGCTCCTTCCGGGGCGGCGGGAGCTAGGCCGCGCCGGGCCCGCGGCGCCGGGGCCGGGCCTGGGCGTCCGGTACGAGGCCCTCGGGCCGGGCCGCGCCGGTAACGGGCCCCGCGCTCCCCTCCCCCTCCCCCGCCCATGACAGTGCAAACCCTCCGCCGCCCGCCGCCCCGCCTCCGGCGCCAGGCCCGGCGCAGGCCCCGGCGCCGCCGCCGCCGCCGCGCCCGCCGCCGCCTCGCCCGCCGCCGCGGCCGGCCTGGGCCCGGCTCGGGCTGGGCCGCGCTCCCGGCCCTCGGCGGCGCCCGGCCCGCGGGGTAGGCCGCGGTGGGGGCGGGGGCGCTCACCTTCATGTCGGGACATCCTAGTCGAGCGGCGGCGGCGCGGCCCCCCCCGGGCTCCGGCTGCAGCGTCCGCCGCGGGTCCCGGCGCTGCCGCGCAGGCCGGCCGACTCCCACTGGCTCCCGGGCTCGGCCGCGGGGGCGGGGTGGGCAGGGAGCGCTCCCGCGGCGGCGCGGCGGCGGGAAGGGCCGGGCCTGGCCGGGCTGCGCCGCGCGGGAGGCGGGTCCGACGCCGCGGCTCCGCCGGCGCCCGCCGGGACTCGGTCGCTCTCGGGCCCGCGGGCTCCGGCGGCGGCGGCGGCGGCGGCGCGGCGCTCCGCAAACCCCGCTGCTCCCGCCCCTCGGCGGCCCGCCCCCCGGCCCGCGCCGCTCCGTCCTCCGCCTCCGCCTCCTTCCGCCGCCCGCACGCCGGCCCCGCCTCTCGCCGCCCGCGCCGGGCCCAGCGCCCGGAGGCCCCGCGGGGCGGCGGCGGCGGCTCCCGGCCCGCGCGAGGCAGCCCGAGCCCGGCGTCCGGAGGGAGAGGAGGCGCCCGCGGCCCGCACAGGCCCGCCCGCCCCGCGCCCGGCGCCCGGCCCGCTCGCGGCTTCAGGGCGGCCCCCGGCGGGGAAGGGGGCCGGGAAGGCGGCGGCGGCGGAGCCCCGAGCCGCCCGCCATGGGCGCGCCGGGCCGAGCCTGGGCCCGCAGCCGGAGGGACGGAGGGCGGGCGGGCGGGCCGCGCAGGTGCTCTGAGGGGTCTGCCCTCGTTTTTGTTTTCTTCTTGGCGGTCGACTTGGTTCGCGGGCGCCGGGAGGGCAGCGCGGCCCCGGCCGCCGCCCACCACGTGTCGGCGCCCGGGAGGGGAGCGGCCGGCTACCTCGCCTCGCTCAGACTCCCTCGGCCTTTTATTTGACTTTCGGCTACTTTGTCTTTCTGCGTTTGAAGTTGTGTTGGGTGTCTGTTTTGCTTTTGTTTTTCTTTCCCTTATTTATTTATTGCCTCAAATGGGCTTAGGCTGAGTCTGCTGAAATTCGGTTCTAAGGTACTGTGTGCTTTGGGCTTCCTCTCTTCCACCATTCACGGGCCGCGGGGCCTGGGTCGAATGATTTGATTTCTCTGGCTTTTAAAAAAGGCAGAGCTGAGCCAGGCGTGGTGGCGCACGTGTGTAATCCCAGCGTTTGGGAGGTTAAGACAAGGAGGACCCGGTTCGCGGACAGCCTCGGCTACTTAGCGAGGCCCCTAGCAACTTAGTGAGACCCTGTTTCAAATAATAAAAAAGACTTAAAAGTAGGGCCGGGAGTGGGGCTCGGAGGTACAATGCCCCCGGGTTCCATCCCCGGTACCGCAAAAAATAAGTAAAATAAAATAAATTAAAGGGGCATAACAAATGTTTAATAAGAGCTACGTGTTTAGAGGAGTTAGTGTTCAGATGTATATAAAATATCTAGTACAGGACAAAAGAAAAAGTTTGCTTCCGTATTTTACTGAATCTGATTTTATGATACTTCCTGATTTCAAACACCATAAAAAGCTCATCTTAGGCCCAGACTGGTGGCACATGCTTGTAATCCCTGTACTTGGGAGGCTGAGACAGGAAGATGGGGGTTCAAAGACAGCTTGAGCAAGTATCAACCCAGCAAGGCAGACCCTGTTTTTTTGTTCGTTATTTGTTTTTTTGTGTTTTTTGTTTGTTTGTTTTTGTGGTACTAGGGATGGAACCCAGGGGTTTTCTTCCTCTGGGCTACACTTCCAGACCTATTTTATTTTTTATGTTTTATTTGGAAACAGGGTCTCACTAAGTAGCTGAGGCTGGCTTCCAACCTGAGTGATCCTCCTGTCTCAACCTCCCAAGTTCTGGGATTACAAGCGTGTGCCACCACACCAGGCTTAAGACCCTGTTTCAAAACAAAATAGTCTGGAGGCCGGGCTTGGTGGTGGCGCACGCTTGTAATCCCAGCATTTGGGAGGCTGAGACAGGAGGATTACAGTTCAAAGACAGCCTCAGCTACTTAGGCCCTTTGCAACTCAGTGAGACCCTGTTTCAAAATAAGGAATAAAAAATAGGGCTAGGGGTGTAGCTCAGAGGTAGAATGCCCCTGGGTTCTGTCTACTTAATCAAAAAAAAAAAAAAAGTTCATCTTAAAGTCAAGGAAATCCTCATGAGGTCACTCCTATCTATCCAAAAGCTGTATTTGGTGTAATGAGGGATAATAATAATAAGAGTTTAAATGCAGGTTTAGTCACCAGAAGTGTTCCCTTCTGCCCTAGTTCGTTCCGGCACACTTGTTGGAGAAGGCGGTTCAACCTGGCTGTGAGTTCATTGGGATAGCGAGGCCTCTCTAACAAGCCTTCCGAATGCTTGTCTTGTGCGGCGCCTTCAAAGCATTTGACAAGATTGGCATGTGTGGTTGCGGCCCTTGCCAGGCCAACCTGTCTTCCGTGCTGTGGCCGGATTGTGTTCTCTAAAACAAGCCGATGCATGTAAAGCCCGGTGAATCAGAGGGAGGTCGGTGGTCTAGCTGATAGTGTAAACTGTCGGTTTCTTGGCTTTAGCATTTTTCTCTAATTTGTAAATGTTACTATTAGGGGAAGTGTGCTTGGTTTCTCTCTGCAACTTCCTGTGGGTGTATTAAATATTTCAAAGTAAAAAACTAGGGACAAAAGTCAGATCAGTGGTTGCCTGCACCTGTGGGATCTGGGTTGACGACAGAAAGAACTCTTTGAGATGATAATATCTGTATCTTAATTGTATTTTTTAGCCCGGCAGTGGTGGCGCACGCTTGTAATCCCGTGCTTGGGAGGCGGAGACAGGAGGATCGCGCAGGTTCGAAGCCAGCCGCGCTGGCTTAAGAGACCCTGTCTCCAAATAAAAATATATATTAAAAAAAAAAAAAGGTCTGGGAGTGTAGCCCGGAGGTAGAAGGGCTTCCAGGAACCCCAGTACCACAATAAAATAAAATAATAAAATTGTATTGTTTATGTAACTGGATATGTTTGTCAATGCTCATAGAGAACTGGACAACTGAAAGGATGATTCTATATAAATTATACCTCAGTGAAACTGACTTACAAAGCTGGACGTGGTGGCACACACTTGCAATCCCAGTACTTGGAAGGCTGAGACAGGATCACAGGTTCGTGGCCAGCCTTAGCAACTTGGTGAGGCCCTCTTCAATTTAGTGAGACCCCATTTCAAAATAAAGAATAGAAAATAGGGCTGATGGTGTAGCTCGAGGGTAGAATGCCCCTGGGTCCAATCGCTAGTAACACACACACACACACACACACACACACACACACACACCAACAACAACAACAAAATAGCCAGGCATGGTGGCGCACACTTGTAATCCCAGTACTTGAGAAGCTGAGATAAGAGAATCACAGGTTTGAACCCACCCTTGACAATTTAGCAAGGCCTTTTGCAACTTAGTGAGACCCTGTTTCCAAATAAATAAAATGAGGCTCAGCGGTAGAATGCCTCTGGGTTCAATCTCCAGTGCCAAAGGATACATTTTCACAGGATAAATCTTAGAGAAAGTTTTAAAAAAAAGTCACATAACTTTACCACCAAGATAAATTACACACACACACACACACACACACAATATATATATATATTGGGTCTGGGGATGGAACCCAGGGGCATTTGACCTCTGAGCTACACCCTCTATCCTCTTTTTTATTCTTTATTTTGAAACAGGGTCTCACTGAGTTGCAGAGGGCCTCACTAAGTAGCTGAGGCTGTCCACGAACCATGATCCTCTGCGGAGCCAGGCATGGCAATCTCAGTACTTGGGAGGATGGAAAGTTCACAGCCAGCCCCATCAACTCAGTGAGGCCCTCTGCTACTTAGACCCTCTTTGGAAATAAAAAAAAAATAGGGCTGGGGGTGTGGCTCAGAGGGTGAATGCCCCTGGGTTCCATCCACAGTACCACAAAGAAAAGAAAAATGATTTCAAGTGAGCTGAAATACTCGTTTGAGGGAATGCTTTGCCAGTCTGAATCAAATTGGCATGAATAAAAGCATGCGTAGCCAGGCGTGGTGCTCCGCATTTATAATCCCAGCATTTGGGAGGCTGCGGCAGGAGAATCACAGTTCATGGATAGCCTCAGCTACTTAGGCCCTGTTTCCAAATAAAGAATAAAAAATAGGGCTGGAAGTGTAGCTTGAGAGTCAAATCCCCCTGGGTTCCATCCCCAATACCACAAAATATATATTTTTTTAAGCTGGTCTGGAGATAGAACCCAGGGACATTCTGAGCTATACCCCCTGCCCTATTTTGTATTTTTTTTTCTTTCTTTTTTTTTTTTTTTTTTTTTTTTTTTGGTACTGGGGGTGGAATCCAGAGGCTTTCTAAGCCCAGCAGTATTCTTTATTTTGAAACAGGGTCTCACTGAGTTGCAAGGACTGTCTGCGAATTGTGATCCTCCTGTCTCAGTCTCCTGAATGCTGAGATTACAAGCATGTGCCACCATGCCAGCTTGCAATGCTCCATTATTGCAGTTAAACTATTTTCTAGCCGGGCATGGTGGCGCACACTTATAATCTCAGCACTTGGGAGGCTGAGACGGGAGGATTGCACAGGTTCGAAGCCAGCCTCGGCTACTTAGGCTCTCAGCAACTTAGACCCTGTTTCCAAACAAAATATAAAATAGGTCTGGGAGTATAACCCGGACCTAGAAAAGCCTCTGGGTTCCACCTCCAGTACCACAATAAATAAATTTTAAAATAAACTATTTTCTGCCCTCACTGTGCAGATTCTTTTCACTTACACACTCCTGGCACAGCCCTGTACCTGGCTACCTTCCTGAGCTTTGGGCATTTATTTGTGAAATTAATTAATGATGTGTCCAAATTGCAAACCCAGGTGTCCTAAGCCCCAGATCCACAATTTGTCCTGTCGCGTCATATTTTATCTCTCCTGAAGGCATTTACTGCTTCAATTGGACTTAAAACCATACACTGAAGCCGGGAATGGTAGTGCACACTTGTAATCCCAGTACTTGGGAGGCTGAGACAGAAGGATCACAGGTTCTCGGCTAGTCTCAGCTACTTAGTGAGGCCCTCCTTAACTTAGTGAGGCCCTGTTTCAAAATAAAGAGTAAAAAATAGGAAGCCGGGTATGGTGGCAGACGCTTGTAATCCCAGCATTTGGGAGGCGGAGACAAGAGGATTGCGCAGGTTCAAAGTCAGCCTCAGCTACTTAGGCCCTTTGCAACTCAGTGAGATCTTGTCTCAAAATAATAATAATAAAAAAAAGGGCTGGGGTATAGCTCAGAGGTAGAATAACCCTGGGTTCCATCCCCAGTACTGCAAAAAAAAAAAAAAGGGGGGGGGCTGGGGGTATAGCTCAGAGGTAGAATGCCCCTGGGTTCAATCCTCACTGCCCAGCAGTAGCACGCTCTCACTGTAATCCCAGTACTCGGGAGCCCGAGACAGGAAGATCTCAGGTTTGAGACCAACCTCAGCAATTTAGGGGGAGCCTCAGCAACTTAGCAAGACCCTGTTTCAAAATTAAAAAGTTTATCCAAGGGGGGCTGGGCTGGACATGGTGGTGCACACTTGTAATCCCAGTTCTTGGGAGGCTGAAACAGAATTGCAGGTTCGAAGCCAGCCTCAGCAATTCAGTGAGGCTTACATAAACTTAGTGAAATCCTGTTTCAAAATAAAAATAAAATAGGCTAGGGGTGTAGTTCAGAGGTAGAATGCCCCTGGGTTTTATTTATAACACCAAAAAAATACAAAATAAAAAGGGAGCTGGTAATATAAGTAGTAGGTAGAATACCCTGGTGTTAATCTCCAGTACAAAAAAAAATCATACCAATTTTTTTTGTGTGTGTGTTTGGTACTAGGGGTGGAACCCAGGAACTTTTCTACTTCTGGGCTATACTCCCAGACTTTTTTTTTTTTTTTTTTTTGGAAACAGGGTCTCACTAAGTTGCTGAGAACCTCACTCAGTAGCTGAGGCTGGCTTCAAACCTGTGTGATCCTTTCTGTATCCCAAATCCTGGGTTTACAAGGGTGCACCACCATGCCCAGCCTCATATACCAATTTAAAAAGCTCATGTATCCACCTAGAAAGGTCTTGAGAAGCCGGGTGTGGTGGCGCACGCTTATAATCCCAGTCTTGGGAGGCTGAGACAGAAGGATCCAGGTTCCTGGCCCTACTTATGAGGACCTCTGCAACTTAGTGAGACCCTGTTCAAAATAATGGATAAAATATAGGGCTGGGGGTGTAGCTTAGAGATAGAAGGCCCCTGGGTTCAATCCCCAGGGCCAAAAAAAAAAAAAAAAAAAGAAGAAAGAAAAAAAGAAAGAAAGATCCTGGGAAGAATAGGACTCAGTGTCTGGGGCACTGGCTGCCCCAAAGAAGGTCAGAAAATGGAGTGACCTGAAAGTGAAAGGGTAGAATTACACAAAATGGATGAGCAAACAAACCTCAGAGCAGGTGGCCATTCTAAGTGAGACGCTCAAATGCGCCCCAAATCAATGAAGCAGTTCAAATATACCCTGGAAACAAGCCCCAGCATGTAATCGTTAAGAAGATGGACACTTAGGCGGTCCTGACCCACGCTAGCAGGCGTGTGTGTGTGTGTGTGTGTGTGTGTGTGTGTGTGTGTGTGTGTGTGATCCCAAAAAGGGGAAGCTGTTGGGCTAGCAATTACGGCCTCTCCTACCCTTGAGGAATAAAGATGCTCTGATTCTGTTGGCATTGCTGCTAACTTAGAACTAGTTCCAGAAGAATGCAGATTCAGCCGGGCTAAAGGGCACACACCTGTAATCCCAGCTACTCAGGAGGCCGAAGCTGGAGGATTGCAAGTTTGAGGCCATGCTGGGTGATTTAGCAAGACCTTCTCTCAAAAAATGAAAGCTAGAACTAGGGATATAAATCAGTAATAGAGCACTTGCCTAGCATGTGCAATGCCCCAGCACTGAAAAGAAATAAAGCTATATATGAATGCAAATTCACCTTCCTTCATGTTAGAAATACATTTCTATGATGTCGTAAGAAAAGCACATATTCCAAAGTGGCTCGACAAGGCGACTTTGCAAAATGGGATTGTAAACTGGGTGTGGTAGCACATGCTTGTAATCCCGGTACTTGGGAAGTTGAGACAGGAGGATCGGAGTTCACGACCAGCCTCAGCTACTACCTAGTGAGGCCCCTTGCAACTCAGTGAGACCCTGTTTCAAAATAAAGAATAAAAAAATAGGGCTGGGGTGTAGCTCGGAGGTAGAATGCCCCTGAGTTCCATCCCCAGTAACACACACACACACACACACACACAGGGATCCTGTCACCAGTAAAGTCAAATGTGTGAGAACAAAATGGCAGAAAACCGCCGGGTCTTTTATTCTTAGCAGGAAGCTCTTGGCGCTGTACAGCTATTGGTGGGGGCTTGGAGTCACCATCTTCGCGGGATTGGCTGGAGGGAATGCCAGGGGAGGGCTTGGCACTTTGCAAAAGAATATGAGAGGTTACAAAACGGAGCCTCAGTCAAGCTATTCCTTTGATAGATAAGATCTAGTCATAGTCTCTCAAGAGATGGGGCATTTCTCCTGAGAACAACCAATCCCTCTTCTTAGGTCATTGAAATAAGTTCGAGAACACCGCCCTTTTGCCGGAGCTCTACTAGCTGCTGGAGACGTGGCGATGGGCCAGACGGGCACGGCACCTGCCCCGGAGAAGTCACAGTCTCATTTTCATTCACTCAGCAAATTTCCAACCTGTAATTTGGTATGCTCTGTGGATTCTCCTGGCAAGACGTTATTGTACTCTGGGCAAATGACGGAAGCAGATTACATTGTCAGTCAGGTCTCCTAGACGCACATTAATAGCATTTCTAGTTAGCCAGGTAAGGTGTCACTCGCCTGTAATCTCAGTACTTGGGAGGCTGAGACGGGAATCACAGGTTCGAGGCCAGCCTCAGCAACTTTGCAAGGCTCTCAGCAAATTAAGGGGACCCTGTTTCACATAAAATAGGACTGGGGGATAGAGCTCGGAGGTGGAGCTTGGAGGTGGAATACCCCTGGATTCCATCTCCAGTACCACACACAAATAAATAAAATAAATTCATTAAATGACACTTTTGGTGAGTGTGTGTGTGTGTGTGTGTGTGTGTGTTAGTTGGGATTAAACTCAGAGGCTTTCTACCTCTGAGCTACACCCCAGCCCTTTTTATTCCTTTTGGTTTTTGTTTGTTTGTTTGTTTTTGTTTTTGTTTTGGTGGTACTTGGGGGTGGAACCCAGAGGCTTTCTATCTCCGGGCTCCACTCCCAGACCTTTTTTATATTTTATTTGGAAACAGGGTCTCACTAAGTTGCTGAGAGCCTCACTAAGTAGCTGAGGCTGGCTTCGAACCCGTGTGATCCTCCTGTCTCAGCCTCCCAAGCGCGGGGATTACAAGCGTGCGCCACCACGCCCGGCATATTCCTTTGTCTTGAGTCAGGGTCTCACTACATTGCTGAGAGTCTGGCTGATTGCGGAGGCTGTCCTTGAATCCCAGATGCCCCTGTTTTAGCCTCCCAAGCTCCAGGATTGCAGGTGTGCCCCACCACACCCAGTCTGACATTTCTAGTTTTGATCTCTTATGACTTGGGTGAGCGTACAATAGCCAGTTCCCTCAGAGTCAGACTTTTCCTGGACCTTCCTGGGTGGGAGGAGCCATCTCATGAGCTCAACAACACATCTCCACCCGGCCAGAGGATCACTGCCAAAGCCAGCATCCTGTCTTTAGCGGGCTCCCAGTTACAGCAGGGCCTCGGTCACACCCTGGGGCCCCATCGGATAGTGTGTGCTCTCTCCTGAATGCATGGCCCGCCGGGATGAGAGTGCGAGAAAGAGGCGGAGCATTGGGTTTCTGCTCTTGTTTTGTAGTACTGGGGATTGAGTCCAGGGGCATTCTACCTCCAAGTTGTTTTCTTTTCTTTTTCTTTTCTCTTTCTTTCTCTCTCTTTCTTTCTTTCTTTCTTTCTTTCTTTCTTTCTTTCTTTCTTTCTTTCTTTCTTTCTTTCTTTCTTTCGCTTTGAAACAAGGCCTTGCCAGGTTTCTGAGAATCTTGCTAAATGACTGAGTCAGGTCTAGATCCTGCAATCCTCCTGCCCCGGCCTCCCAAGTACAGGGATTAGAGATAGGCCTGCGCCTCCACGCCCAGTTCCGGAGTGTATGGGATTCCAAGGCTGAGTCAGCAGAAAGCAGAGTCTCTGGGCTGTATGGTTTCGTGTGTGTGTGTGTGTGTGTGTGTGTGTGTGTGTGTGTGTGTGTAAGGGTACTGAGAATTTACCCCAAAGGCATCTTACATCTGAACTACAGCGCCAGCTCCATTTTATTTATTTTTTATTTATTTATTTATTTTTTGTGTGTGGTACTAGGGATGGAACCCAGGGGCATTCTACCTCCGAACTAGACCCCCAGCCCTATTTTTTCTTTCTTCTTTCTTTCTTTCATTCCTTTCTTTCCTTCCTTCCTTCCTTCCTTCCTTTCCTTTCTTTCTTTTTTTGGTGGTACTGGGGTTCCTGGAAGCCCTTCTACCTCCGGGCTACACTCCCAGACCTATTTTATACTTTTTTAAAATTTGGAAACAGGGTCTCTTAAACCAGCACGGCTGGCTTCGAACCTGCAGGATTCTTCTGTCTCCGCCTCCCAAGCGCTGGGATTACAATCGTGCACCACCACGCCCGGCTTATTCTTTATTCTTTGAAACAGGGTCTCACTAAGTTGCTGAGAGCCTCACTAAGTAGCTGAGGCTGGCTTCGAACCTGCGTGATCCTCCTGTCTCAGCCTCCAAAATGCTGGGATTACAAGTGTGTGCTACTACGCCTGACTTCCCAACTCTATTTTTTATTTTTATATATTTTATTTATTTATTTATTTATTGGTGGTACTGGGGTTCCTGGAAACCCTTCTACCTCCGGGCTACACTCCCAGACCTATTTTTATATATTTTTTTGGAAACAGGGTCTCTTAAGCCGGTGAGGCTGGCTTCGAACCAGTGCGATCCTCCTGTCTCTGCCTCCCAAGTGCGGGGATTACAAGTGTGCGCCACCACGCCCGGCTTATTCTTTATTTTTAAAGCAGGGTCTCACTGAGTTGCAAAGGGCCTAAGAAGCTGAGGCTGTCCACAAACTGAGATTCTCCTGTCTCAGCCTCACAACTGCTGATATTACAAGCGTGCACTACCACACGCGGCTTTTTTTTTTTTTTTTTTTCGGTACCAAGGATGGAACCCAGGAGCATTCTACTTCCAAGCTACACCCCAGCCCTATTTTTTTATTCTTTATTTTGAAACAAGGTCTCACTGAGTTGCAAAGGGCCTCACTAAGTAGCTGAGGCTGGTTTTTAAATTCAGTTAATCGATTTATTTATTGTGATACTGGGAAGTGAATCCAAGGGCATTCAATTCAACCTCTGAACTATACTTCCACCAGCCCTTTTTATATTTTGTTTGAAAACAGAGTCTCACTAGGCTGCTCAGTCTGGTGTTAAACCTGTGATCCTCCTGTTTCAGGCTCCCAAGTACTGGGATTATATGTGTGTGCCACCACAAAAGTTGTTTTTTTTTTTCTTTCCTCCTCCTCCTCCTCCTCCTCCTCCTCCTCCTCCTCCTCCTCCTCCTCCTCTTCCTCCTCCTTCTTTTTCCAGTACTGAGGATGAAACCCAGGGGAATTCTACCTTCAAGCTACACCTCCAGCCTGATTTTTTATTCTTTTTTTTTTTTTTTTTTTTTTTTTGCGGGTCTGGGGGTGGAACCCAGGGGCATTCGACCTCCAAGCTACATCCCTGCCCTATTTTTTATTCTTTATTTTGAAACAGGGTCTCACTGAGTTGCAGAGGGCCTTACTAGGTAGCTGAGGCTGTCTGTGAACCGCGATCGCCCGGCTCCGATTTTTTATTCTCTATTTTGAAACAGGGTCTCCCTGAGTTGCAAAGGGCCTTGCTAAGTACCCAAGGTTGGCTGGGAACCATGATCCTCCTGTGTCAGCCTCCTAAGTACTGGGATGACAAACGTGCGCCAACACACTCAGCTTCCATTGTTTCTTTAAAGGAAGAAGGAAGCCGAGTATGGTGGTATATGTTTGTAATCCCAGAATTTGAGAGGCCAAGACAGGATCGCAGGTTCAAGGACAACCTTAGCAGTTAGTGAAACTCTCATCAACCTAGCAAGACCCTGTTTCAAATAAAAATAATAATTAAAAAAAAATAGGGTTGAGGGTATAGCTAGAAGGTACAATGCCCCTGAATTCAATCCCTAGTACAAAAAAAAAAAAAAAAAGGAAGAAGAAACCCCAATGTAGTAGAGCATACCTATAATCTCAGTACATGGGAGGCTGAGATAGGAAGTTATTTATTTATTTATTTATTTATTCATTTTTTGTGATTCTGGGTGTGGAACCCAGGGGCATTCTATCTCTGAGCTACGCCCCAACCCTATTTTTAAATTTTTATGTATTTTCGTTTTTTAAATTTTATTTAATTTATTTTTTTACTCATTTTTATTTTTTTTATTTTTTGGTGGTACTGGGGTTCCTGGAAACCCTTCTACCTCCAAGCTACACTCCCAGACACCTATTTGTAAAAATATATTTTTATTTGGAAATGGGGTCTCTTAAGCCAGCGAGGCTGGTTTCGAACCTGTGTGATCCACCTGTTTCCGCCTCCCAAGCGTGGGGATTACAAGTGTGCGCCACCACACCCGACTTAATTTTTTATTTTGAAACAGGGTCTCACTGAGTTGCAGAGGGCCTCACTAAGTAGCTGAGGCTGTCTGTGAACTGCCATCCTTCTGTGTCAGCCTCCAAAATTCTGGGATTACAAGCGTGTGGTACCGCGCCCGGCTCAGCCTCAGAAATTTAGTAGGAATCTATTTCAAAATAAAAAATACGCTGGACATAGTGGCACACACTTGTAATCCTAGTACTTGGGAGGCTGAGATAGAACAGGAGGTTCAAGGACAGCCTCAGCAAGTAGTGAGCCTCTCATCAACCTAGCGAGACCCTGTTTCCAAATAAGAAATAAAATGGAACTGGGGGTGTAGCTCAAAGGTAGAATGCCTCTGGCTTCTATCCCCAGTACCACAAAAATAAATAAATAAGCTGGTTGTGGTGGTGCACGCTTGTAATCCCAGCATTTGGGAGGCTTGAGACAGGAGGATCACGGTTTGTGGACAACCTCAGCTACTTAGGCCCTCTGTAACTTAGTGAGACCCTGTTTCAAAATAAAGAAAAAGAAAAAAAAACTAGGGCAAGGGGTGTAGCTCAGAGGTTGAATGCCCCTGGATTCCATCCCCAGACATGCAAAAAATTAAAATAAAAACAAATAAATAGAGCCAGGCGTGGTAGCACACGCTTGTAATCCCTGCGCTTGGGAGGCTGAGACAGGAGGATCACACAGGTTCAAAGCCAGCCTCAGCTACTTAGTGAGGCTCTCAGCAACTTAGTGAGACCCTGTTTCCAAATAAAGTATAAAATAGGTCTGGGAGTATAGCCCGGAGGTAGAAAGCCTCTGGGTTCCACATTCAGTACCACCAAAAATAAATAAATAAATAAATAAATAAATAAATAAATAAATAGTGGCACACACCTGTAATCCCAGTACCTGGGAGGCTAAGACAGGAGGATCACAGGTTCACAGCCAGTCACAGCAATTTAGTGAGGCCCTCCATAATTTAGTGAGACTGTGTTTCAAAATAACAAATAAAACAGGACTGGGAGTGTAGCTCAGAGGTAGAATGCTCCTGGGTTCAATCCTCATTACCGCAAACACACAAAAATAAGTAAAAATAAAAAAGGGCTAAAGGTATAGCTCCGAGTCAGTGCGCCTATGGGCTCAATCCCCAGTGCGTCCCCACACCACGCACAGGATAGGAGATGAGGCCCAGTGGTAAAGCCTCCCTGGGTTTGAGTTCCAGTAAAGCAAAAATATAACAAAAAAAAAAGTAGATAAGCCGGACGCGGTGGCGCACGCTTGTAATCCCCGCGCTTGGGAGGCGGAGACAAGAGGATCGCGCAGGTTCGAAGCCAGCCGCGCTGGCGTAAGAGACCCTGTTTCCAAATAAAAAATATAAAATAGGTCTGGGAGTGTAGCCCGGAGGTAGAAGGGCTTCCAGAAACCCCAGTACCACCAAAAAAAAAAAATAAAAAGTAGATAAAGGGCAGTGGAAGCGAGGGACCTTGGGTTTCACAGGCAGTTCACTCATGTGTGCCTGCTGGAGGGAAAAAATATGCGGTGTCTCTGATCCCAAAGGATCAGAGAGGGAGCAGGGATGAGAACTATGTCAGGGTTTTGCTTTCTTTCTTCTTTCTTTCTTCTTTTTCTTTTCTTTCTTTCTTTTTTTCTTTCTTTCTTTCTTTCTGTCAGAGGCCTTCTACCTCCGAGCTACACCCCCAGCCCTATTTTTTATTCTTTATTTGGAAACAGCATCTCACTGAGTCGCAAAGGGCCTCACTAAGTAGCTGAGGCTGTCCTCAAACCGTGATCCTCCTGTCTCAGCCTCCCGAATGCTGGGATTACAACCGTGCCCGGCTCAACGTTTTGCTTTTAGGATCATGTTAATAAATCGCATTAATAAAGCACGCCAGGTGTGGTGGTGCACGCCTGTAATCCCAGTACTTGGAAGGCTGAGGCAGCAGAATCACAGGTTTGAGGCTAGTCTCAGCAATTAAGTGAGATCCTGTTTCAAAATAAAAAGCAACAACAACAACAAAAAAGGGCTGAGGGTATATTTTGAAAACAGAATGCCCTTGGGTTCAATCCCCAGCACTGAATAAATAAATAAATAAATAAATAAATAAATAAATAAAATCCCACCCAGGCATGGGGGCGCACGCCTGTAATCCTAGTACTTAGGAGTCTGAGACAGGAGGATTACAGGTTCAAAGAAAGCCTTAGCAAGTAGTGAGACTCTCCTCAACCTAGTTGAGACCCTGTTTCAAAATTAAAAAATAAGCCGGGCGTGGTGGCGCATGCTTGTAATCCCCGCGCTTGGGAGGCTGAGATAGGAGGATCACGCAGGTTCGAAGCCAGTCTCAGCTATTTAGTGAGACTCTCGGCTACTTAGTGAGACCCTGTTTCCAAATAAAAAAAATATTAAAAAAAAGGTCTGGGAGTATAGCCTGGAGGTATAAAGCCTCTGTGTTCCACCCCCAGTACCACCAAAATTAAAAAATAAAATAGGGCTGGGGTGTAGCTTGGAAGTAAAATGCCCCTAGGTTCAATCCCCAGTACCAAAATTAGCAAGACAAGTGTCCACACTCTTCCCTTTGAGTACACATCCTGCTTTATTACTTCCTTTCCTGAAAAAATTTCCTTGCTTTACTAAATGAATCTGCCTTTGTGCCTCTTTTATGTGTCTTGAAAATCTGCTCTGTGGCATAAGTCAAGAAGCTGCCAGGGCTGAGCTGAGTTCCTCCTTTCCATTCTGGAGGACCTCCTCAGACCTAGTTGATGACGCCGCTTGCCCTTTTTTACAACTTTCTTTTCTATGGCATGCTATTTCCACTGGCTTTCTCTTTCTAAGCTTTTCTTTTCTCTCTCTCTCTTTTTTTGGGGGAAGAGGGTTACTGGGGATTGAACCCAGTGGCATTCTACCACTGAGCTACACCCCCACCTCTATTATTTTTTTTTTTAATTTTGAAACAGGGTCTCACTAAGTTGCTGAGGCTGGTTAAGAACCTGAGATCCTCCTGTTTCAGTCTGGGATTTCAAGTATGTACCACCACACCCAGTACACTCGATTTTTAACAATAGTCAAGTTGAGGCAGGTAGACACTTTTCCTTACCTTACTGTTTGAATGCTTTGTGACAAGAAAGCCTGGCCTTTGATATAATTAAATAAAATATGACTGGGATTTGTTTTTAAAACCCCAAAGAGTTTCATTAGTTTTTTTTTTCCGGTATGGGGGATTGAACACACCCCCTACCACTATTTTTTCATTTTTTATTTTGAAACAGGGTCTCACTAAGTTGTGGAGGGCATCACTAAGTAGCTGAGGCTGCCTGCGATCCTCCTGTGTCAGCCTCCCAAGTACTGGAATTATAAGCATGCGCCAACACAACTGGCTAGTTTCACTAGTCTTTATCTACCTATCTCTCTCTATACACACACGCACACACACACACACACACACACACACACACACACACACACACACACAGCAACTTCACAATCAGAATAATCCCCAATTAGCCTCAGCAACTTAGCAAGGCCCTCTACAACTTAGTGAGACTCTGATTCCAAATAAGAAATGA
The DNA here is from genome assembly GCF_963383645.1 of Muscardinus avellanarius. Classification (NCBI taxonomy): domain Eukaryota; kingdom Metazoa; phylum Chordata; class Mammalia; order Rodentia; family Gliridae; genus Muscardinus; species Muscardinus avellanarius. The sequence continues at coordinate 78,054,261 of NC_137801.1, read as the reverse complement.
AATTGGGCTGGGGGTGTAAGTCAGAAGTAGAATGCCCTTGGGTTAAGTCCCCAGTTTCTTTCTGTCTGTCTGTCTGTCTGTCTGTCTGTCTCTTTCACACACACACACACACACACACACACACACACACACACACACACACACACACGAATAATCCCCAATCACCATCAGTACAGAGTGCCTGCAGCCCATAGTTGCTTACAGCTGTGAATGAGGGTTTAGATTCCACAAACCTTAGGAGGGAGGGAGGTTTAATTGAAAAGCCAGGTCGGAGGAGTCATAAGGCTGCACCTGGAGGCGGTGTCTGAAGAGTATGGGGACAGAGGAAACGGCTTCAGCAACCCTCCCTCCTGCGGATTCTTCTGGGTCTCCAGGCTCTCGGGAATGTCAGCTGCACGTGCACCTCCAGATTTCTCCGTTGCTGACGTCCCCCGCAGGCCAGGTCCCGCAGCAGGTCGGCTGCACCTGGGTGGGGCTCAGCCCAGCAAGTGAGCGCAAGTGGAGGGGGCTCGGTGGAGTCAGTCACACCTGAGTCACTTCTGACTCACTCTGAAGCATCAGTGGGAGTCCACCACATCGACCAGGGCAGGAAAGGAAATTCCAGGCAGACGGAGGCTGCAAATGAACGTCCAGGGGTGGTAAATGAGCAGAGAGGAGGTTTGAGCAGAGGTGAGGCTGAGAGGAAGGGGAAACCAATAGATAGCTACAGACCTGGGAGACAGGAAGTCAGATTTTAGCTCTAGATTAAAAAAAAAAAAAAATTTTCCCCTGGTGGTTGGTGAAGAGATTGGGTGGGGACAGAGGTTAATGACCTCTTGTCCCAGTGAGTCCTATGGGCCTGCGTTCAGACCACAGTGGGGTCAGACCTGGCTCTTTTCCTAGAATCTCTGTTCTTCTTCAGTCTTGACCTTTTTTCTTTCCTTTCCTTTCCTTTTGTACTGGGAATTGAACCCAGAGGCATTCTACCTCCGAGCTACATCCCCAGATCTATTTTATTTCCTATTTTGAAACAGGGTCTCACTAGGTTGTTGAGAACCTCACGAAATTGCTGAGGCTGTCCTTGAATCTAAGATCCTCCAGTCTCCACCTCCCAAGTACTGGGATTACCAGTGTGCAACGCCATGCCTAGCTAGTCTTACACTTTTAAAACTCAGGCCTGAGCTAAGCCTTGTGGTATATACCTCTAATCTCAGTACTTGGGGGGTAAAGGCAGGAGGATCAAGGCCAGCCTAGCAATTTAGAGAAACCCTTTCTTAAAACAAATAATGCCGGGCGTGGCGGCACACGCTTGTAATCCCAGCATTCGGTAGGCTGAGACTGAAGGATCGTGATTCGCGGACAGCCTCAGCTACTTAGTGAGGCCCTCCGCAACTTAGTGAGACCCGGTTTCAAAATAAAGAATTAAAAAATAGGGCAAGGGGTGTAGCTCGGAGATCAAATGCCCCCAGGTTCCATCCCCAGACTCGCAAAACAACAAAAAAAAAAAAAAAAAAAAAAAAAACCACAGCTGGGGATATAGCTCAGTGGTGGAGTGTGTGTGTGTGTGTGTGTGTGTGTGTGTGTGTGTGTGTAGGGGGGAGGTACTGGGGATTGAACCCAGAAGCTTCTACCTTTAAGCTAAACCCTCAGCCCTATTTATTTGTTGGTTTGTTTCAAAATAGGGTCTCACTAGGTTGCAGAGAGTCTCACTAAGCTGCTGAGGCTGGTCTTAAATCTGCGATCCTCCTACCTTGGCCTTCCAAGTGGGCTGACAAACTTGTACCACCATCCCCGGCTAGGGATAGAGCATTTGCCTGGCTTGTGCAATGCCCACAGTTTAATCACTAGTACTACCCCCCCCCAAAAAAAAAAAAAAAAACCACTGAAAACAACTCAAGGATGATTCCCACCAAGGAAAATTTTATGACATCTCAGCCCAGCCTCCACCATTAACACTCTGGGTCAGGGTCCTGGCTCTGAGCTCTAATGCTGGGATTATAAGCATGCACCACCATGCCCGGCTGGGTTTTCTGGTTTGAGTACAGGGGATATTTGAACTATTTTGTAACTCATAATATTTCTGATACCAAATAGGTAGGTTTTCCTTGTACCAACCAATTGCCCAACTTTCCGGACACCAACTGGATATTTGGTTCAATTCTATACTCCCTACCTGGAGTTAGGCTCAGATCCCACAAATTAAAGGGCTCTTCTGCCTACAAGACTGCCATCTTTTCAGAAGCCCTCTGTACTTCCCCTGACCCACCTCTTCATGTTTGGTAACTTGCTAAGCTGCTCTCAGAGCTCAGCGAAGCACTTTAGCTACGGTTACCAGTTATGGTTGTTAGAAATTAATTTCCAAGCTGGCGTGGTAGCACACGCTTGTAATCCCAGCATTCCGGAGGCTGAGACAGGAGGATCATGGTTTGCAGCCAGCCTCAGCTACTTAGTGAGGCCCTTTGCAACTCAGTGAGAACTTGTTCCCAAATAAAGAATAAAATATAGGGCTGGGCTGGGGGTGTAGAGGTAGAATGGCCCTGGGTTCCATCCCCAGTACCGCCAAAAAAAAAAAAAAAAAGAAAGAAAGAGAAAGAAATTTCCATGGCATTGTAAGAAAAGACATATGTTTGAAAGTGGCAGCAAGGTGAGTTTGCTTTTTGCAAAAAGGGATCCTGCCACCAGTAAAGTTAGGTATGCAAGAACAACACCGGGGGCTATGCCGGGTATTTTACTTTCAGTGCGAAGGTCCTGTGCTGTGCCTCTACTGGGAGCATAGCTTCACAATCTTTATGACCCTGGCTGCAGGGTTTGCCAGGGGAGGGTTTGGCACTTGCATTCCGCAGGAGATAGAAACTGACAGAAAAAAAATTATAAGTGCACATGAGGTTACAAATTGGTGGTTTTACAAAAGGCAGCTTAAAGCCAGGCATAGTGGTAGACATCTCTAATCCCAGAACTTGGGAGGCTGAGGCAGGAGGGTCGCAGGTTCACAGCCAGTCTCAGCTATTTAGTGAGGCCCTCCGAAATCCGTGAGACCCTGTTTCAAAATAAAGAATAAAAAAATAGAGCAGGGGGTGTAGCTCGGAGTTTGAGTGTCCCTGGGTTCCATCCCCAGATCTGGATAGATGAAAGAAAGAAAGAAAGAAAGGAAAGAAAGATAGGGCTGGGAGTATAGCTTGAAGGTAGAATGCCTCTGAGTTTCATTCCCAGTACCGCCAAATAAATAAATAAATACACTGTTCTCTCCTTTTTATATTTCATTTATTTATTTGAAACCATGAAACAGGGTTTCACTTTGTGAAATAGAGTCTCACTAAGTTTCAGAGGCCTAAGTAGCTGAGGCTGGCCGCAGACCTGCAATCTTCCTGACTTAGCCTCCCAGGTACTGGGATTATAAGCGTGTGCCACCACGCCCGGCTTATATTTATTTATTTATTTATTTATTTATTTATTTATTTATTTTTGGTGGTACTGGGGGTGGAACTCAGAGGCTTTCTACCTCCGGGCTATACTCCCAGACCTTTTTTTTTTTATCTTTTATTTGGAAACAGGGTCTCACTAAGTTGCTGAGAGCCTCGCTAAGTAGCTGAGGCTGGCTTCGAACCTGTGCGATCCTCCTGTCTCAGCCTCCGGAGCGCGGGGATTACAAGCGTGCGCCACCACGCCCTGCGCTGCTCATCTTCTTTTAAAGGAAACTTGGTGAAGGGTGGGCCTGGGAAGTTACGTGGGAATGACGCTTCATTTCAGGATCACAAGCCCGCTTGTGGTGCTCTGGTCGATGATCTTGGTCTCCATTATCTGATCAATAGATAACACCCGGAAAACCCCCTAAATTATAGGTTCCTCGAGGTATTGTATCTGTCTTGCTTCAACTGTTTATTGATGAGATAATTAACACTGTACAGGATAATTATAGTTTGGGGTTCACTTCAAGATTTGTAGGTGTCTCAGGAATAGGGGAGAAAAGGGCCTGGGAGGTAGAACTGGCGTGGGCGCGAGGGTATGAGGGACGGCTGCACCAGGTTTTCACGTCAAGGTCACGCCTCGCTCTGTGTCTCATCTCTTTCTTTTTTTTTCTTCTCTCCTGCCTCGGTATGTTTTCTATACTCCCAAGGGCCAGAGAACACACGCCAGGGCTCTTTGTTGCGTATAACTAAAAACCTGGCACTCACAAGTTTAAGCAGAAAGGGAACTCTGGCTCACGTCAGTGAGAGTCCCCGGGGTAGGGGGAGACCTAACTCGAGGCCTGGCTGGATCTAGGGATGTGGCGCTGTCGGGCCTCCATTTCACTCCAGATGAGGAGTGGCGCCACTTCCTGTCTCTCATTCCAGCCTCAGGAGGGCTCCCCGGCAGTGACGAGGCTCGAGGCTCCAGCCTGCTCCTCTCACTCTTCAAAACAAGGAGAGAAGCCTCTTATCTGTGCCTGCCCTGGGCCCCACAGTGCCTCCCACGGCCCCTGGGGTTGTTTGTTGGCCCCTGGATGATCGATCTCTGAGGTCAGGGATCTGCAGACCTTGTGCTGGAGGAAGAGGACTGGGTCCTGGGTGGGGCTGGGGGACAAGCCAGTTATTCACGATGGGGGTCAATGCTCTGAACCCCCAGACCCTACTCCACACAGGTGGAACGCAGACATTACCAGAGTGCCTGGCAAATTGCAGCCCTCAGAAGATTTTCGTCCCCCTCCTCCTCTCCCCCTCCTTCTCCTCTCCCTCTTCTTCCTCCTCTTAGTCCCCCTCTCCTCCCCTTGTTCCTCCTCCCCTTGATCCTCCTCCCTCTCCTCCTCCTTCTCCCCTCCTCCTCCTTCTCCCCTACCTCCTCCTCCCCCTCCTCCTCCTCTCCTCCTCCTTTTCCCCTGCCTCCTCCTCCTCCCCTTCCTCCTCCTCCCCCTCTTCCTCTTTTTCCCCTTCTCCTCGTTCTCCCCCTCCTCCTCCTCCCCTCCTCCTCCCCCTCCTCCTCCCCCTCCCCCTCATCCTCCCCCCTCCCTTTCCTCCTCCTCCTCTCCTTCCTCCTCCTCCCTTTCTTTCTCCTCCCCTTCTTCCTCCTCCCCCCTTCCTCCTACTTCTTTCTTTTTCTTTTTTCTCTTTTTGGTGGTACTGGGGGTGGAAGCCAGAGGCTTTCTACCTCCGGGCTATACTCCCAGACCTATTTTATATTTTATTTGGAAACAGGGTCTCACTGAGTTGCTGAGAGCCTCACTAAGTAGCTGAGGCTGGCTTCAAATCTGTGTGATCCTCCTGCTCCTGTCTCAGCCTCCCGAATGCTGGGATTACAAGCATGGGCCACCGTGCCCGGCTCCTCAGGAGACACTTCTGTGTTGCCTAAAAATATGGCACCAATGAGCCGGATTCTGAGACAGATGCTATGTCCTGGCTTTAAGGCCAGTGAGGCGCCACGGGGCCAACGGTGCTTGTGGGCTGACTTGAGACTCCCTGGACCTTGAAGGCACCGGCCCTATTTGTTTAGGATTTTTTTTTTCTTCACTGTTGGGAATTATACCCATGGTTGCTCTACCCCGAGTGAGCCACATCCCCTATTTTTCTTTTGAACCTACTTTTCTTTTTTCTTTTGAAACAGCCTCACTAAGATACCAACCACTGGCCTCGAACCTGCGACCCTCCCATCTCAGCCTTCCCAGTACTGGGACTACGCACCCGCTCCACTGCACCCAACTTCATCCCCCCCTCCACCCCATGAAAGCCTTTTATCTTTCACAAACTTCAGGGTTTGGTCTGGGAAAGGTCCTGGGTCTCGGGCTGGACAGTCACCTGGTGGGTCCTCGCTGCCGGCAGCTGCGTGGACACCCCAACATGTCAGCCTACCTTGGAGCTGTTTGGGGCTAAGTTTGTACCTCGCTCGGGGATCATGCTGGTCACCTGTTCTTCCTGCTCCAGTGGGGGAGGTCCCCTCTAAAGCCACATGCTTGAAACTGAAACCAAAGTCTAAAGGCTGGCCTCCACACAGGCGGGGTCCCCACCCCTTATGGGTCCCCTGCAGGTTCCTGGTACTCCAAGTCCTCCTTGGGAGACTCCCCCACCCCGGGAATTCCAGGTCAAGGCAACTCTAGGAATCCAGCTCCTGGCAGTTTCAAAATCTAGATTTATTTATTTTTTTCCTCCAGAAGGTGATTTTGTTCCCTCCACACTTGCCTTTTAGGATTCACGTTTTAAACTTAGCTAAGAATTTCAGAATGTTTTTCAAAGGTGAAAGGGAAGCAGGCCACTGACCCTGTCTTTTTCTCCAGAGGGGAGGTGCAGGTGAACCTTAAGGGCCACAGGAGTAAAACCCAGGAGAGTAGCCGCCCAGGGGAGAGGTGATGATGGTGGAGGTGTGGCTGGGTGGGGTGGGTGTTGTAAGAGCCCGGGGAGCCAGGACCCACGTGCTCAAGGCAGCTGCTCTCCGCCCCAGCTTATAGTGAAACCTGAAACAATTTTTTTTTTGTTTTCTGTTTTTTTTTTTTTTGGTGGGAGGAGGAGGCACACAAGATTTTGATGTAAAATTCCATGCATTTTTATTCATTTATTTTTGGTGCTGGATATTAAACATAAGGTCTTGTAAATGTTACATTGAACTCCATCCCCAACGCCTCCATGCATCTTTTAATTTTTTTTTTTTTTTTTGTGGTGGTACTGAGGTGGAACCCAGGGGCTTTCTACCTCCGGGCTATAATCCCAGACCTGTTTTATACTTTATTTGGAAACAAGGTCTCACTAAGTTGCTGAGAGCCTCACTAAGTAGCTGAGGCTGGCTTCGAACCTGTGTGATTCTCCTGTTTCAGCCTCCCAAGCGCAGAGATTACAAGCCTGTGCCACCATGCCTGGCTAAAAATTTATTATTATTATTAATTTTTTTCTATACTGGGGATAGAACCCAGGGGCATTTTACCTCCAAGCGACACCCCTAGCCCTCTCTTTTATTCTTTACTTTGAAACAGAGTCATGCTGATTTACGAAGGGCTTCGCTTATAAGTAGCTGAGGCTACTTACTGTCTCAGCCTCCCAAATGCTGGGATCACAAACGTGCTCCACCACACCCATCTCCATGCATCTTTTTAAATTTTTGTTTTATTATATACTGGAGATTGAACCCAGGGACATTCTACCTGCAAGAGACACCCCTAGCCCTATTTAATTTTTTATTTGGAAATAAGGTCTCTCTAGGTTGCTGAGAGCCTCACTAAGTTGTTGAGGCTGGTTTAGAACCTGTGATCCTCCTGCCTCAGTCTCCCAAGTACTGGGATTACAGGCGTGTACAACCATACCCAGAATACCCAGCTACCATACAATTTTTTTTTTGTCTCAGAGTTTGAACACAGTGGCATTCTACCTCTGAACTACACCCTCAGGCCTATTTTATTGTTATTATTCTGGGTGTGTGTGTTTGTGTGTGTGTGTGTGTGTGTGTGTGTGTGTGTGTGTGTGTGTGGTACTGAGGGTGGAACCCAGGGTCTTTTCTACCTCCAGGCTATACTCCCAGACCTCTATTTTATATTTTATTTGGAAACGGGGTCTCACTGAGTTGCTGAGAGCCTCACTAAATAGCTGAGGCTGGCTTCGAACCTGTGCGATCCTCTTGTCTCAGCCTCCCAAGCACTGGGATTACAAGCATGCGCCATCACGCCTGGCTATTGTTGTTATTTTGAAACAGGGTCTCACTGAGTTAATGAGAGTCTCTACTTGCTGAGGCTGTGCTCAGACTTGTCATCCTCCTATTTCAGCCTCCCAAGTACTGGGATTATAGGCATGTTTCACCATATGCATTCTTTTTTTTTTTTTTTTTTTTTTTTTTTGCAGTAGTGAAGTACTGGGGATGGAACCCAAGGGCATTCTACTTCTGAGCGACCCCTAGCCTTATATTTTTTATTCTTTATTTTGAAACAGGGTCTCACCGAGTTGCAAAGGGCCTCACTAAGTAGCTGAGGCTGGCGCAAACCACAATCCTCCTGTCTCAGCCTCCCAAATGCTGGGATTACAAGTGTGTGCCACCATGCGTGGCCACTATGCATTTTTAAAACATTGTGTCTAGATCTAGGGTGGGCTTTCTGTGTACACACTCAGAAAAAAGATCTGCACTTCTGACAATTTTGTCTTTGCTACTTGATTTTATATTTGTACCAAACAGTCCCCATGCCAATAGTGCCAACCCTGATTTATATATGATATATATAGTGCCATATATATTTATGTATATTATATATTCTATGTATAATATACAGTGTGTGTGTGTGTGTGTGTGTGTGTGTGTGTGTGTGTGTGCACACGTGTGTTTTGGTACTGAGGATTGACCCCAGGGGATTCTACCTCTGAGCTACACCCCTGGTCCTAGCGAGCCCAGGTCTTGCTAGGTTGGTTAGAGTCTTTCTAAATTGCTGAGGCTGGTCTAGAACTTGTGTTCTTCCTGTCTCAGCCTCCCAAGTACTGGGATTACAGGCAGGAACTACCATGCCTGGCTTTAAATAGTTTTAATATATTTTTTTGGTTGGTTTTGCTGTGTGTGTGTTTTGTGTGTGTGTGATGCTGGACATGAAACCCAAGGGCACTTTACCAATAAGCTACATTCTCAGCTTTTAAAAATTTTATTTTGAAACACAGTCTTGCTAAATTGCCCAGGGCTGGCATCAAGTGTGTAACTTGTGATAATCCTGTCTCAGCGTCCTTAGTTGCTTTGATTACAGGCAAATCCCTCCAAACCCAGCTTGGTTTTTTTTCTTACTATTTAATCTGTACCTCCTACCCTTTAGCATTTCAAAAATTATTTAAAATTATTTAATCCTTTATTGATTACATAGAGATTTTATTTTCCCGATTGACCGTTTGGGTAACAGCTTTATTGGGACAGAATTCACACATTAAGTGTTTAGGCTGTACAACCCACAGTTTTTAGTTGGTGCATAGAGTTGTGCAACCATCACCACAATCAATTTTAGAACATTTTCATTACCCAAGAAGACGCCCTGCATGTAGTGACTCACAGGTCCTCCTTCCCTCAAAGAAATAAAGAAATGTTTCCCAGCCCTAGCAACCACAAATCCACTTCTATCTCTGTAGATTTACCTATCTTAGCCTTTTGTATGCCATATGTGGCCTTTTGTACATTATTTTCTTCACTGGGCACCATGTTTTTAAAATTAATTTACATTGTAGCACAAATCAGTATTTCATTCCTTTTTTTACATACTGGGGATTGAACCCAGTGGCATTTTACCTCCAAGCTACACCACCCAGTTCTATTTTTTTTTTTTTTTTTTTTTTAGTGGTGGTACTGGGGTTCCTGGAAACCCTTCTACTCTGGGATACACTCCCAGACCTATTTTTATACTTTTTTATTTGGAAACAGGGTCTCTTATGCCAGCGCGGCCGGCTTCGAACCTGCATGATCCTCCTGTCTCCGCCTCCCAAGTGCGGGGATGACAAGCGTGTGCCACCACGCCCGGCTGTTTTTTATTCCTTATTTTGAAACAGTGTCTCACTAAGTTGCAGAGGGCCTCGCTAAGTACCTGAGGCTGTTTTCCATCCTCAATCCTCCTGTCTCAGCCTCCCAAGTATTGGGATTAGAAAAGTACCACCATGCCCAGCTCCCAGCCTTATTTTTTATTCTTTTTATTCTTTTTTTTTTTTTTTTGGTGGTACTTGGGTTCCTGGAAACCCTTCTACCTCTGGGCTACACTCCCAGGCCTATTTTATATTTTTTTTTGGAAACAAGGTCTCTTAAGCCAGAGAGGCTGGCTTCAAACCTGCGCGATCCTCCTGTCTCCGCCTCCCAAGTGTGGGGATTACAAGCGTGGGCCACCACGTCCGGTTTATTTTTTATTCTTTATTTTGAAACAGGTTCTCACTGAATTTGCAAAGGGCCTCACTAGCCACTGAGGCTGTCTGTGATCTGCGATCCTCCTGTCTCAGTCTCCCAAATGTTGGGATTACAAGCATGTGCCACCATGCCCAGCTAAATTTACCACTTTAATCTGTGTGTATGTGTTACTTGGGACTGAATTTGGGGGTGTTTTACCTTTAGCTACATCTCTAGCTTTATTTTATTTATTTTATCTTATTTTTTACTTTGAAACAGGGTCTCACTAAGTTTTGAAGTTTGTGCCATAAAGCAAGCCCAGCACACTTTAATTTTTTTATTGCAGGATATTTTATTAAATGTATAAAATAAGCTGGGCGTGGTGTCATACACTTGTAACCCCAACATTCGGGGAGGCTGAAACAGGAGGATCATGGTTCGTGGACAGCCTCAGCTACTTAATGAGGTCCTTTGCAACTCAAACCTGATAAGTTGGGTCCCTCCCCCATGTGATCTCTAGCAGCGGAACCCCAGAAGCCAGAAGTGGAGATATCGTGAGACTCCAGGTACCTGGAGACTCCAAACATCCTGAGATTACAGATGTCATGAGAATCGGCACGCCTATAAAACATCAGTGCCTCCTATCCACCACGTGACTCAGCTGGCCGATATAAACTACGTGCAACTCTCCAGACGCGATCTACCACGTGACTCAGCTGGCCGATAAGAACTACGCACAACTCTCCAGACCCGTGTCCCATCCGTCCCTTCCCTCACAGCCGGCTGACTCTCCAGAGGGTGCCGGGTCCGAATAAAACAGCGGTCTCTGATAACCCGGTTGGTGTTTTTTACCTCCCTCCTAACCCCCTAACTCTATTTTCAATTATTCAAAACCCTGTTTCAAAAATGAAGAATTAAACATTAGGGCTGGGGGTGGGGTATGCAGCTTGGAAGTAGAATGTCCTTGGGTTCCATCCCAGTACCGCCAAAAAAATTAAATAAATAAAAATAAAAAGCTGGGGAAATGATGGAGCATGCCTGTAATCCCAGTACTTGGGAGGCTGAGAAGAATCACAGGGTCAAGGCTAGCCTCAGCAAGTGTGGACTCCCAGCAACCAAGCAAGATCTTGTTCCAAAACCAAAAATAAGCCAGGCGTGGTGGCACACGCTTGTAATCTCAGTACTTGGGAGGCCGAGACAGGAGGATGGCGCAGGTTCGAAGCCAGCCTCAGCTACTTAGTGAGGCTCTCAGCAACTTACTGAGACCCTGTTTCCAAATAAAATAGAAAATAGGTCTGGGAGTATAGCCCCGAGGAAGAAAGCCTCTGGGTTCCATTCCCGGCACCATACAAAACCAAACCAAAAATAAAAGCCGGGGATGCTAATACAGGAGAGATAATGGCAGACAAGGCTGGAGGCTGGCATTTTTATGAGCTGCTCCCTAACCAACCAATGGGAGACCCCTCCACCCCTATCCCATGGACCAGTCCCCTCCCCTGGCCTGCTTCCTGAAGTTAGAACCTAGTTTCTGCCTCTACCTGCAGGATAGCGCTGCAGGACGGCCAGCAACCCTAGGGACAAGGCAGTGGACCCTCTGGATGGGACCTTGATGGGGCTGGCTTTGAAGTGGCTGGAAGCCCAGCCCTGTCTGCAGAGATCAGGAAGGCATTGCTTTCTCCCGCAGGTGAGATGTTCCAGCACGCTGAAGCACAGAGGAGGAGTCCCTGCCGGGAGAACTCTTCCCAGAAAGAAGAGCCCACTCCTTCAGCAAGCCTAAAACTCAAGCTGGGTGTGGTTAATTGTAATCTCAGCATTTGGGAGGCAGAAGTCATAGGACCACTATTCAGCTACTTAGCGAGGCCCTTTGCAAATCAATGAGATGCTGTTTCAAAAATAAAAAGAATAAAAAAACAGGGCTGGGGGTGTAGCTCGGAGGTGGAATGCCCCTGGGTTCCATCGTCAGACCGGCAACAACAACAATAACAAAAACTCAAGCTATAATACTGGGTAGCTATTCCCAGCTCTAGACTTGGCTTAACAATGGCAGTCCAAGCCAGAGGCTGGCAAACAATGGCCGACAGGTTAAATGTGGCTACCTGCTTTCATGGGACTTGCAAGGTTGGAATGGCTTATGACATTTTAAGTGGTTGAAAAAACTAGAAGGAGCCAAGTATGGTGGTGCACGCTAGTAATCCCAGTACTTGGGAGGCTGAGGCAGGAAGATCACAGGTTTGAGATCAGCCTCAGCAAGTGGTAAGACTGTCAGCAACCTAGTGACACCTTGTTTCTTTTCTTTCCTTTTTATTTTTTATTTTTTATTTGTGGTACTGGGGGCAGAAGCCAGGGCTCAGCCCTAATTTTTATTCTTTATTTTGGAAACAAGGTCTCACTAAGTTGCAGAAGGCCTCAGTAAGTAGCTGAGGCTACTCACAATCCGGAATCCTCCTGTCTCAGCCTCCTGAATGCTGGGATTACAAGCGTGCGCCATGCCAGGATCTTCTCTTCTTATTTTTTCTTTTTCTGGTGGTACTGAGGATGGAATCCAGAGGCCTTCTTCCTCCAGGCTACACTCCCAAACCTATTTTATATATTTTTTGGAAACAGGGTCTCGCTTAGTTGCTGAGAGCCTCACTAAGTAACTGAGGCTGGCTTTGAACCTGCGCGATCCTCCTGTCTCCGCCTCCCAAGTGCGGGGATTACAAGCGTGCGTCACCACGCCGGCCATGGGTATTCCTTTGACAACACTGCTGTCATTCATTTCCATTATCATATACTGTAACTGTCAATACATTGTTGCTCCTGTAACTTTGAACAGTTAACTATTGGATCAATTAAGGATGTGAAAAATAAGAGATTTTATTTTACCTCCATTTATTCATTCTTTAATGCTTTTTGTTTCTTTATGTGGATTTGAGTTTCGTGTGTGTGTGTGTGTGTGTGTGTGTGTGTGTGTGTGTGTTACTGCAGATGGAACCCAGGGGCATTCTACCTCCCAACTAAATACCCAGCCCTATTTTATTTTATTTATTTTTTGTGATACTGGGGATAGAATCAAGGGGTCTTTTTTACCTCTGGGCTACACCTCCAGGTCTATTTTATTTTTTTATTTGGAAACAGTCTCACTAGATTGCTGAGAACCTCACTAAGTTGCTGAGTCTGGCTATAAACCTACGATCTTCCTGTCTAAGGCTCTCAAATACTGGTGCACTACCACACTCATCTTTTATATTATTATTATTATTATTATTATTATTAGTAGTAGTAGTAGTAGTAGTAGTTGTAGTATTGGGGGTGGAACCCAAGAGCTTTTCTACCTCTGGGCTATACTCCCAGACCTGTTTTATACTTTATTTGGAAACAGGGTCTCACTAAGTTGCTGAGAGCCTCACTAAGTAGCTGAGGCTGGCTTCAAACCTGTGCCATTCTCCTGTCTCAGCCTCCCAAGAGCGGGGATTACAAACGTGCACCACCATGCCTGGTGCTTTTATTTTATATTGAAACAAGATCTCTCTAGGTTGATGAGGGTCTCAGTACTTGCTGAGGCTGTCCTTGGACTTGCAATTCTCTTGTCTTTCAAGTACTGGGATTACAGCTGTGAACCACCAAGTCCAGCCTAGTGTCTGATGTACATATATATATATATAGTATATGTATATATTATATCTATAATTTTTTTCTTTCTCTTTAAAGAACTTCTTTGGATATTACTCTTTTGTTGCGGTTTATGGCCTAGTGTTGCCTGTATTTACTACACTACTTTTTGGATTTTTTTTTTTTTTTTTTTGCTTTGTTCAAGGTCACTGGGTAAAATGCAAAAGGTGTTCCAGTTATCTGCTGCCGCTCCAAAAATGGCCAGTAGATGGCGGTCCTTTCCCCTTTCTAAAGTCTGGTGTAAAGTCTTTCCAAAGGCTCTTTAGCCGGGTAACTGGAATCCCGGAACCGCTGCCTGCAAACTGGTAGTTTGAGCGAGGTCAGAGTCACAGAGAACGAAGTTCTGGGCGGGGAGCGTGAGGTCATCCGCGACATGGGGCAGCCCACACCCTGCTGGCCACCGGCGAGGACAGGAGGGCTGCCTTCCTCGGAGACTGCGCCCCTGAAGCCATTACACGCTGATGATGTCGGGGGCCGCTCCAATCCATCCAGGGAACGAATGAGGCTGGTGTCACACCCATCCCGCCCCTGGCAGGCATGCCCCTCAACGCCATTCCACAAACACGTGCTTCAGCGACCAGCTCAGGTGCGTCTGGGATGGGGGGGGCAAGCCTGGACTGCAGGGGGCTGCGGGGTCTGGCGGGAGATCAAGCTCCTCTCGAAGGTATGTGAAGCCCAAACTGCTTAAAGAAAGCACTTTGCTGGCTTCGAAACGCACATCTGTAGACCACGACGGAGCTTTAAAGTGTTTGGACCTGCGAGCCAGGAGTGGTGGTGCAGGCCTGTAATCCCAGTACTTGGGAGGCTGAGACAAGAGGATCCCAGGTGCAAGACCAGCCTCAGCGATTTTGCGACGTCCTGGTTCAAAATAAAAAATAAAATAGGGCTGGAGGGGTAGCTCGGAGGTAGAAAACTCCTGGGTTCGATCCCCAGTAACTCCTCCCAAAAATGTTTGGACCTGCATAAGATCCACACTCTTCGGTGTGGCTCTTGGGACCCTTTCTCATCGTTCATTTCTCCCTTGTGCATTTTTACTCTTTCTAGGCCGACGTGCCACGCCCCTCTATATCCTTTGTCAAGGGCATGCCTCTCTATCCAAAAAGAGGGGCAGCCCACCTTTTCCCTATTTCTACCTTTCCTCGTCTCAAAGGCCCAGCTCAAACATGGCTTGCTTTCTGGTGGGTTATGAGGACCTTGCAGGCTTGCAACACAAGACTGCACGGTGCTGGAGCGCGGGTGAGAACTTTCCCTTCCGAAAGCGCGAGGATGGCGCCCCCTGGTGTTCGGACGTTGCACAACGGCGCCGCTGGCCACGCAGCGCTCAATGCGACCTGTCCGTGGGGGTCACTTTTCTCGGGGGAGCCACCTCCATGACCTGCAGCCGGAAAGCGCTCTTCCACTTTTGCGGGACGGGGTGGGGGTGGGGGCTGACCATGCACCAGTAAATTGATGAGAAAGCGAAGTAGGTCTTGAGGTGCAACCTTCCCCTACATTCTGCCCTCAGCTGCTCCCCAACGCCCCGCAGACACAATTCCTTCTCTCGTGGACAGCGTGGGCTCAGGATATGGCTCCGTGGGTCGTCATGACGCTTAAACTAGTATGCAACAGCTCTCCACGCCCCGCTGGCCGGGACTTGCCCTGAATCTGCAATCTGGGAGCCCAGGCGCCAAGAAGTGTGTGTGTGTGTGTGTGTGTGTGTGTGTGTGTGTGTGTGTGTGTGTGTGCGTGCAGACAGACAGCGTCCCCGAGGAGGGATGGAGAGATGGAGGGAGCTGGAGCGCAGAGCTGGAGGACCCAGTTGTGGGAGGCGCCAAGAAGTGTGTGTGTGTGTGTGTGTGTGTGTGTGTGTGTGTGTGTGTGTTCTTGCTTCCCATTGTGAGCAGTACCTGGAATTTCTAAAAGAACGCGCTCAGGGGACATTCCGAGTGGGCGGCAGCGAGGGCCAGGGGACACCTAGCGATTTGTCCTGAAGCTTCGTTGGCTTGGTAAGGACTGTGTTTTTATAGCTTAATACAAACGGCAGTATTTCCAGGGAGCGGTTGTTCACGTTTACAGGGGGACAGTTATACAAATGCAAGCTTATTCTATTTATAAGGCTGGTAAAGGTTATAGGGGAGCAATTTATTAGCGTATTTACATAATTTATAATCGTCAAGCAATGGTCTCATAAATATAGATACAACTTTACATATGCTAAGCGACAAGTATTCTCCCCACCCAAATACGAAGGTTAAATAAAAAAATCAGCAGCCATCACACTGTTACCTTCTCTTTCGTAAGCCTCTGCTAATTAGCATGGAACGTTTATTCCAGAGAGGAGCTGTACCACCGCCACACTGATCACAAGAACTCATTTAAAAAGGTGCCAAGAACGTGGCTGATGATATGCACACAACAGGTCAGAAGCCCAGCAGGTGAGCTGACAGGCGCCCCCCGGTGTTCGCTGGCCACCTGTACCCTAGGTCCACGCACTCAACCAAAAGTGCTTTGGAGATGGCAAAGGTAAGACCGCCTCCATCCACCCCAGCAACAACCCCCGAGACCGCCTCCATCCATCCCAGCAACAACCCCCGGAGACCGCCTCCATCCACCCCAGCAACAACCCCGGAGCTTCAGGCGATCACTGCCCCGCCTCCACTTGCGGTCCCTACCACACTTTATTTATTTATTTATTTATTTATTTATTTATTGCGGGTCTGGGGATGGAACCCATGGGCATTTGACCTCCGAGCTACACCCCCTGCCCTATTTTTTATTCTTTATTTTGAAACCGGGTCTCACTGAGTTGCAGAGGGCCTCACTAAGTAGCCGAGGCTGTCCGCGAACCGCGATCCTCCAGGTCTCAGCCTCCCGAATGCTGGGATTACAAGCGTGCGCCACCACGTCCGGCTTCCTACCACACTTTAAATGACACAACTCCCTCTAACAGTGGGATGGGGAACCAAGGAAATGAGAATCTCCAGTCTTTTCTTCCCTCAAGAACCACGAAAGTGCTAATTTTCCCTTTACAAATGTTACATGAATCCTGATTACAGAACTACTCAGCAATTTAATCCCACCGTTCATACGATTAGTTGGATGGTCTTCAGCAAGGACAAAAGCCAAAGATGCAGTCCTTGGCCCACAGGTCCTTGACATAACAGATGTCCACAGACCGAGATACAACTATTCCTCCTCCTCCTCCTCCTCCTCCTCCTCCTCCTCCTCCTCCTCCTCCTTCATGGTACTGGGAATGGAACCCAGGGACTTTCTAAGTCGAGATCACACTCCCAGACCCATTTTATATTTTATCTGGAGACAGTGTCTCATTAAGTTGCGGAGACCTCACTAAACTGCTGAGGCTGGCTTCGAACCTACGATCCTCCTATCTCACCCTCCCAAGTACTGGGATTACAATCCCTGTGCCACCATGCCTAGCTTCTTTTCTTTTCTTTTCTTTTTTCTTTTTTCTTTTTGTAGTACTTGGGATGGAACCCAGAGGCTTTCTACCTCTGCGCTACACTCCCAGACCTATTTTATATTTTGTTTGGAAACAGGGTCTCACTAAGTTGCTGAGAGCCTCACTAAGTAGTTGAGGCTGGCTTCAAACCTGTGATCCTCCTGTCTCAGCCTCCAAAGTACTGGGATTACAAGCGTGTGCCACCACACTCAGCTTCTTATTTTCTTTTTAAGACTGAACCCAGGGACATTCTGTCTTTGAACTACATCCTTGGCTTCTTCTTTTTTTAAAAAATTTTTATTTTGAAACAGGGTTTGCTAAGTTGCGGTGGCTGGCCTTGAATCTGTGATCTTCCTGTCTCAGCCTCCCAAGTCCTAAAATTACAGACCTGGGCCACCGTGCCTGGTGGAACAAAGTATTTCATGCCCTGGGTAAGAGGGGTGTTCTTGAATAGAGTGATAAGAAGATGTGATAAGAGTCAATATTGCATCAGGCCACTCCAGCATGGAATATATGGGGATTCTAAAGACCGGCGGAGGAGAGATTGTGGGGACTGAGCTCAAAGTGAGAGGGCGAGAGAAAAGGGAGATAAAGGAGAGAGAGAGAGAGAGAGAGAGAGAGAGAGAGAGAGAGAGAGAGAGATATTAGGGGAATTGGTCCTGTGATAATGGTGGTGAGAAGTCAACTCAACAGGCCCTGGTCAAGCTGGATACCCTTGAATGAGGGTAGTGTGGCTGAGTCCATGCCTTAAAGCCTCAGGACCTACAGGTAAGATGATGGCATCTCTCAGCCTGAGGCTGAAGATCTGAGAACCCAGGGCAGGTGGCCACTGGCCCAGAGGCCAGAGATCCTGGAGTTTGGATGGCCAAGAGTAGGAAAAGGATGCCCAACTGGCTTCCAGGAAAGGGAGGGAGGGAGGGAGGGAGGGAGGGGGAGAGAGAGAGAGAGAGAGAGAGAGAGAGAGAGAGAGAGAGAGAGAGATTGCCTTTCCTCTGCATTATTATTATTATTATTATTATTATTATTATTAGTAGTAGTAGTAGTAGTAGTAGTAGTAGTAGTAGAGGGACATGCTACTTCCGAGTGACACCCCCAACCCTATTTTTTATTCTTTATTTTGAAACAGGGTCTCACTGGGTTGCAAAGGGTCTCACTAAGTAGCCGAGGCTGGCCACAAACGGAGATCCTCCTTTCTCAGCCTGCTGAATGCTGGGATTACAAGTGTGCGCCACCAAGCCCCGCTTCCTCTGCATTTTTTCTGGCCCCAGCTGTTTGGAGGGTGTCGGCCTGCTGGGAGGGAGGTTCTTCCTCGGTTCACCCACACACAGGCCCCACTCCTCTGGAAACACCCCCTTGCACACACGGAGTAATAACACTTTACCCATGCTCTAGGGACTCCTTAATCCAGACACGTTGACACCTCAAATTAACCACCCCGGTGGCATATGTGCCTCTCCAGCTACTGAAACAAATCTTGAGGTATTGAAGTTATTGTTTTCTTGCAGCTTTGAGAGAAATCATCTGTGGAACCATCTGGACCTGGCACGCACTTAAGTGGTACCAAATAGTGCGCACTTGTGTGGACGTGTGTGCGTGCATCTGTGCCGGGTGTATGTGGGAGATGCTATTCAGTGCAGAAAGAATCATGACTGCCTCCTCCTCCTCCTCTTCCTCCTCCTCCTCCTCTTCCTCCTCCTCCTCCTCCTCCTCCTCCTCCTCCTCCTCCTCCTCCTCCTCCTTCTTCTTCTTCTTCTTCTTCTTCTTCTTCTTCTTCTTCCTCTTCTTCCTCTTCTTCCTTTGAGCTACATCCCCCAGCCTTATTTATTTATTTATTTATTTATTTATTTATTTATTATTATTTTTTCCACTGGGGATGGAACCCAGGGGCATCCTACCTCCAAATGACACTCCCAGCCCTATTTTTTATTTTTTATTTTATTTTTTGTGTGTGGTACTGGGATAGAACCCAGGGGCCTTCTACCTCCATGCTACACCTCCAGACCTATATTATATTTTATTTACAAACAGGGTCTCACTAAATTGCTGAGAGCCTCACTAAGCTGCTGAGGCTGGCTTTGAACCTGTGATCCTCCTGTCTCAGCCTCCCAAGTACTGGGATTACAAGCGTGTGCCACCAAGCTTGGCTCGCCCTATTTTTTTAAAATTTTTTATTTTGAAACAGGGGCTCACTAAGTCGTGGAGGGCCTCACTAAGTTTCTGTGGCTGGCCTTGAACCTGTGATCTTCCTGTCTCAGCCTCCCAAGTACTGGGATTGCAAGTATGCACCTCCAAGCCTAGCTCATGGCTAGTTTTAAAATAGTGGACTGTTAATATTAAACAAATCTCTTTAAATATTTCCTGTTTCCGGACTTGACTTTTACTTGTTTTATATGACCATCCTAATTTTAACTTTCTGAAAAGCTCTGTGGGATTTGTATCTTTTATGGAAAAAATATGGTTAAAAATGGCTTTGACTCAGTCTGAGAATCTTTCACAAGGAATTTTTTTTTTATGGTACTGGGGGTGGAACCCAAAGGCTTTTCTACATCTGGGCTATACTCCCAGACCTCTTTTATATATTTTTTTTTTTTTGGAAACAGGGTCTCACTACGTTGCTGAGAGCCTCACTAAGTAGCTGAGGCTGGCTTTGAACCTGTGTGGTCCTCCTGTCTCAGCCTCCCAAACACTGGGATTACAAGTGTGCGCCACCACACCCAGCTTTTCATAAGGATTTGATGTTAATTAATTACTGGGGATTGAACCTAGGGGCCTTCTACCTCCAAGCTACACCTCTAGTCCCATTTTATTTCTTATTTGGATACAGGGTCTCACTAAGTTGCTGAGAGCCTTGCTAAGTTAGTTGCCAAGGCTGGCTTTGAATCTGTGATTCTCCTGTCTCAGCCTCTCAAAATACTGGGATTCTAAGCATGTGCCATCACACCTGACTTCCCAAGAGTTTGAAAAAGCTAATTTAAATTCATGGTGAAAAAAATTCTCTTTAGTCTTATTTCTGTCATCTTGAAGTGTATTCCTTAAGAAACGCTTCATCATTCAGATTTTTTACCATCTTAAAATTTTTTTTATTGTGGTATTGGGGATCGAACTCAGGGACATTCTACCTCCGAGCTACACCTCCATCCAGTTTTATGTTTTTGTTTTGAAACGGAATCTGGCTGGGTTGCTGAGAGCCTAAGTTACTGAAGCTGTCCTCAAACCTGCAATTCTCCTGTCTCAGCCTCCCAAGTACCTCCAAGCCAGGGTGCACCACCACACCTGGCTATTTATCATCTTTTTAAAAGTGAGCTGTATTTTCTTTAATTGATTGATTGATTGAATGTGTGTGTGTGTGTGTGTGTGTGTGTTACTCGAGATGGAACCCAGGAGCTTTCTACCTCTGGGCTACATTCCCAGACCTATTTTATATTTTATCTGGAAACAGGGTCTCACTAATAGACTGGCTTCGAACTTGCACAATCCTCCTGTCTCAGCCTCCCAAGTACTAGGATTACAAGTGTGCGCCACTACGCCTGGCGTTCTTTGATTGTTTTATTACATAGAATTGGGCTGCGGATGATAGAAAGTGCCCCCAACCCAATGACTGACAGTTCCGAGATGCTTACTCCTCTCCCTGAATAAGGATCTCGGAAGTAGCTACCCAGGCCATGGTGGCTCTGATGTTCCAGGCTCGGAAACAAAGCCCCTTCCGGCTCTCTGCACCACTAACCAGCATTTACTGTTCTTCCTTGGAACTCCTTCCCGGCCCTGGGTTGGGGTGGGAGCTGGACTCCTGCATTTAGTGTTCCCTGGGGTGGACGGCACCAGATCCAGAGAGACAATGCCTGGAATCCAGGTGCAGGAGGAGGAAATGGATGATAAGCCTCAAATGCAGTAGTGGTTCAATTTATGTGCCAACTTGGCAAGATGCTGGGGTCCAGTTATTTGGTCAAAGAGTCAAGCGATTGCTGTGGAGAGGTGGTTAACGTTCAGTCAGTTGACTGAAGTAGGTTAATTTTGTGAGTGGGCCATCTCCAATCAGTTGAATGACATTAAGAGCAAAACTATTTTCTTTAGAAGAAGAATTCTACCTTAGATTATAACATGGGTGCCGGGGCTGTAGCTCAGTGGTGGTGTATATGCCCAGCATGCACAAAGCACTGGGTTCAATCCTCAGCACTGCAAGAAAAAAAAATACTATATATAACTGTATATAAAATGGCTTGAGGTTCCAGTCCACTGACCAGCCCTTTAGCTTTCAGACATGACAGCCCCCCACCCCAACGGTGTGAGCCAATTTCTTAAGTTTTCCTCTCTTTTTCAATCTAAACAATCTTTGTCTTTTGTGGTCTGTGCATTTTAAAAAAATATTGACCAGTTACTTTGCAAGATGCCCTTTAAATTGAATTTGTCTTGTGTCTCCTCACAATTGGACTCAGATTATGCACTTTTGGCAGAAATATCACAGATGTGATGCTGAGTTCATGTTAATATTTCATATTAGGAGGTACATGATATTGGTGCATTCTGCTATTGGTGACGCCTCTGTAACCTGTTGTTGTTTTAAATAATAGCATTTGACCTAGGTTCAAACTGGCCATACTCCCAGCCTTAATTTTTATTTTTTTAATTTTTATTTATTTATTTATTTATTTATTTATTTTGTTTATTTATTTTATTGGTGCACTGTATTCATACATCATAGTGGGATACAAACTTTTGTAGACATACATGCACACATCGCCCAGTCAGCCCCCACCCGATCCCCACCCCATTCCCTCCCCATCCCTCCTTCCCATGCTTGGCTTAGTGGTTGACATCTAGTATTATAGCAATTTATCCAAAATTAAAAATGATAATCTCACATAACAGTTTCATTTGTCTGATACCAAGCTTTTGATGACTTAAAGATAACATTTCAATATTTCCTTTTGCTTTCTTTCTTACCAGAGAATATTTTTTTAAGTGAAACTATAATATATTTATATATTTATTTTTCAGAAAAAAATCTATCCTAATATGGAATATGGATTCTAGATACCCAAAACGATCTTGAAAAAGAACAAAGCTAGAAGATATATATTTTCTGATTTCAAACCATATAAAGCTACAATAATTGAAACAGTGTAGTACTGTTCTAAAGGCAGATATATAAACCATTGGAGTTAAATACAAGCCTAGAGCTAAATTCTTCCCTATATTATCAAGTTATTTTTGACAAGGTTTCCACGAACATTTGGTGGTAGAAATAATAATCTTATAACTAAATATTGTTGAAAAATAATAATTACATGGAAAAGAATAAAATTGGACCCTTACCTAATCCCATATACAAGTATTAACTCAAAATAGATAATAGACCTAAATATAAATCTTAAGACTATAAACTTTTAGGAGAAAATCTGGGTCATAAAACCTCACAACATTGAAATTGGCAGTGATTTCTTGGATATGATTTCAATGGCACAGGCAACAGAAGAGTATACAAACTCCCTAAAAAATAAAAAAATATTGTATATCCAAAGACAATGTAAACAGAGTTAACAGTTACTAATAGAATGGGATAAAATATTTCCAAATGCTATATCTGAAGGTATATTAATATTCCAACTATAAATCCTAAAAATTAACAACAATAAAGGCAAACAATACAATTTAGAGATAGGTAAAAGACTAACATAAATAATGAATCTCCACAGATAACCAATCTTAGTTGTCTGTTGGATGGAAAATCTTGTTTCTCTGGTTCTGGTGTGTGTTACCTATTTCTTCTTTGTAGTTAATCTCTTTGAGTATTTTCTCTAGCGCTGGTTTTGAAGACATAAATTCCTTCAGTTTCTGTTTGTCATGGAAGCTTCTTATTTCTCCATCTAATTTGATAGAAAGTTTTGCTGGGTAGGAAATTTTTGGCTGGAAGTTGTTTTCTTTCAGAGTTTGGAATATGTTACTCCAAGCCCTTCTGGCTCTCATGACTTGGTTTGGGAAGTCTGGAGTGATTCTAATTGGTTTGCCTCTGAATGTCACTTGGCCCTTTGCTTTTGTTGCCTTTAAGATTCTCTGCTTGGCTTCCACATTGGTCATTTTGACAATGATGTGGCGTGGGGATCCTCTTCTCCAATCCTGTCTAAAGGGAGTTCTATAGGTTTCCTGGATCTGTGTATCAACCTCTTGCTCTATGTTTGGAAAATTTTCTGCTATTACTTCCTTGAAGAGATTGTTGATCCCTTTGGTTTCACTTTCTTTTCCCTCCTCTATTCCAATTATTCTTAGGTTAGCTCTCTTAAAATGGGCCCATATTTCTTCAATATCAGATTCCTGCTGTTGGATATTTTTTTCTAGATTAGAAACTATGCGTTCATTTTTGGAATGATCATCTTCTAAGAGCGAGATTCTGTTCTCCATGTGGTCTAATTGGTTGTTTGTGCTTTGAATTGAGGCCTTTCCTTCATTAATTGCATCCTTTATCTCTTTTTTGGCTCTCTCTGAGTTCTTTTCAAAGCACCTCTATTATTTCTACAGTTATTTTCCTGATTTGATCTTCTAGAAATCTCTGATTTTCTGTTTTATCGGGTTCTGATGTTGTGGGGTTGTGGGCATTCATTGCTCCAGTGTTATTCCTCTTTCCCATGATTTCGGAAGTTTGTGCCTTCTCTGGGTTCTTCCCTTGGGTCACTATGACTTCACTTAAGGTGCTCTGGATCTTGAGTCAGTAGTATCTCAGACCCTACTACTCCTTTACTGGGTTGTATCACAGAGTCTTCGACCCAGGGAGTCGATAGAGGCTGCTTTAAACTATGGGGGGTGCCAGGTTGCACGTTCTCCTATGGTGTGATATCTCTGCCACCGCCACTCCCCCACTGGGTCAAGTCCCAGCGAGTACAGTACTGGGATCCTCTGTGGCCCGCAATTTGACTCACTGTTCTTGAGTTCGCAGATGTAGCTTTACTGGACTCGTCGAATTCGCTGCTGCTGCTGCCGCCGGTGTCAATATGGCGCTGCTGCTACGCCCTCGGCCGTGAGGCTGGCTTATTTCTTCTTGGTTTTGAATTCCACTCTGAGTCCTTGTAGCGTGTGCTGAGCTCAGCCACTGGGAGCTTTAGATGTTCCCTGCACTGAAAAATCCCACCTGGCTGTTCCGCAGTGGCTCACCTCAGCTTGCTGTAGCCGTCCAGTGAATTCGCCGCTGCTGCCAGCAATATGGCGCTGCTGCCGCATCCTCGGGCATGAGGCCGGTGTATCTCCTCTGTGGCTCTGAGCTCTGTTCTCAGTCCGCTTTCTCTCTGGAGCCTGGTGATTTTTTTGTTTCTCTGGTGATGGTGTTTTCTGGCTATGAAAGGCGCTGATTTTGTGGTAATGGAGATTGGTTGTTAGCGGGGCTCTTAAGCCCCGCTTTTCTCGGTCACCATCTTCCCGGAAGTCTAATTTTTATTCTTTATTTTGAAACAGGGTTTCTATCTTCCCTTCCCCTAGACAGTATGATCGGGTCAGGATGAGTAACTAGTATAAATTCACGCCAGTGCTGGACTAAATTTGATCCAGGATTTTTGTTTGAACTGGATGAAGAGACATTCTTTTTTTCCCCTAGAACTAGAAATTGAAACAGGGTCTCATTGAGTTGCAAAAGGCCTCACTAAGTAGTAGCTGAGGCTGTTCTCGAACCACAATCCTCCTGTCTCAGCCTCCCAAATGCTGGGATTACAAGCGTGGGCCACTACATCTGGCTAGGAATTCTTTTCTGTTATTCCTATACCTGGGAAGTATAGTCTTTGAGCTGCAGCAGCCACATTGCCACCTTGGGAGGAGAGTCAGCCTGGGAATAGAGCTCTGAGTTCAATCCCCAGCACCAATAAAATAAAATAAAAAATAGAGCTGAGGGTATAGCTTAGAGGTAGAGTGCTCCTAGATTCAATCTCCAGTACCAGCCAGACATGATCACACAAGCCTGTAATCCCAGTACTTGGGAGGCTGAGACAAGATGATCTCAGGTTAGAGACCAGCCTCAGCAATTTAGGGACCCTTTAAAAATAAAAAATAAAAAAGGGCTATGAGTGTAGGTCATAGTTACAAGGCCTGGTTTTGAGCCGAATGTGGTAGTGCACAGATCCTAGTACTTGGGAGGCTGAGACAGAAGGACCACAAATTTGAGGCCAACCTTAGTGACTTAGTAAGCTCTTGTTTCAAAATAAGAAATAAGAAAAATTGAAATTGAACTGGGGCATATCTTAGGGGAATTATACCACTGGGTTCCATCCCCAGTTTAAAAAAAAAAAAAATATATATATATATATATATATATATATATATATATATATATATATATATATATTTCTTTTTGTGTGTGTGTGTGTGGTACTGAGGATGGAACTCAGGGGTATTCTGCTTCTGAGCCATACTCCCAGCCCTATTTTTTATTCTTTATTTTGAAACAGGGTCTCATTAAGTTGCAGAAAGCCTCACAAAGTAGCTAAGGCTGTCCTTGTCCTGTCTCAGCCTCCCAAGTACTGGGATCACATGCATGCGCCAAAAACATAAGTCAGTATATGCCCTCACTAGCTATCAACATGCAATAAAGAAAATCATTTATAAAAAATTACATGTATATGCATATATATATATATATATATATATATATATATATATAATTGTGTTGAGGGTTCAAATTACTTTTTGTGCTCCCTGTAACAGAATTATATACCCCAACCTCAGGGGTTGCAACTTATGGTGCTTTGCCCTATTGAGGCAGGCTTGCATTATGATTTGCTTTGGCCAATGTAATGGGAACAAAAGTGCCACATCTGAGGAAAGCTTGAAAGCCATCTAATGATGCCACTCTTCCTCTTCCCCTTTGCCAGAACAACTGCTTGAGCCTGGCTCTCCAAATGAACATGGCTCATGAACAGAAGCCGAGCTATAACTGACCTGTAATGTGTTGTTGTTCTAAGCCATTGAGACTGGGGGGCTGTTTGTTACTGCAACATGATTTACAAAGTCTGACTAATAGGGCATAAGATATTGTAGCACATGGAAAAGTCTGCACTTTACCTACTTTATGTATGTTTTTGCCTAGACATAGCATTACCACGATCCAGCCACTTCAGATGAACACTGATACAATTGTGTTGTATAAAACAATTCAGAAAGCCACTAATTGCTGTCAGTGCCATGATTTTCTGCAGTGGTGATCAATTCTTAGTGAAACTGTGAGTTAAAAAAGAAAAAAAAAAGCATCCTTCAATTTACATGGTTGTTTGCATTCCTGGGAAATGAAGTCTATGCCAAAATCAGGCAAATTAGGTGTTGCTAGACTCATATAATTACAAAATGTTTCATCTATATGAAGTCATGAATAGAAGTCATATTTGTATAAAGTTCAAACACAGGCAAAATATATACATGCTGTTAGAACACACATAGGTGTGTCAACTCAAGGAGACACTAGGGTGTGTTCAGGTTGTGAGGATTCATCAAACTGTACACCAATGTGTATTTTTCTACTTGTATATTATGTTATAGTAGAGAGTTAAAGAACTCCTGCAGGGCATGGGACAAATTTCTGACCTGTAGGATTATTCTGTACATTGCAGGATGACCAGCTCTCCTGGTCTCCATCCACGAACAGTCAATAGTGTTCCTGAATCATTATGACAGCAAAAGCAAAACAAAATGTCTTCATACATTTCTCTAACATCAAGCTTACTCCTTGGGCTGGTTCCCTTGAAGCTCATCAACTACCTGATAGCCAAATAAAATTTGTCTTTCGTTAGGCAATCTTCATAGGCGGTATATGAAGCAATAAGGAGTGAGGTTTATTTTATTTTTTTTTGCAGTACTAGGGATGGAACCCAGGGGCATTCTATTTCCAAGCTACACCCCCAGCCCTATTTTTTATTCTTTATTTTGAAACAGGGTCTCACTGAGTTACAGAGGGCTTCCCTAAGTAGCTGAGGCTGTCCACAAATCGTGATCCTCCTGTCTTAGTCTCCCAAATGCTGGGATTACAAGCGCGTACCACTACACCTGGATTGGGTGTTGTTTTTAACTTCTGTTGGTAGTGATGATGGTGATGGTGGTAGTGGTGGCGGTGGTGGTGATGGTCGAGGTGGAGGTGAGGATGGTGGTGATGATGTTGACGGTGGAGGTGGTCATAATGATTTTGATGGTGAAGGTGCTGGTGCTGATGGTGATGGTAGAAGCGGTGGATGATGGGAGGTGGTGTGATGGTGATGATATAGTGGTGATCATGGTGGTAGTTATGGTGGTGGTTATGTTGGTGGTGATGCTGATGCTGACAATGGTCATAGTGGTAGGGTAGATAACTACCTGTCTGCCACAGCATCTTCCACATGCTCTTACATATAGATATCTTAGATCACTTCGCCCCCAACCTCCCAAATCATCACTGGCTCCTGATGGCCTACAAGATAAAACACACCCAACTCACCTCTCTAGTCTAATATTTTGTGGTACTGGGGATTAAACCCAGGAATGTTCTACCTCTGAGCTACACTCCCAGCCCTGTTTTACTTTGTATTTTGGAACAGGCTCTCGTTAAGTTGCTGAGGGCCGAAGTTGCTAAGGGTGGCCTTGAACCTGCGATCCTTCTGTCTCAGTCTCCCCTGTACTGGGATTACAGGGTGATCCGGCATTCTACAAGGTAGCCCAAGCATTCTAGGCTAATTTGGAGGCTGCCTGTATTTTTTTTTTTTTTTTTTTGGTGGTACTGGGGTTCCTGGAAGCCCTTCTGCCTCCAGGCTACACTCCCAGACCTATTTTTTACATTTTCATTTTGGAAACAGGGTCTCCTAAGCCAGCGTGCGCGGCTGGCTTTGAACCTGCGCGATCCTCCTGTCTCTGCCTCCCAAGCGCGGGGATTACAAGCGTGCGCCACCATGCCCGGCTGCCTGTATTTTACGTGAACCATTGTCTTTCCCTTCACTGAACACACACCGGCGCCACTATTCACTACTCCTCTGGGGAGAAAGCCTCCTTTTCATTTATTTCATTAAAATACTTCCTCTTCCACCACAGTTTTCTCCTTTTTTCTATTTGCCCCTCCTGTTTCCTTTCTATCTCTCTAGCATTTCCTTCCTTCTGCCCTTTGTACCTGTCTTTTTATAACCACAGACTTAGTACGATTATAGGTACTCCCTGGGTGTTCGAGAAATGATTGTTAGATTAAACTGAACAAAAACACAGTCTCTGAATTTCGCAGAAACCAACAACTCAATTTCCAAAATTTTTTAACTGGTTGAGACCTGTAGTTGTTTCTGCAGTTTGGATTTTATTTTATTATTTTTTGTGGTACCGGAGATGAAACCCAGAGGCATTCTACCTCTGAGCCACACCCCCAAACCTATTTTATTCTTTTATTTTGACACAGGGTCTCACACTAAGTTTCAGAGGGCCTCGCTAAATCGCTGAGGTTGGCTGCAAACCTGTAATCCTTCAGTGTCAGCCTCTCAAGTATTGGGATTACAAGTATATGCCACCACACCTGGTTTTTATTTTTTTATTTTTTATTTTATTTTTTTTTTTTTTTGGTGGTACTGGGGTTCCTGGAAGCCCTTCTACCTCTGGGCTACACTCCCAGACCTATTTTTACATTTTCATTTTTGGAAACAGGGTCTCCTAAGCCAGCGCACGCGGCTGGCTTCGAACCTGCGCGATCCTCCTGTCTCTGCCTCCCAAGCGCGGGGATTACAAGCGTGCGCCACCACGCCCGGCACCACACCTGGTTTTTATAAAATTTTTTTTTGGGTGTGTGTGTGTGTGTTACTGGGAATGGAACACAGTGACCTTGTACCCCTGGGTCAACCTCCCCCAGAACTATTTTACTTTTTATTGGAAAAAGGGTTTTGTTAGGTTGCTGAAAGCCTCACGAATTTGTTGAGGCTGGCTTCAAACTTGTGATTCTCCTGTTCTCAGCCTCTTCTTTCAAGTACTGGGATTACAAGCATGTGCCACCATGCCCAGCTACAGTTTGAATTTTAAACACCCCCCAAAGACCTTTGTGTTTAAAGCTTGTCCCCTAGGCAGGATTATTGAGTGGTTGTAGAAATTAAGAGGTGGGGCCTAGTGGAATGTATGTAGGCCGCTAGAGGCTGGTCTCTCAAGTGTATCATGGGACCCCTGCCTCTTCCTGTACCTTTCTTTTGCTTTTTGGCCATACTGTGAAGGTAAGTGGTTTTGCTATATAGGCTCAAAGCAACAGTTTTTAGCCCAAAACTCTAAGCTAAAAAACCCTTTTCTAAGTTACTTATCTCAGGCCTTTCTTTTAGTGACAGAAAGCTGCCTGATGCAGTTATCTGGGTAACATACAGTTTTCCATTGCTAGCCTTAATTGTGCAGCAGAGGCCCTTCCTTCCTCTCATTGAAGGAAGGTTGTATTCCAGACTTGGCTCAGAAAGGGAAATGAGTATGTTTGGCTTCCCTGAGCCACAGTAATATTCCCCAGTTTGGAGCCTGTCAGTGTACTACAAAATAAACAAGAGTGGGAGAGGGGATTTGATA
The DNA here is from genome assembly GCF_963383645.1 of Muscardinus avellanarius. Lineage (NCBI taxonomy): Eukaryota > Metazoa > Chordata > Mammalia > Rodentia > Gliridae > Muscardinus > Muscardinus avellanarius. The sequence goes on along the minus strand of NC_137801.1, from coordinate 78,024,905 downwards.
GCCATTCATGTTTTTTTTTTCCCCCCTTACTAGAGATTGAACCCAGGAGATATTCTATCTCTCAGCTACACCCCTAACCCCATATATATATATATATATATATATATATATATATATATATATATATATATATATATTGGTACTGGGGATGGCACCCAGGGGATGGAACCCCAAGTCCTATTTTTTAGCCTTAATTTTTTTGAAACAGGGTCTCACTGAGTTGCAAAGGGCCTCGCTAAGTAGCTGAGGCTGTTGGTAAACATCCTCCTGTCTCCGCCTCCTGAATGTTGGAGTTACAAGCGTGCATCACCACGCCCGGCCTGCCTCTTTTGGTTTTTCTTTTTTGTTTGTTTTGTTTTGAAACAGGGTCTCCCCGGTTGCTGAGAGTCTAAGTTGCGGAGGCTGTCCTCGAACCTGTGATCCTCTTGTCTCAGCCTCTCAAGTACTGGAATTACAGGCATGCACCCCTGAGGGGTCAGCCAGCAGCTCAGTTTTAGCATGGCCAAGAGAGTGCAGGTGAGACTAGGTGATGTTTCAGTTACAATTGTTCAGCAGGCATTTCTGGCATTGTTACGTACTGTGGGAATTACCAATATTAATGATCAAGAATCTTTCCACGCCGGGTGTGGTGGCTCACGCTTGTAATCCCAGCATTTGGGAGGCTGAGACCTGAGGATTGTGGTTCACTGACAGTCTCGGCTACTTAGTGAGGCCCTCCCTCTGCAACTCAGTGAGACCCGGTTTCAAAATAAAGAATAAAAAATAGGGCAGGGGGTATAGCTCGGAGGTCAAATGCCCCTGGGTTCCATCCCCAGACCCGCAAAAAAAAAAAAAAAATCTTTCCTCACTCAGACTAACCAGGAAGATTATGTGACCAGGTACCTTCAGGGGGGCGTGGCTAGGAGCTGAGGTAATGTCTTTGGCTTAAGTCACTTCTCTATGTAAAAATCTTCAGTGGCTCCGCCTGGGTGTCCCTACTGGGGTCTGCTGTGACTACTGGTCTCACTAGATTTCAAATTCCTCGTGGACAGGGATGCACTTTATCTGAATTAACTGCTTCACCCATTTTCCAGCCCCCTGGGGCAGCAACAATGTGCAATAAATTCACCAAGCCACGAGTCTCCTCTCCTTCCCTTAACCCCAAACCTGGAATCACAAGCCTGTTTCTTGCCCAGCTGCCCCAGGCTCCTCCCCACGAGGCCCCTTTGGGTAGAATCGCCCCTTCCCCGTGGGTCCTGAGGGTGTGACCAAAGGGGCTCTGCGCCAGCCCCTCTCCGCCGCCAGCCCCTCCCACCCACCCAGCGGAGCACCGCGCCAAAGGCTCGGCAGCCTGGGCTCCCCCTATTGGCTCCTGCTTCAGCGGAAGGTCCTGAGCTGGGCTCGAAAGACAAAAAAACGCTCGGGCAGTTTCACCGGTTTTAGTTCTGATGTCGCTTCAGTGGGTTCCGAGGTTCCTTCCCGCGGTCGGTTCCCTAGATCCCGCCTTTGTCTCTAGTCTCACGCTCCCCCATTTTTACAGACCCACAAGGAAACCTTTCCGGAGTCTTTGTGACCTCGCCCAACTTCCAACATTCCATAGTCTCCCACCCCCCTTTTCTTCCCAGATTTCAAATGGCTTTTTTTCTTTTTTTTCTAACGTGGATCAGAGGTATAAGGAAGCCAGAGGGAAACAGTGGGACCCTAAACGCTTGGCAAAAACAAAATCCTACTCTTTTCCAAAGCAGTAGACAAAGCGGGGCTAAATTTGCCCTGACTGCATTGTGAGCAAGATACAGCTAAGATCCCGTGAAATCTTAAGAAGAAGCAGGTAAAGCCCAAAGCAGAAATGGTCCCTCCGAGCCGGCACAGTCTGCGCCCCCTCCTCCCCTCTGCGGCAGAATTCGTTTCCAGCGCAGGGGACTTTGCTGCAGCGGCGCTGCCCACGCGACGCGCGCTCAGCTAAGGATTCAGACCACACCGGCCATGCCACGAGGTGTTTTATTTTTCATTAATCATACAAATAATTTTTCTATAACATCCCGGGGCAAACCGGAGAAATTTGGCAGTCCGATCGGGGGTCCCCTCGGGGGCCCGCGGGCCGGTGGCATCGGCGCGGAGTGCCCGGGTTCACAGTGCTGCTTGAGGCTCGTGTCCATCTTGCAGGTGGCTCTTCCTCCACACCGCCACAGGGGTCTCGGCGACGCCGGGGGTGGGGCATCCTCTAGGCTCTTAGGAGATCTCACTCCGCTTTTCCTGCTCAATGGCTGCGGGGCGGGAAGCGGGCACTGGAGGGTGAGGCCACCTTGCAACCCCCAGCCCCCCCAACCGAGGCGCTCACAACAAGTCTGGCGTGGGTGGGGCACCCACAAAGTCTGAGAGTCCAGAGAGGGGCTTGGGCTGGGGCAGAGCAAGGCGCTTTGTGTAGCTGGGTGGCTGGCTGGCCGGACCCGGGGGCGCTGGCCAGGTTGGGGCTGGGGTGCAGGGTTGGCACGGGAAGGGCGGGCTGGGGGCGCACTTACTCTCTTTGGTCGGCAGGGTATTCTTCTCCTGCGTCTCCGTCTTCTTCAGCTTGGCCTTATCGAAGCTGGCGATTTCCCCCATGTCCGGCTTGTCTGCCATTTTCTTAAAAACAGTCCTGAGTGGGCACAGCAAGGCGGTTGGCCTGGGGCGGGGGCCGGCGCCCGCACCCCGCGCTCTGGGCCGACGCCTCTCGACGTGGCACTCCCGCCGGGGCGCCCCCCCCCCCAGGCCGAGGATCTGGGCGCGTCCCGAACCCCACCTCGGAGCCCCAGGGCGTGGTCGGCGGCCGGAGTCCCGTCGGGAAAGGGCGCCTGTTGCAGCCCCGGCTCGCCCACCCGCTGCACGGTCCGACCCCACCCGGCTGGCCCCCGCCCCAGCGCGGCGCCCACCGCAGCCTCACCCTCCGAGCCGGGGGTCCCGATGCTCCCACTCGCGATGCTGCAGCAAGAGACAAAAGAGCGGCGCCCGCCCCTCGCCTTATATACGCCGCGCCCCGCCCCTCCCCCGCCGCAGAGTGGGCGGAGCCATCAGAGGGCGTGGCCAGGCCAGCCGCTAGCTCCCGCCTCGCCCCCCAGGGGCAGCCCCGGGGCTGGGCGCCGCCCTTCCTGCACCCGGCGCGGACCCTGCCTGTGTTCCGCTGCTGGGGAGCTGGCGCCAGGCCCCGGGGCTTTCTTTTGGGGTTGCATTTCCCTTAGCTACCGGGGATCTGCCACTCACCCCCTCAGGAAGGGCGTGGGGGGCTGTGTGTGTGGCTTGTAGCTGTCTGTGCGGGCGTGCACGCGCCTTCTGCAGCACCCCTAGCTCGCAGGAGACACCCCACGCGTGTCGCCCCAGGTCTCTTCGGTGCGCCTGTTCAGAGTCCCCTCTCCCTCCCCGCTTTCCTGCGGCGAGTGCTCCTTAAACACTGTTACAAGCATTGTCTGAAGGGTGGGTTGGGAGCAGGGAGTCCGGAGAGAGCTCGCCAGGTCCCCCCCACCCCCCACCAGCCTCCTAGAACAGGGTACCAGAGATTGCGTCTTTCCTCCTTGAGGTAACCTTGAAGAATATAGAAACCCAGGTGCCTACAAACGTTCTTGTCTTGCCTAATAACCCATTACAGAAGTGGTATAATGCAGTTATTTAAATTTCCCTAGAAAAGTAGTGTTTTCAGCCTGTGCACACCTTTGCTTTATTTACTTAGTACTGGGGGTGGAAGCCAGGGGCATTCTACCTTCTGAACTACACCCCAAGCCCTATTTTATTTTTTTTTTTAAACTTTGAAACATGGTCTCGCTAAGTTGCTAAGGCTGGTCTAGAACCTGTGACCCTCCTCTCTCACTTTCCTACATACTGGGATTACAGGAGGATGCTGCCACGCCCGGCTAGTGCAAAACCTTTATTGTATTTAATTAATTAATTTATTTATTTATTTTTGTGGTACTGGGGACTGAACCCAGGGGCCTTCTGCCTGAGCTACACCCCCTGTTTATTTTGAAACAGGGTCTCACTAAGTTGCAGAGGGCCTCACTAAATTGCTAATGCTAGCCACTCACCCCTGATCCTCCTGTCTTAGTCTCCCCAGCACTGGGATTACAGTCTCCCCAGTGCTGGGATTACAGTGCTGGGATTACATGCCAAACTATGGGTATGAATTTGATGTACCAAATTCCTCGTATGATGCTAGGCAGTTCTCTTCCTGCACCTCAGTTTCTTCTTCAGAAGAATAGCTTCAGTATAAACACCAATGAGATAAAAAAAAAAAAAAGCAGGCACCAAGGGGTTGCTCAATCTGGCAGCCCGATTAGAATGCCACAGTCACATTTCTTGAGTGCATCGGTCAACTGCTGCAGTTCTCTGTTACAGAGCACCCCAAGCCTCGGCGGCTTAAAATACGGATTTATCTTCACTCATATCTGCAGGTCAGGTGATGCTTGCCTCCTATCCGGATGTGCCTCATCCTCCGGTCTTGGGGCTAGCTGGAGCTTGCTCTTCTCAGGGCAAGCCTGAGGTTTGTAGTGTAAGAAATTGTAGAGGTGTTGAAGTGTAAATATCCTGTTGAATCTCTTAATGTCCCATTGGCCAAGCCCATCATCGATGGAATGGAGTCTATCCCACTCATGGCAGGAGAGGAAAGAGAATGAAAACATTTCTTGAACAAAAATCAGACTTCACTCTGGGCTTAGGGGTACACACCTGTAATCTCAGTTCTTGGCAGACTAAAACAGGAGGATCACAGGTTCAAGACCAGCCTCAATAACTTGGTGAGACCCTGAGTAACTTAGCAAGGCTCTGATTGAAAAAAAAAATAAAAAGGGTAGGGGTGTAGCTTGGAGGTAGAGGGCCTCTGAATTCAATTCCCAATACCAAAAAAGGAAAAAAAATTCACAGAATGGGTAGGCTGACAGATATTAACAGTAACAACCAAATACAGTCTTCACAGTGGCTTAAGATAATGAATGTTGATTTTCTACTGATATAGCAATATGCTACATTAATGCTGTGGTTGTGGAGTGCTCCTCCGTGGAGTGACTCGGGCACCCACGCCCTTGCTCTGTTACCCTGCCCCTCGAGGTCTGGGAAGTCCACTCCAGCCAGCCAGTGGATGAGGAAACAGGAGTGGATTAAGAACCATACCAGATTTTTATGGCTCAGTCATCCCATTTCCTCTGCCCTCATTTTTTTTTTTGGGGGGGTGGGATGATGGGTTATAGCAGCACATGGTCACATGATCTTACTTAACTGCAAGGGAGGATGGGAAATGTCATCTAGCTGTTCTCGGGAGGAAAAGAAAGCAGGGTTGGGTGGACTTCATTCTCTACCATACACCATGGAAGGATCTGCTAAGCCTGAACGTGAAAATATTCAGGCATCCAGAGTCGGCCACTGTTCCAAGGGTTTTGCTAGCATTTAAATTGCTTTTCAGAGGCAATGCCAGCATTTTGACGTATTACTGTCCTGGGCACTATGTTTGGCGTGAGCACGACAATACTCAGTCATCCTAATTTGGGCCCATGATGTACTTCCATTCTAACTTCCCTTGACTTAAGAAACAAAGGGATCTATTTCTCCTAAAGATAGCCATGTAGACACATATTTGGAGAGAGAGCAAGCATGCAGAATTCTCTCCCCCTCCAAAAAAGAAAAAAGAAGTCCTAAGTGAACTTACAGACCTATCTTATTCTTGTTTTGTGCAGCTTGATGGTCCATTTCTCTAAAGCAGGCACAATGATCTGATCTATTTGTGTGTGTGTGTGTGTGTGTGTGTGTGTGTGTGTGTGGTACTGGGTATGGAACCCAGGGGTATTCTAGCTCCGACCTACACCCCCTGCCCTATTTTTTTATTCTTTATTTTGAAACAGGGTCTCACTGAGTTGCAGAGGGCCTCACTAAGTACCTGAGGCTGTCTGCAAATGGTGATCCTCAGGTCTCAGCCTCCCAAAGGCTGGGATTACAAGCGTGCGCCACCACGCCTGGCTTTACCCCAGCCCTTTAAAAAAGTTAATTTATTTATTGTGGTACTGGGGGATTAAACCCAGGGGCATTCTACCTCCCGGCTCCACTTCCCCCTCAACCTTCACTCTTCTTTTTTTTTTTTTTTTTTTGAAACAGGGTCATGGTAGATTGCTGAGAGCCTTGCTACATTGCTGAGGCTGTCCTCGAACCTGGGATCCTCCAAGCACTGCATTATAGTTATGCACCACCATGCCAGCTGAAAACCATCTGCTCATTCTTGAACACTTCTCCCGCCATTTCTCAAGTATACATCAGCCTTGGTGAATTTCTTCTAGGGAATAAAACATGGCGGAAATGATGCTTTGTGACTTATGAGGCCAGGTCATCCAGGACCTCATGGTTCTGTATGACTAGCTCGGGGGCTGCCTTCAGGCTGTAAAAAAAGCAAGCATGGACAGAAAAAGGCCACGAATCAGCATCCCTCTGGGCAGAGACGAGATGTCCCTGCCCCAATTGCAAAGTCATGAGTAAGATTAACGTTGTCCTAGTTGTTTTAATTTACTAAATTTCAGGATGTTTTGCGACTTAGTGGAAGATAATTGGAACATCATGAGAAGAAAAATTATAATCTGGTAGTGCCAGGGTCTCACGTTCCCTTTGGGGACTTTTTCCTAAAGAGCTACGTTGACACTCATGTCGACTTAAATAAATGTTTACTGAGCACTACGAAGTATCTGGCGGTGCTCTGGGTGTGGAAGATATAATGAAAGACTCCAGTTGCAAGTCTGGTGCTGTAGAGGAATGACTCAGAGTCAGTCAACAGTGCTCAGGCCTCGTGTTTACTTACCATGTGACGACGTTTCAGCCTGCTGCTTGGAACCAACTCCATCGCGCTCACAGATGGTGCAGAGAAAGTGCAGTCACCACGTCCAAGGACATTTCCATGTTCTTTGTTGAAGAGGATGCTCTGGGAATACAGAACCCTTAAGAGGGACCTAAGAGAGCCCTGGTGGCCATCAGCAAGGTGGAGGGGGTTCTGGGAGGAGGAGGTCTTTGGAGACCGGGATGGGGCTTCATCACGCGGTTTTCTCCAGCCTGACCTTTTTATCAGAGACTGGAATGGGAATGTAGATAGAATGCTGATTATATTATGAAAGAGGCGACTCTAAGTTTCAAAGCCAGATGAATACACTAGAGAAATGAACAAAATATGATGAGAAGGACCCGATAGGAACATAAATAAGGTCACTTTTTTTTTTTTTTTGGTATGGGAGCGTGAACCCAGGGGTATTCTTACCTCCAGGCTAAACCCCCAGCTCTTCTTATCTTGAGACAGGGTCTTGCTTTGTTGCTGCGGGTCTTGCTAAATAGCTGAGGCTGGCTTTGAACCTGTAATCCTCCTGTCTCAGCCTCCCAAGTACTGAGATCACAGGTATACACCACGTGCCTGGCAAATAGAGCCTTCCTGACCAAACATTAACCCTACCCCTATAGGGAAACGTGATGGATATGGGTAACTTCAAGGGGTAGCGAGATTTGTGGCTATGTGGCTTAAAACAAGGAGTTCAGTCCAAATCCTTTGAATACAAGAGGCCATTTGCTCAAGGCCTTTGTCTGCGCTAATGCTCCTTACTGGCGCTGTTCATCTCGGGCACCTTCCTTCATTAGAACCTGCTTAAGTGTCCCTGTTCTCAGAGAACCCTCTTTTGCCACCCTTATAGGGTAACATCCTTTTTCTCTATTCCTCTGTTTTCTTTCATTCAACTCAATTCATTTCAATTCATTTCAATTCAACTCTATACTAAACATGCTATATTTCCTTTTGTTATTGTTTTTATATCCTGCAGTAGGAAATGAGAGATCTTAACCACTGTATCCGCGGGATCTAATGCAGTGCCTGACATGTACTAAGTGCTCAGTGAGCACTCTTTGAACAAATGCCTGAGTTTCCTAATCGAAATGGAATGAGCTGGGCATGGCAGCGCAGGCCTGTAATCTCAATACTTTGGAGGCTGAGACAGGAAAATCGGAGAATCAAGGCCAGCCTCAACAACTCAGTGAGAACCTGCACAACTTAGCCCCTGTTTCAAAAAAAAAAAAAAAGGTTTGGGGGGGGTGTGTTTAACTCAGAGATAGAATGCCCATGGATTGACTCCGCACTACAAAATCAAAGGAATTAAGCTGGGTGTGGTGATACATGCTTGTAATCCCAGCATTTGGGAGGATGAGACAGGAGGATCATGGTTCTGGACAGCCTCAGCTACTTAGTGAGGCCCTTTGCAACTCAATGAGACCCTGTTTCAAAATAAAGAATTAAGCCGGGCGTGGTGATGCACACTTTTAATCCCAGCGCTTGGGAGGCGGAGACAGGAGGATCGTGCAGGTTCAAAGCCAGCAGGTTCAAAGCCAGCCGCGCTGGTGTAAGAGACCCTGTTTCAAAAATATAAAATAGGTCTGGGAGTGTAGCCCAGAGGTAGAAGGGCTTCCAGGAACCTCAGTACCACAAAAAAAAAAAAAAAAAAAAAACAACAACAACAACAAAAACAAACTAAAAAAAAAGCTGGGGGTGTAGCTCAGAAGTAGAATGCCCCTGGGTTCCATCTCCAGTACAAAAAAAAAAAAAATTCTAAGAAGAAAAAACAAAAAAGCTAAGGCGGCCAGGCGTTGCACACTTGGGAGACTGAGACTGGAGAATCATAGGTACGCGTCCAGCCTCAGCCATTTAGCAAGACACTGTTTAAAAAAAAAAAAGTAAACCAGGCGTGGTGGTGCACGCTTGTAATCCCAGTTCTTGGATTACAGGAGGATCTCACAGGTTCAAAACCAGCCTTGGCTACTTAGTGAGGCTCTCAGCAGCTTCGTGAGACCCTGTTTCCAAATAAAATATAAAATAGCTCTGGGAGTATAGCCTGGAGGTAGAAAGCCCCTGGGTTCCATTCCATCCCTAGTAACACACACACACACACACACACACACACACACACACACACACACGAAAGTAGCTCAGAGGTAGAACACCTCTGTGTTCAATTCCCAGTACCACCCTCACATCAAAACAACAACAAAGCCTGGTATGGCGGCACACATTTGTAATTCTAGTACTTGGGAGGCTGAGACAGGAGGATTGCGGGTTTGTGGCCAGCCTCGGCTTCTTAGTGAGGTCCTCTGCAACTCAGTGAGACCCTGTTTTAAAATAGTTAAAAATAGGTCTGGGGGTGTAGCTCAGAGGTAGAATGCCCCTGGGTTCAATCTCCAGTATCACAAAAAACAATAAAACAAAAAATAACAACAAGCTAGGCGTGGTGGCGCACGCTTGTAATCCCAGCATTTGGGAGGCTGGGACTGGAGGATCTCGGTTTGTGATCAGCTTCAGCTACTTAGTGAGGCCCTCTGCAACTTAGTGAGACCCTGTTTCAAAATAAAGAATAAAAAAAGTAGGGCAGGGGTTATAGCTCGGAGGTGGAATGCCCCTGGGTTCCATCCCCAGACCTGCAAAAAAAAAAAAAACCCAAACAAATAAACAACAACAACAACAACAACAACAAACCCTCAAAACACAATGAGCTACTGTGGAGGAGGTGATGAGCCCTCTGTCCCTGGAGGCATTCAGTGAGAAGTGGGCAGACACTATTGGGCTGCGATAGAGATGGGTCAGACGTTGGGCTGGAATAGGTTTGCCAGGAGAAGAAAGTCTTCCTAGAGACCCTCTGAATGAATGAAAATAGAGTTAGGGAGTTTAGGAGGGAGGTAAAAACACCAACTGGGTTATCAGACACGCTGCTTTATTCAGACCCAACCCAGCACCCTCCAGGGAGTCAGGCAGCAGTGGGGGAAGGGACGGAAGGGCCATGCTTCTGGAGAGTTGTCCATAGTCCTGATTGGCCGGCTGAGTCACGTGGTGCATCGGAGGCACCGATGTTTTATAGGCATGCAGATTCTCTCACGGCACCTGTAGTCTTGCAATATCTCCGCTTCTGGCTTCTGGGGTTCCGCCTCCTGTTCCCGCTCGAGATTATGTGGGTGAGGGGAGGGACCCGACTTACCACCTTCCCGAGTCTTCTCTTGTCGCGCTTCCACTTGTGAAACAGTCTCTCCCTTGGGGTGTTGGTTTTGCCAGCCTGAAAATAGCAGTGTGACTTTCACTTAGAGGACGCCCAAGAAGCCAATCAGTACAGGCTGCTGTATTTTCCATCAAAATACCATTCCTTTTTTCTTTTTCTTTTGCAGGTCACAGAGTGTAAGGGCTTGTCCAAGATAAACTTGCTGAGGTTCTGCCTCAGCAGTGATTGTTTGGCTGTGTGGAAGTGGAGATTAGCTCCTAAGCAAACCTGGGCTGTTTCTTAGTGGTCCAGGTGAATCTTACTACTTCAATTTTTACCTCTGCTGCTGGAATAGCAACTAACATTATGAAGTTCTTACTGTGCTCCAGGCTCGTGCTGAAGACTTTACACGTATTATCTCACTGAATCCTCACCAAAAAAAGTGTGAAATGGCATTATCTAATTTTATTTTTTTGTGGTGTCGAGGATTGAACCCAGGGTCAGTCTACCGCCGAGCTACACCCACAGCCCTTTTTTAATTAATTAATTAATTAATTTTTTATTTTTTTGGTGGTACTGATGATGGAACTTTTCTACCTCCGGGCTACACTCCCAGACCTATTTTATATTTTTTATTTGGAAACAGGGTCTCTTAAGCCAGCGAGGCTGGCTCCGAACCAGTGCGATCCTCCTGTCTCCACTTCCCAAGTGCGGGTATTACAAGCGTGCGCCACCACGCCCGGCTATTTTTTATTTTTTAACAGTGTCTCACTAAATTGCGGAGGGCTTCAGTAAGTAGCCTGAGGCTGTCAGCAAACCCGGATCCTCCTGTCTCAGTCTCCCAAGTACTGGGATTACAAGCGTGTGCCACCACGTCTGGCATAAATGGAACTATTTTATTTATTTATTTATTTTTTGGTGGTACTGGGGTTCCTGGAAGCCCTTCTACCTCCGGGCTACACTCCCAGACCTATTTTATATTTTTGAAACAGGGTCTCTTACGCCAGCGCGGCTGGCTTCGAACCTGCGGGATCCTCCTGTCTCCGCCTCCCAAGCGCGGGGATTACAAGCGTGCGCCACCACGCCCGGCGAATGGAACTATTTTAAATATCTGCTTTACAGCGTAGAAATCCAAGGCTCTGTCCGGGTCACACAGCCAGGAACTGGCCTTGCAGACACTTGAACCCATATCTGGTCGATTGCAAAGCTGGAATTCTTTACCACTGCACCACTTGCCCGCGCCTTGCAGCAAAGTGTGCACACCAGCTGGCTGCATCTGGCTGCCATGTGTGTTTTTTGGGCCACACTAAATGTAACAAAACGCTTTTGCTAAGACTCAAGCTTCAGAGGATCCGGCAGTGCCGAGTTTCTCTTCTCTCATGACAACACCGTCGTGGTTAGCGGCCACCCCCGTTGACTACACTCTCCACCACCCCCTAATGTCTTCCCAGCAGGGAAACCAATATCACTTTCTTTTTTTTTTTTTTTTGGTGGTACTGGGGTTCCTGGAAGCCCTTCGACCTCCGGCTACACTCCCAGACCTATTTTTACATTTTATATTTGGAAACAGGGTCTCCTAAGCCTTCGAACCTGCGCGATCCTCCTGTCTCTGCCTCCCAAGCGCGGGGATTACAAGCGTGCGCCACCACGCCCGGCAACCAATATCACTTTCTACTCACCACATGTGCGTTGGTGTTCTGTGTCCAGTACAGAAATACTTCTGTTCCTAGGTCTCTGTCTGTGGGAGCTCACCTTCAAAATGGCCTCCAGTGAGTCCCGGCTCCTGTGCGGTCCCCTCTAAATTAGTACAGTGTGACTGGCAGCATATAGCCACGGTGATAGTATGCCATTTCTGAGATTAAATGATAAAAAAAAAACCCCACACAATCTGGATGCTGTGGCGGACCTGGGAGGCGGAGACAGAAAATCACAGGTTCAAGGTCAGCTTCAGCAACTCAGTGAGCCTCTCAGAAAGATCCTGTTTCAAAATAAAAATAATGAAGCTGCCCTTTGCAAGTCAATGAGACCCTGTTTCAAAAGAAAGAATAAAAAGCTGGGTGTGGTGGTGCACGCTTGTAATCCCAGCATTTGGGAGGCTGAGATAGGAGGATCGTGGTTCGCGGACAGCCTCAGCTATTAGTGAAGCCCTTTGCAAGTCAGTGAGACCCTGCTTCAAAATAAAGAATAAAAAATAGGGCAGGGCGGGGGATGTAGCTCGGAGGTCGAATGTCCTTGGGTTCATCCTCAGACCTGCAAAAAAAAAAAAAAAAAAGAATAAAAAATAGGACTGGGGTGTCTCTCAGAAGTAGAATGCCCCTGGGTTTCATCTCCCAGTATTGCAAAACAAACAAACAAACAAATAAATAACAAAAACCAAAAAAATATAGAGAACTAGTGGTATAATAGCTTGGAAGTAGAATACCCCTGGGTTCAATTCTCAGTACCTCCCCCCTGAAAAAAAGGTTATAAAAATAGATTCCAATGCCCTGAAGCACATTCTGTCTCTTTATTTGTCTGTCTGTTCCTCTGATTTCTCATTTTGGGGGAAGTTTGTTGCTGTGTTGTAAGCACGAGAGAGGCCAATATGGCAAAGAGCTGAAGTCTGCCAGCAGCCCGTGAGGAGCTGAGGTGGCCATCAGGTACTTGAGCTCCAGATGGTCCCCAGCCCGGCGGAGTCTTTGGATGACTGGCTGAGAGGCAGGTGCAACCTCAGGAGAGGCTTGGAGCGGGAAACTGCTCAGCTCGCCGGCCAGAGCAGCACATGCCTGTCATCCTAGCTGCACGGGAGGCTAAGGCAGGAGGATCACAAATTTGAGGCCAGCCTTGGCAATTTAGCAAGATTCTGTCTTAAAATAAACAATTATCAGGAGTGAGAATCTAGCTCAGTGTAAAGAGTCCCTGGGGTTCAATCTCTAGTATGAGAGAGAGGAGAGAGGAGAGAAGAAAGAAAGAGGAGGGAGGGAGGGAGGGAGGGAGAGAGAGAGAGAGAGAGAGAGAGAGAGAGAGAGAGAGAGAGAGAGAGAGATTGATTCAGCTATGTTCCCAGAATCTGTGAAATGAAAATCTTTGTTGTTTTATATTGCTAAGTTTTGGGGTAATTTGTTACTCAGTTATAGATAAACTAATTCACTCTCAAAAGTAAGGAGAAAATGTAGAGAAACAGAAAGTAAAACAGTGATTCCCAGCACCTGGAAGGTAGAAGCCCTTTGCAAGTCAGTGAGACCCTGCTTCAAAATAAAGAATAAAAAATAGGGTAGGGCAAGGGGGGGTGTAGCTCGGAGGTCGAATGTCCCTGGGTTCATCCTCAGACCTGCAAAAAAAAAAAAAAAAAAAAAAAAAAAAAAAAAAAAGAAAAAGAAAAAGAAAAAAAAAAGAATAAAAAATAGGACTGGGGTGTCTCTCAGAAGTAGAATGCCCCTGGGTTTCATCTCCCAGTATCGCAAAACAAACAAACAAACAAACTAATTTTCTTTTTAGTTCTGGTGCTGGCCTGTGTATGCACTCTACCACCAGTCTACGCCTCCAGCCCAAGGGGAGTTCTTATTTAATGGTATAGAATTCAGTATGAGGTGATGAGAAAGTTCTGGAGACAGAAAACTGTGATAGTTGCCCAATAATGTGAATGTACTAAATTGTACACTTAAAAGTGATTATAGGCCGGGCGTGGTGGCGCACGCTTGTAATCCCGGCGCTTGGGCGGCGGAAACAGGAGGATCGCACAGGTTCGAAGCCAGCCTCGCTGGCTTAAGAGACCCTGTTTCCAAATAAAAATATAAAAATAGGCCTGGGAGTGTAGCCCGGAGGTAGAAGGGCTTCCAGGAACCCCAGTACCACCACCAAAAAAAAAAAAAAAAAAAAAAAGTGATTACAGTGGTAAATCTCATGTATATTTTATCACAATACAAAAAAGGGTAGAGCGGAGTAGAAAAGATAGATCATGAGTACCATGTGATTCAAGAACAATGAGAAAGAACATTTTTATTTGTGGAAGTAAAGAATATTTATATCATAACCAGGCGTGGTGGTATAGGCTTGTAATTCCTGCCCTTGGGTGGTTAAAACAGGAGGCTCACAGGTTTGCAACCAGCCTCAGCAGCAACTTAGTGAGGCCCTCCTCATCTTAGTGAGACCTTGCTTCAGAATAAAGAATAATAAAAAAAAAGGGCAGTTATAGTTTAATAGTGGTAGTTCAAAGGTAGAATGCCCCTGGGTTCAATATCACATGTCTCACACACACACACACACACACACACACACACACACATCAGTAAAACACCTGCCATTGTTAGAACTTTGGTATGTGGGTTGGGTGAGTGATAATAGTCTCTGGGGAGGGGAGAGTGGGGATTAGATCAGGAGCACTCAGGAAAATTACACCCCCAGCTCTTTTTTTTTTTTTTTTTTGGTGGAACTGGGGTTCCTGGAAGCCCTTCTACCTCCGGGCTACACTCCCAGACCTATTTTTACATTTTTATTTGGAAACAGGGTCTCCTAAGCCAGCCCGTGCGGCTGGCTTCGAACCTGCGCGATCCTCCTGTCTCTGCCTCCCAAGCGCGGGGATTACAAGTGTGCGCCACCACGCCCGGCACCCCCAGCTCTTTTTATTTTTTACTTTGAAACAGGGTCTAGCTAAGTTGCTGAGGCTGGCCTCGAACCTAGGATCCTCCTGTCTCAGCCTCGCAAGTACTGGGATTGCACAGACTCCACCGGGCTGGGGACCATCTGTGGCACTGTGCCTGGCTGTGATGACAGTCTTAGCGAATAAGGCCAGTTTTACTTGTTTATATGTCTCCCTGTCCCCTCTCGGCCTTTGAGTCAGCCAAGCTTGCTGTGGAGCAGAGGTTTCAGACTGTGTTTTGACCTCAGAGACCACCTCCACCCTGAGAAGTACACGAAGTCCATTTCACATTGTCCAGGGCTCACGTGAGCCCATTCAGGAAACACCAGTGCCACCGTAACAATACGCTCACTGGGGTGGGGCCCGCCGGCCCGCCCTGTTCTATTCCATTCCTCCTCATTGTTACACTTTTGATTTTGAAATAATTATAGATTCACAGGAAGTTGCAAAGATAATATGCTGAGGTCCCAACTCTCCCAACTCTTCCCAGAGGGAACATCTTACAAAACTATAGTGTGATAGCAAAACCAGGAGCCTGGCATTGTTACACCTAGAATGTTTTTCCAGATCTCCCCGGTCTTGATATGCACTTGCTGGTGCGTGTGTGTATGTGTGTAGCTCTATGGAACCTTTTCACATTCATAGAGTTGTGTAACCACCACAATCCAGGACAGACCTACCCATCACCTCTCAGAGAGTCCCTCCTGCCGTCCCCTCCCAACAGTAACCAATCCCCCGACGATGACCAATCTCTTCTCCACTTTCATTTCAAGAAAGTTCGACAAACGGGAGCAAGCAGTGTGTGTCCTTCTGGGATTGGCTTAGTAGAATGCCCGTGAGAGCCATCCAGGTGGTTAAATATGCCAATAGTTCATTCATTTTTGTTTCAAAGGTGTGTTCATGGTATAAACAAACCGCCTATTTCTTACAGGGCATTTGGTTGTTTCCAGTTTGGACCTATTAAAAAGAAAACTGAGGAACCTATGTATGCATTTGGGTGTGTGCATTCATATAGGCTGGTTTTCATTTCTTGGGATGATTGCCCAGTGGGATGCTTTCTGGGTCATAGGGTAAGTAAGTGTTGGGTTTTATAAGAGACTGCCAAACAATTTTGCGGAATGGCTGTACCATTTTTTATGCCCACCAGCGACATGTAAGACACCTGTTCTCATCAGTATTTGGTATGGTCGCTGTATTAATTTTAGTTGTTCTATCAGGTGGGGAGGGATGTCTTATCATGGTTTTAATTTCTATTTCCCTCATGGCTAGGTGTGTGGAAATATTTCTTTCCGTTTTTATTATTTCATTAAAAATACAGATTGTAGCCGGGCGTGGTGGCGCACGCTTGTAATCTCAGCGCTTGGGAGGCTGAGACAGGAGGATCGCACGGGTTCGAAGCCAGCCTCGGCTACTTAGTGAGGCTCTCAGCAACTCAGTGAGACCCTGTTTCCAAATAAAGTATAAAAAATAGGTCTGGGAGGATAGCCCGGAGGTAGAAAAGACCCTGGGTTCCACCTCAGTAACACACACACACACACACACACACACACACACACACACAAATACAGATTGTGACCTGCCTGCTAACTTGATTTTATTACCTGCTCACTGGCTGTGACCACTTCAAACGCGGCTATTGTGGGACCAGCATTTTCAGCAGTAGCTTAGCGTCTGTTATTCAGTGATTATCTCTTTAAGTTCTAAATTCTCCTTTCATTTCCAAAACACAGATGCTTCTGAAATTTTATCTGTAACTCAGATGTTCTCTGGGGTTAGCTAGATTCCAACTTCTGTTTGCTGCTTTCCCAGGATTTCTCTGAATTTTCAGGAAGATTTGGCTTTTATGTCCATTTTGGATTTCTCTGGTTTCTATATCTCCTCATTAACACACATCGAGTCATGCCAAATAGCCTGTGGCCTTTATTAACATTTTCTTTTCTTTTTTTGTGGTACTGGGGTTCCTGGAAACCCTTCTACCTCTGGGCTACACTCCCAGCCCTATTTTTATATTTTTTATTTGGAAACAGGGTCTCTTAAGTCAGCGCGTCTGGCTTCGAACCTGCACCATCCTCCTGTCTCCGACTCCCAAGTGCAGGGATTACAAGTGTGCGCCACCACGCTCGGCCCTTTATTAACATTTTCAAAACAACTATTTAAAGCTGGTGTGTACAGCACAACTTTTACCAGAGGTTTATGAATTAATGGGAGGGGAAAATATTTTTAATGATTCATCTTTGATGTGTGTGTGTGTGTGTGTGTGTGTGTGTGTGTGTGTGTGTGGTGCTGGGGATTGAGGCCTGGGGCATCTTACCTCTGAGCTACACCCCAAGTCCTATTTTATTTTTTTTTGTTTTGAAATAGGGTCTCACTGAGTCGTTGAGGGTCTTGCTAAGATGCTGAGGCTGGCTTTGAACTTGCGATCCTCCTGTCTCCGCCTCCCAAGGACTGGGATTACAGGTATGCGCCATCATGCTTAGTTCCACATCTTTGATCTTAAATGTTCTCTTTTGAGCCATGCTCCCGTGGCTCAAAAGAGAGCCCCAAAGCCAAACTGTCTCAGTATCTCCTCTCCTTCCCTTCTAATTCCCTCCTTCTCTCTTAATTCTTCCCTTTGAGAAATAACTTCCCTCTTTAGGTGAACGATAGACTTGTTCTTTGCTACCCTGGCTCTTGCTGGAGAGGTTTTGGGCCTCCCTGTCTACCATAAGCAAGGAATAGAGGTATTTCCCCATGACATTTCTTTTTTTAAGAAGAATTTTGGTGTTTTCTGTTAAGATACTACTATTTTCCCCTTTTGGTGGGATATTCTGTCTTACAGGTTTCTATCTTTTTAAAATTTAAAGAATTTTTTTTTTTTAAAAGCCAGGTATGGTAGCTAAAAAGAAACTACTCCTAGTACTTGGAAGGTTGAGACAGCAGGGTCTCAGGTTCAAGCAACCTAGTGAGACCCTGTTTCAAAATAAAAAAAATAAAAAATAAGAAGAGCTGGACATGGTGGCACATGCTTGTAATCCCAGCATTTGGGAGGCTGAGACAGGAGGATCCAGGTTTGCAGACAGCCTCAGCTACTTAGTGAGGCCCTCTGCAACTCAGACCCTGTTACAAAATAAAAAAATAAATAAAAAATAAGGCTGGAGGACAGTGTCGCTGGGAAGTAGAATGCCCCTGGGTTCCATCCTGAGAACGCAAAAACAAACAAACAAACAAATTAATTAATTAATTAAATTAAATAAAAATGGCTGGGGGTAGGTATAGATTGGAGGCAGAATGCCCTTGGGTTTGATTCTTGGTACAAAATGTCATTTTTTTCTTTTTTAAATAAATGCCATTTTTCTTCCCCATTTATATGTTTTTCAGTGGAAAGTCCCCATGTCCTGTTTTCTTCCTGCCCCTGATCTGCGTGTGAAGTTGGTTCCCAGTACTTGCTAGTAGTGATTATGCCCCCTATCTCCTACACCAGTGCTCTAAGTTGACGCAGTTATTTGAAAAGTCACTCTGATAAGATGTGTCTACCTAAAAACAGAAGGGGCTTTGTTCCTAGCCACTGGAAATCTCTTTCTCTGTGGCATGCGTGGCCTAAGCTACCAAAGAGGTAGAGCGCGCACTTAGGATCAGTCCCTGAAAGCGCAGAGGGCCTCAGATAAGATGTCTTCTTATTTCCTCATGCCGTCCACCAAGACTTTTCTGAGCATCTAGTCGGCCACGCTTTGAGTGATACAGAACGAATGAACTCTGGCTCCCATTCTCAAGGCTCACCGAGTC
Source organism: Muscardinus avellanarius (assembly GCF_963383645.1). Taxonomy (NCBI): domain Eukaryota; kingdom Metazoa; phylum Chordata; class Mammalia; order Rodentia; family Gliridae; genus Muscardinus; species Muscardinus avellanarius. The sequence goes on along the minus strand of NC_137801.1, from coordinate 78,006,554 downwards.
TGGTGCAGGACACAGACCTACAGAATCAGCCTGTAATACTAGCAGAATAGAACAGGAGCGAAGACCACAGACATCATGGAGCCGAGATGAGCTATCCCTTGGACCGCGTCTGGTTTCCTAACCCACAGAAGCCATGAAATATGATACATGATTGTTGTTGTTTTAAGCCACTAAGTTTTAGGGAGTGATTTGTTCTGAAGCCAATGTTGACATAACATACAGTGAGACGCCTCTCTCCTACTTCCAATCCCTAGTTCTCCCATTCCACTTTCTGGAAGGAATCACTATTCCCAGCTTTGTGTGCACAATTTCAGAGCTATTACTATAAGTGTAAAAATACACAAGAGATACAGGTATACATGTACACATACACACACTCACCCACACATCCTTTACTATTTATTTATTTATTTATTTATTTATTTGTGATACTAGGGGTGGAACCCAGAGGCTTTTAACCTCCGGGCTATACTCCCAGACCTATTTTATATTTTATTTGGAAACAGGGTCTCACTAAGTTGCTGAGAGCCTCACCGAGTAGCTGAGGCTGGCTTCGAACCTGTGCGAGCCTCCTGTCTCAGCCTCCCAAACGTGAGGATTACAAGTATGCGCCACCACACCCACCCAGCTACTTTTTATTTTTTTAAATTTATTTTTGGTATTGGGGATTTGAACCCAGTGGCATTTTGTCTCTGAGCTACACCCACAGCCTTCAGCCCTTTATTTTTTATTTTTATTTTTATTTTTTACTTTGAAACAGGGTTGCACTAAGTTGCTGAGGGTTTTGCTAAGTTGCTGAAGCTGACTTTGAACCTGCAATCCTCCTGTCTCAGCCTCCCACATACTGGGATTACAGAAATGAAGCACCACACCCAGCTTATTTGTGTGTGTGTATGTTACTGGGAATTGAACCTAGAGGCTTTCTGTCTCTGAGGTACACACCCAGTCCTTTATTATTTTATTTATTTATTATTATTATTATTATTATTATTATTATTATTTTCACTAGGTTTCTGAAAATTCTGAAGCTGTCCTTGAATCTGCAATCCTCCTGTTTCAGCCTTCTAAGTACCGGGATTACAGGCACGCACCACCATGCCTGACTCCGGCTGACTTTTTATTTTAAGAAAATTTGATCCCTGGTCTCACTAAGTTGCCAAAACTGACCTCAAACTTGGAATCCTCCTGCCTCAAGCTCCTGTGTAGCTGGGGCTCATGTGTGCACCACCGCACCCAGCCATATATATTATTTTATTTGTTTCCACAAATGATAGTATATTACTATACTCTCTGCAGTTCACTTTTCCCATTAATATATTTAGAGATTATATCATATTAGTACAAATAATGTATATACTGATAACGATAGCTAACTGTGTGTATGCAATTACTGTGTCTGTCACTGTTCTAAGAACTTATGTGCATTAACTCCTTTAGTCTCACAATTTTTTTTTTTTAAGTTATGGGGATGTAACCCAGAGCTACACCCCCAGCCCTATTTTTTATTCTTTATTTTGGAACAGGGTCTTACTGAGTTGCAAAGGGCCAAAATAGCTGAGGCTGTCCAAGAATCACGATTCTCCCGTCTCAGCCTCCCAAATGCTGGGGAACAATTTAAATAGCGAAATTACCACCGAAAAGTATCAAATGTGGAAAGCAGAGAGCACTAAATAGATTTTAGGAAGCTCACCTGTTTACATCGGAGAACTGAAACGAGAAGGCAGGGCGTCACTTTGTTTAGCTGTAGCCGGGAACATGCGCTTTAGGAGACTGAAATTATTTTTACATTCTGTGTGCATGCCTCAAAGGATGGTGGAAGCTCTGAGAGTACTGATTTTAGGATTCCAAATGCATTTTAGCAAATAGATTACTTTTATAATACAGAATTCACAAGTGATAGGATCAGCTGTATTGTTATTTAAAAAGTGAATTCAGGTTTGTAAAAGGAGCTAGAATGAATTTCACATGTTAAGATGATTTTCTTCTAAAATATTATCATTGTCTGCTGGGTGTGGTGGTGCACGCTTGTAATCCCAGCATTCGGGAGGCTGAGACTGGAGGATCGCGATTCGTGGACAGCCTCAGCTACTTAGTGAGGCCCTCTGCAACTCAGTGAGACCCTGTTTCAAAATAAAGAATTAAAAAAAATAAGGTAGGGGGTGTAGCTCGGAGGTTGAATGCTCCTGGGTTCCATTCCCAGACCTGCAAAACCCCCTTCAAAAAAAAAAAAAAATATATATATATATATATTACCATTATTTAGTATTCTAAAACAAAGTACAAATAATTATTATCAGATGTATCAATCACAATTATTTAAAAAGAAAATATTTCATAAAAATTTGCAGTGTGGCCGGGTGTGGTGGCGCACGCTTGTAATCCCCACGCTTGGGAGGCGGAGACAGGAGAATCGCGCTGGTTTTAAGCCAGCCCCGCTGGTTTAAGAGACCCTGTTTCCAAAAATAAAAAAGTATAAAATAGGTCTGGGAGTGTAGCCCAAAGGTAGAAGGGCTTCCAGGAACCCCAGTACCACCAAAAAAAAAAAAATAAAAAAAAAAAAATAAACCGGGCGTGGTGGCGCACGCTTGTAATCCCCGCGCTTGGGAGGCGGAGACAGGAGGATCGCGCAGGTTCGAAGCCAGCCGTGCTGGCGTAAGAGACCCTGTTTCAAAAATATAAAAAAATAGGTCTGGGAGTGTAGCCCGGAGGAAGAAGGGCTTCCAGGAACCCCAGTACCACCAAAAAAAAAAAAAAATTTTTTTTTGCAGTGTGCTGCTGGGTGTGGCAGCACACTCCTTTGATCCTAGGTACTTGAAGGCTGAGGCTGGAGGATCTCTATTCAAGGCAATTTAGGAGGCACTTCTCAAAATAAAATAAAAAATGCTGAGGATGTGGCTTAGTGGCAAACTGCTGGCCTTCTACGTGCCTGACCCTGAGTGATTTTACTATTTCAAATGGTCTCTCTAAGGAGCTAGAGTTGTAACTCAGTGGTAGATTTACCATGAAAAACAAAATAGATGCAATTAAGTTTAGTGAACCATTTTAAGCAACTAAACTATTTGCAACTCTAGCATTCAATATCCATTACTGGTCCATGTGAAGAATCAATCTGTGTTTCGTTTTAGGTGTCTTATGTCTGGCCTGGCGTGCATACACATTTAATATGAACATGACGAATTATGTACAATAGTAAAACATTTTTCGGCTCTTATGTGCAACCATTGGGAACCCAAAGAATTCTTAGGCTAATTTCTGGAGCCACGGACTAGAACAGGGAAAGGAGTAAGATAAGGGGCGCTTATCATTTCTTGAAAAATCTATAAGGAGAAAATATTGCAATGACAGAACTACTTTCTTTTATCTTTTTATTTTGAAACAGAGACTCTCCAGGTTGATTTGAACATGGGATCCTCCTGTCTCAGCCTCCCAAGTACTGGGATGACAAGTGTGTACCACCACACCCTCCTCCTCTTCCTTTTCCTTCTCCTCCTCCTTCTCCTCTTCCTCCTCTTCTCCTCCTCTTTCTTCTCCCCTTCCTCTTCCTTCTCCTCTTCCTCTTCCTTCTCCTCTTCCTTCATCTTCTTTGTGGTGCTGAGGGTTGAAACTTGGAAGAATGAATCTCTGAGCTACACCCCTAGCCTTTTTATTTTTAAAAAATTTGGGAACAGAAGCCGGGTGTGGTGGCGCACGCTTGTAATCCCAGCACTTGGGAGGCTGAGACAGGAGGATCACACAGGTTTGAAGCCAGCCTCAGCTACTTAGTGAGGCCCTGTTCCCAAATAAAATATAAAAACAGGTCTGGGAGTATAGCCCGGAGGTAGAAAAAGTCCCTGGGTTCTACCTTCAGTACCACAATAAATAAATGAATAAATAAATAAATAAATTTGGGAACAGGGTCTCACTAAATTGCTGAGGTTGACCTTGAACCCGCAATTCTCCTGTCTCAGCCTCTCAAGTACTGGGATTACAAGCCTGTGCTATCATGCCCAGCTGGAATGATAGAAATTCATAGGTAAGTGTTTCCAGCATTCTAATCATCCCGACATTCACAACAGAAGATGAATCGGCTTCCATGTTGGCAGCAGCGCCCCGGGCACAAACCTCTCCAGCTCTGAGGTGCAGCCGCTTCTGGCCTCTGGGATACAGAACAGGGGGGTCTTTGCCCAGGACCGACATGTTTTTTGTGCTCAGACGAGGTCATCCTACACAGTGCCAGCCCCGGTACCGCTGCGAACGGTGCTGCAAAGAATTAAATAAACGAAGCCATCAAAACCCGTGCAAAAATACCTGTAGGACGCATCGTCAAAGGTTTTTTTGTTTTTGTTTTTGTTTTTGATGGTACTAGGGTTCCTGGAAACCCTTCTACCTCTGGGCTACACTCCCAGGCCTATTTTTTTAATATATACTTTTATTTGGAAACAGGGTCTCTTAAGCCAGTGAGGCTGGCTTCAAACCTGTGCGATCCTCCTGTCTCCGCCTCCCAAGCGCGGGGATTACAAGCGTGCGCCACCACCCCAGCTTGCCAAAGTTTTTAAAAAAATTTTTTCAGCTTTCACTTATTTTCATTCATTTTTCACTTCTTTTTAGTTTGCATAATTTCCAGAAAATTCCCCCTCCTGCATTCTCTATTTATCCTTGTCCTTAAAGAAGATGCAAAACGTTCACTTTCTTTGTAGTTAATTTGCTTGTTCCAGATTTTTGTTCTTTTTTTCAGCACAGGGCATTGAAATCAGGACCCCATGCAGACTAGGCAAGTTCCCCACCATTTAGCTATACCCCTGCCCATATATATATATGCAAATATATATGTTTATACTTATAAATATATCCATAAGATTATAAATATGTTTATAAATTATATATTTATGTATATTTGCAACATAAATAGAATACTGGGGATTGAACATGGGGCATTCTATCTCTGAGCTATACCCTCAGACCTTTTTATTTTTAGTTATTTGAAACAGTTTCATTAAGTTGCTGAGGCTGACCGCGAACCTGCAATCCTCTGGCCTCAGCCTCTCAAGTGCTGGGATTATAAGCATGTGCTACCACACCCAGCTGCCCTAAAATACATTTTATTTATTTAATTTTAATTATTATTATTATTATTATTTTTGTACTGGGGATTGAACCCAGGGGCATTCTACCTCTGAGCTACAACCTCAGCCCTATCTTATTTTTTATTTTGGAACAGGGTCTTGCTATATTCCTGAGTCTGCCTTTGAACCTGTGATACTCCTATCTCAACCTCCCAAGTACTGGGTTTACAGGCAGGCACCATGACATCAAGCTCTCCAAATATATATTTTTAAAAAAAGGATCAACAATGCTGGGCGTGGTGGCGCACGCTTGTAATCCCCATGCTTGGGAGTCGGAGACAGGAGGATGGTGCAGGTTCGAAGCCAGCCGCGCTGGCTTAAGAGACCCTGTTTCCAAATAAAAAAGTATAAAATAGGTCTGGAGTGTAGCCCGGAGGTAGAAGGGCTTCCAGGAACCCCAGTACCACCAAAAAATAAAAATAAATAAATAAATAAAGGATCAACTGAAAAACGACTTCATTTCTGGGAGACTGTAAGCCATAATTTTCTTTGTAGAAAGAGATCTTTCCTTGGAGTGAGCATGCCTCTGAATGCTTAGAGAAAGGCCACCTCTGGGTTTGGGATTCTGGGCCACAGGGACATTCCATTGGGGCAGAAGGAAAACAGACCCCTGAACCCCATGGCCAGGGTGGCTTATGACCTGCACATGGAAGGAAACGACTAACATTTGCCTGTGGGACCAGGCCCCGTACTGATTTCCAGGGAAGTATTCCAAAGGCTGGTGGGGTCTCAGGGTTCAGATATGAGTCACAGCAGCCAGCAGCTGGACAAACAGACAGACTGACCGCGGTGGCAGGAGGGGCTGGCAGTGCACTCCATCCCCCACACAGGACCAGCCAGGCCAGCAGCCACAGCAGTTGAAACACTGCTTCCAATGAATAAATCAGAGTAACAGTAATGAGAATCCTCTTGTCGGCTGCAACACCGACTTCCTTTACCATGTTTCCCTGCCATTTATTTATGACCCTGAAAAATGGTCAGTAAGCTATATCCCGGAAAGCTGTATAGCCCCTGGGAAGAAAGCAGGCAGTTTAAAATAAAAAATAGAATTAAGCTGGGCTTGTGGTGCATGCCTGCAATCCCAATACAGAGGAGGCCGAGGCAGGAGGATTGCTAGTGTGCAGTAGCTTAGCGAGACGCTGTTTGAAAAAAAGAAATAACAGGTAAAATAGGATGGGGGTTGTAGATCAAAGGTAGAACATCTCTGAGCTCAATCCCCAGTGAGACCTCCCCCCCGAAAAATTAGAATTTTAGAAATTATAAATGATAGCCAGGCGTGGTGGTGCACACTTGTAATCCCAGTGTTTGTGAGGCTGAGACAGGAGGATTGAGCAGGTTCGAAGCCAGCCTCAGCTACTTAGTGAAACCCTGTTTCCAAATAAAATAGAAAATAGGTCTGGGAGTGTAGCACGAAGGTAGAAAGCCTCTGGGTTCCATCCCCAGCACCACACACACACACACACACACACACACACACACACACACACACACACAGAAATTATAATTGATGTGTGTGCGCACACATGCACGCGCATGCACACGCACACACACACACATACACACACTCACAATACAGGAGCATGGAAAGTCTTCCTTCCCTCTTCCCACGCTTCCATTCTCTTCCATTTGTTGTGGGTCCAGCCATTCCAGAACATACAGATCTACTCATGTGTAACTCTTTCCTGTAAGGACTGAGCCTTATCGTGGTTTTAATGGTGTAGTGATCCAGGTCCCATGTGTGTGCACATGTGAGTCAATATTTTCTCAGGACAGATTCCTGCAGTGGAATTTCTTGGTCAAAGGTTGTGCACACTTTGTTAGGGGAACTAGGGATTGAACCTTGGGTGTTCTACCTCTGAGCTAGAGCTCTTGCCCTACTAATATATTTTTTTTTTTTTTTTTTTGCGGGTCTGGGGATGGAACCCAGAGGCATTTGACCTCCGAGCTATGTCCTCTGCACTATATTTTATTCTTTATATTGAAACAGGGTCTCTCCAAGTTGCAGAGAGCCTCACTAAGTAGCTGAGGCTGTCCGTGAACTGTGATCTTCCAGTCTCAGCCTCCCGAAAGCTGGGATTACAAGCGTGCGCCACCATGCCCGTTTTTTTTTTTTTTTTTTTTTTTTTAAATTTTGACATAGGGTCTTGTTAGGTTGTTGGGGGTCTCCCAAAGTTGCCAAGGCTGGACTTGAACCTGTGATCCTTCTGTCTCAGTCTCTCAATTACTGAGAGTACAAGCCTGAACCACCACATCCAGTTTTATTTTCTGTTTTGAAACAGATTCTTGCTATGTTGCTAAGAGGTTCAGTAAGTTCCTGAGGTGGGTCACGAACCTGCAATCCTCCAGCCTCAGCTTCCTAATTACTGGGATTACAGGCATGTACCACTATGACCAATTCTGGCTGAACATTGTATTTATTTATTTTTTTGCAGTACTGGGGATGGAACCCAGGGGCATTCTATCTTTGAGCAACACTCCTAGCCCTAATTTTTATTCTTTATTTTGAAATGGTGTCACTAAGTAGCTGAGGCTGTCCGCCAGCCTAGATCCTCCTGTCTCAGCCTCCCAAATGCTGGGATTACAAGCGTGCGCCACAAGCCCAGCTCAGCTACACATTGATAAGTTGGGTCCCTCCCCCACGTGATCTCGCAGCAGAACCCCGGAAGCCAGAAGCTGTCGCAAGACTCCAGGTGCCTCGAGGCTCCAAACATCGCGAGACTCAGGATGTCACAAAAGACTCAGGATGTCACAACATCGGTACCTCCGATCCACCATGTGACTCAGCCGGCCGATCAGGACTATGCGTACCTCTCCAGACATGTGGCCCATTGGTCCCTTTCCCCACGGCTGGCTGACTCTCCGGAGGGGCCGGGTCCAAATAGAACAGCGGTCTCTGATAACCCGGTTGGTGTGTTTACCTCCCTCCTAAACTCCCTATTTTCAACCTATCACACATCACATTTTAAATGGTGCCAATTACCTTAAACACACACACACACACACACACACACACACACACACACACACAACTTTGGTTTTCTTCTTGGAAATTGCCACACTTCTATTTTTATTTTTGCCCATTTGAGAGGTTGAAATGCACCTTATTGTTTTAAGATCTTTTTAAAATTTTGTGTTTAGTTTTTTGAATTGTAGTAAAATATGCATAACAAAAATGGATCCTTTTAGTCATTCTCAGTGCACCATACAGTTCTATAGTATTAAGTATATTCATATTGTTGGGCAAACATCACCATCTGTTTCCAGAATTAATTTGCTTTAATTTGATTAGTTAGAATTTTTTCCATTTATCTATCAACTATTGCGTTTCCTCTCCCCTCCCTTCCTCCCTCCCTCTTATTTCCCTTCTTTTCTTCAGCTTTTCTCTTCTCCTTCCCCCCATCTTTCAATTCTTTATGTTCTTTGCCAACTTTTTTTTTTGGTGTGTGTGTGCGTGTGAGGTACTAGGGATAGAACCCAGGGGCATTCTACCTCCACGCTACACCCCCAGCCCTATTTTTTATTCTTTATTTCGAAACAGGGTCTCACTGAGTTGCAAAGGTCCTCGCTAAGTAGCTGAGGCTGGCTTTGAACCTGTGGTCCTCCTGTCTCAGCCTCCCAAGCAGGGGGATTACAGAGAGCCAAGCCTGGCTCTTTGCTTATTTTTGGACTAGGCTGATGTCCTTTTTCTTTTTTCTCTTTCCCTCTCTTTAAATTTAGGAGCCCTAGGCCGGGTGTGGTGGCGCACGCTTGTAATCCCTGCGCTTGGGAGGCGGAGACAGGAGGATCTCACAGGTTCAAAGCCAGCCGTGCGTGCTGGTTTAGGAGACCCTGTTTCCAAATAAAAATGTAAAAATAGGTCTGGGAGTGTAGCCCGGAGGTAGAAGGGCTTCCAAGAACCCCAGTACCACCAAAAAATAAAAAATAAAATAAATAAATAAATTTAGAAGCCCTCCTGCATCCAGTATGGGTGCTATCTCTTTGACAACCCCCCCACCTCCCACACACATTTTGCTTGTCTCCTTATTGTACATTATTTCCAATCTTTGTTGCAGTCCTGCAGGACAAGTATTTTACTGACATGTGCAGAGGGTGATGCCAACGCTCTGGCTGTGGGCTTGCCCATGGACACAGGACTAGCAAGCAGTGGAGGTGAACTGGGACTCAGTTCCATTCACCTCCAAGGCCAGAGGGGAAACCGCGAGGTGTCAGGTGCTAAGTGCAGGCAAGACTTGCAGGGTTCCTCCCCCCCCAAAGCCCCCAGGGGAGGGGGAGGGTGTATAAGAGCTTTCGGGAGGAGGCGCCTGGGGATCTAGAAGCTGGTGCTTCTGAACACGGAGGACATGAGAGGCCGTCTCCCCGCTTTCCCCAGAGCCCTTATTGTGTGTAGGACCTCTGAAATGCTTATAAAATCGGGGACACGCTCCTTAGGACTGTGGTTATCCAGTGAAGGCCAGAGGTGGTCTGGAGGCCTTTCTGGGTGCTAATGCCAGGAAGTTTCTAGAAGAAAAAAATTTTTTTTTGGTGGTACTGGGGTTCCTGGAAACCCTTCTACCTCCGGGCTACGCTCCCAGACCTATTTTTTTAAAATATATTTTATATGGAAATAGGGTGTCTTAAGCCAGTGAGGCTGACTTGGAACCTGGGCCATCCTCCTGTCTCCGCCTCTTAAGCGCGAGGGAACAGCACAGCTGAAGAGGTGGGGGCTTGAGCGAGAACCAGGGTCACGGAATGCGGTCCAGGCAGGTAAAGGTGAGTGGGAGAGAGTGAGCAGCGCAAGGGGCCAGCCCACATCCTGGAGGATGCGGGGCCAGCCCCGCCTTTCAAGCAGGGGCCTTGCACAACCTAATGCATGCATCAGGAAGACCTCCTGGGCGCGCCTGGGGGGGGGGAGGAGGGAGTCAAAATAGAAGTGATAATTACATTACAGACCATGTGCAAGTGGTCAGAGGTGGGAAGAAATGGAGAGCTAAAAGCACATCTGCTTAGAGGCTGATTAAATGTTGAATTTTTTTTTTTTTTTTTTTTTTTTTGGTGTGTGTAATCCTGGGGATGGAATCCAGGGGCATCCTACCTTCAAGCAACAGCCTCCATCCCTTTTTTATCTTTTTTGTTTGGCAACCGGGTCTCCCTAGGTTACTGAGAGTCTAAGTTGCTGAGGCTGCAATCCCTCTGTCTCAATCTCCCAAGTACTGGGATTCCAGGCATGTGCCACCATGCCTGGCTCTTCTACTCAGATTTTTGGTCTTATCCAGATGACATTCCTGTGGAAAAACTCCCTGGAATGACAGGCTTTGTTAGGTGCTGTCATAAACCCTTGTCACAGTCACTCTGCCAACTTATAATTTTCTTTTTGTCTGTCTGCTGACCCTAGGTGCAATTAGAATGACCAGAACATGGTGTGGGGTAGTGGCTCTTGCCTGTAATCCCAGTAATTGAAAGACTGAGACAGGAGGATCACAGCTTTGAGGCCAGCTTTTGCAACTTAGTGAGGTCCTCAGCAACTTAACAAGACTCTGTTTCAAAATAAAAAACAAAAAGTGCTGGAGGTAGAGTGTCCCTGAGTTTAATCTCTAGCAGGACAAACAACTAAAAACAACAAAAAAGATTTTAACTTTTTCTGTGTGTGTGTGATTCTGGGGATGAAACCCAGGGGCATTCTACCTTCAAGCTACACCTCTAGCCCTATTTTATTTATTTATTATTATTATTATTATTATTATTATTATTATTATTATTATACTGGATATGGAACCCAGGCACATTCTACCTCCAAGCTGCACCCCCAGACTATTTTTTATTCTTTATTTTGAAACAGGGTCTCACTGAGTTGCAAAGGGCCTTACTAAATAGCTGATGC